>NW_011494604.1:1380393-1422751 GCF_000754665.1 Bison bison bison | reverse complement strand
CCATCACTCCTGGCATCGTTTGGCCCCTCGTCCCTCAGATGCTGAGTGAGAACACAGGTTCTCCTGCATCAAACCCATCCTGTCTCTTCCAGGCTTGCCTCCACCTCACATGTTCTTTCCCCTCTTCGTCATCACTAGCCTTCTCAACAGGATAGTTCTTGAACCCGGCAATCCCCACCTGCCACCCACGATGAGAGCAGCCATTGCTGCACATGTTGGGGTTCCTTGGCTACATGCGGTTGAGCCCTCTCAGTCCTGGTCTCCTGCCTCTGCTCAGCACGGCCCTGCCTCCTTCCTGGCACTCCAGGTTCTCCTCTCCACCTGCTCCCACTCCAGATCCTGTCTCGGCCCCTGGTCCTCTCTTTCCACCTTAAGCATTGAAGTGTTTCCCAGGCTCCACAAAAAGCTCCCTTCTTCCGGCTGATCTTGCGCACCTCTGCAATTCAGTTAGTTGTCTGCCATACCTATCCCTTTGGCCCAGATATTTCTGGAGATCCACTCTCAGATTTCAAGCTGTCTGTTGCTCCCAGGCTGTTCGTCCCTGGGAACATCAAAAACCCATTGTGTGCACATCCTGATCCATCTACCCCACTTCCTTGGCAAGGCTAGCTTCTCTTCCTCCTCTCTTCTCTGTTTTGTTTTCTGGCATCACCATTCCTTGTTGCTCAGTTAAAAACTGGGAGTCATCCTCCACCGCTCTTCGCCTCCCACTTTCACCTGTGGCTGGTCATCTGGTGCTGATGGTTGTAACTCTGAAAACTCTCTCTCAGTGCCTCCACTTCCTGCATCCCCTCCCAGCCTGCCCTGGTTGGCCCTTAGCGTCTCTCTCGTCTACATTATTACAACAGCCTTTTAACTGGGTCCCCTGACTCAGCTCTTTCCCTCATTGGCTCACCTTCCGCACAGCTGTAATGTTGCATTTCCATAACTCAGGACTGAGCACATTGCTTCCAGGCCATTCTGGCTCTGCATGTGGCTTCCCTCTCCCCATCTGCCCTGCACAGCTGCCTCTCCAAGCTTTCTTGGAAGGCTTTCAGTCCCTCCAAGTGCTTCCGACTCATCTTGCATTTCAGGACCCAAGTCAAACATCACCTCCTCCAGGAGGCCTTCATGGGCTATGCCCCAGCTTGCAGGCACGGGCTGTTTTTTTCCTCTCCTTGGGGCCCCTCTGTGACCTCCTGGTTTTATCTTTCTCCCCCCTGCTGCTGCTGTTGCTGCTGCTAAGTCGCTTCAGTCATGTCTGACTCTGTGCAACCCCACAGATGGCAGCCCACCAGGCTCCGCCATCCCTGGGATTCTCCAGGCAAGAACACTGGAGTGGGTTGCCATTTCCTTCTCCAATGCATGAAAGTGAAAAGTGAAAGTGAAGTTGCTCAGTAAGTGTCTGACTCTTCATGACCCCGTGAACTACAGCCTACCAGGCTCCTCCGTCCATGGGATTTTCCAGGCAAGAGTACTGGAGAAAGACATACCCAGTCTCAGGATGTATCTGTCTCAAGACCAGAGATCAGCCTTTATTTTTGCTGGTTTCTCCAGCTCTAGCAGAGTGCCTGGCCTGCCACGGGGCCTCAGTACATGTTTGTCTAATTAATGTTGTTTGAAGATACATTCTGTCTTATATCTGCTAATAGACCTTTTTAAGGGAGGTTACTATGTCACTTGGTTTGAATGTCTCACATTTGTGACTGGGCTGTGCTGAGATGAATGTCCTCCTCAGCTTCTCGCAGGATTCCTTGGCTGTCTTCAGGCTTCTCTCTGCAGGCTATTGGATTTGCCTATTTTTTTATTCTCACCCCATGTTTGCATGTGGTTTACCTCCAGCCTCCTGCATGCTGGTCACATCCTGGGCAATTTATACATATTTCCAGAATGAAGTGTGTGTGTGTGTGTGTGCGCGCGCGTGTGTGCACATGTTCAGTCATGTCCAACTCTTTGCAACTCTGTGGACTGTAGCCCGATCGTCTCCTCTGTCCATGGAATTTTCCAGGCAAGAATACTAGAGTGCGTTGCCATTTCCTTCTCCAGGGGATCTTCCCAATCCAGGAATCAAACCTGCATCTCTTGTGTCTCCTGCATTGGCAGGTGGATTCTTTACCAACTGCACCAGCTGGGAAGCCCATCCAGAGTGATAAATTTGGTCAAATTGATTTTTCTCCCCTGGCTAGCTTCCTGAAACCCAGGCGTTTTCTGGAAATGTAGAAGAGGTCTCAGAATCCAAGCTCATTTGAATAACAATGTAGTATCATATGGACTGAAATATTACCAAGGAGATACAGGCATTGAAAATAAAATACCTAATGCATTTTGAAACCTGATTCCAGTGATTTTCAGGTTATTCATGGGATACCTCACACCTCACAAACACAAATAACTAAATTTTACATATGCGTATGTGTATCTCCACCCTATTTCTGTAAGTTGTATATATATTTTAATTTTGTGGGTTCTGGTCCTGTTGACTCTAGGACCTAGCCTTGAGCCTGGCTGATGTCTACTCAATTTTTGTTGAATGAATAAATAAACAGATGAACAGACTAGAGCTTGAGGGAGTATGTTTTCTCTTTGAAGGTACGGCAATTTCTCATGGATCCTAATGCTGCTCAGTGCTGGGTGACACTTCTCGCTGTCTCCTTTCTTTGTCTTGAGTGGCCTTTTCTGCTGACTCATGACCTTCGGTCACTTATGTGGTGTTGTGAAAACCTAGCTGGGCCCCTTCTAGAAGTCACGGGCAGAGGTGGCTGGCAGGCAATGTGGGAAGAAAGTTTCTACAGCCTGAAAAGGAAAGGAAGGTGGTAAGAATTCTTTAAGGTCCTTGGAGCTATCCAAAGAGGTAGCAGATTTAGGCCCAGGGCTCAGGAGCCTTAGGGGGTCAGAATATGGTGGTCATATAATTTAGCATTAAAACCAGGCTCCTTTTGGCAGTGAAAGGGAAAGGGAGGAGTACTGTGAATAATTTGCCCAGGACTGCCCTGGGCAAATCAGAATAGAATGGAATGAAAGGAAACCTGAATCGAAGGCAGGCCTGCTCGAGGAGCCCTGTGGTTCCATCCAGAGGGCGCTGATGCAGACTGGGCATCATGGGGAGTTGAGAGGCTGGGGTGGGTGGTGGGATCCTGTGGGGGTTCTTCTCTGAAAGTCAGGGTCCTGACAGACGTTGGCAGGTCTCCCCTTTCACCCTGTGCACACCTCTGTCTCACCAGCTAGGTCTCCGGAAAGTAGAGGAGTCATGATTTCTGGCTCAGACACTGCGTATCTGGCTGGAGCTAAGTGGGACTTATTTATAAAAGGTTTTAATAAAATAAGCCTTTTGGCTGTATTGACGTTCCCTCTTTCCTTTCTGCACTGCTTCCCTCCCCCGCCTCTCTCTCTCTCTCTCACACACACACACACAGATTATAGCCCTGGTTGTGAGTGTGTGTGTGTGTATCTGCAATGAACATTTTTTGCCCCTAGAAGGAGTGGAGTGTGATGCAGACTCCAGGGTGACCTCCGCAGGAAGGGCAGATAGCCTGGCTCCAGCAGCTCACTTGTTTGTTTGTTTACCGGGGGTGTGGTGGGGTGTGGAGTGTAAGGAGGGGGCGCTGCATTCACATTGTTCAGAGACATCTGCTGTTTGCAGTAACTTGCCAGCCAGGCGGAGCTGCTGGGGTGGCTGGCGTTGCAGTGTTGTCTGTAAATATTATGACTTCGAGGACCGGGGTGGGGTCCCATCAACTGACTTCAAGGAGACCGAAGGGCTGGCCCTGCACTTGGTGGCTGCATCCCTGAGGTCTCATGCCCCCTCCTTCTTCAGAGCTGAGGCTCACAGAAGGAGTGGTGGCTTTAGGAGCAGCAAGAAGGCCAAGACGGCTACTAATAGCCTCTGGGCTCCTCAGATTAGAAAAGCTGGGGCTCAGGGACTGTCCCAGAGTCGAGCATCAGAGTAGGAAGTGGGGAGAGAAGAGGTGTCCCCGGGCTTCGGGTCAGTTCCTGTGGCTTTAACGGGGAGGAGGCAAAGAAGGAACAAGTTCTCAGGCAGTAAATTAAAATGGCCCCTGGAGCCTGGTTCTGGGGTCAGAGAAAGGGTAGCACGTGACTGCGGACAGGCTTACAAGGACACACCTGGCTTCAAGTCCTAGCGCTGGTTCTTGCCCACTGGATGCCCCGAGGCAAGGCTCTCAGCATCTCGAGCCCGGGGCAATGCATGGAGAGGTCGCAGCAGGTGCTGGAGCAAATACAGCTGGCGTTGTCAAGGCCGTAGAAGCCACCCCTAGTCCACAGGCAGGCCACACTGGGCCCTGCTAACGACCCTTCTGTGGTGTAGTCATGCTCTGGGACCAGACTCCAGGACTCCGTGTTTTAGATTTCCCTTGGTGGGACGGCTCATCTTCAAATGCGACCAAATTCCTTGATAACAAGTACTGTTGAGCTGTCCTGCTCAGTTCTCAGAGGAGACAGCTGGTCCCATCTGCAGCTGCGGGGTAAAGGCTGTTTATTATTTAATCTCCCTCAGGATCTTTTCTTGGGTCCTAGCCACCTCAGGCCCTCTGACCCGGGAATCTGGTGGGGCCTTACTAGGTTCAGAGCTGCAGGGAGTAAAGAATCCACAGATCCCCTCCCTCTTACAGGACAGGAAGGGGCATTTCCAAGGCCTGTGGGGAGGAAGGGTGTGTGCACGGGCGCCTGTGTGTACATGGACATGCGTACATGTTCACCGGCACGGATGCGTGTACACGTGCGTGGATGCATGCGTGCGTGTGTATTTGTGTGCCCTCTTGGGTGGCCCTGTGTTGTATGTCTCTTAGCTGACTTTCACAGGGGCCTGTGCAGGGGGAGCCACAGCTGCTGCTGTGGAGCCTAAAATTAGCCTCATGGGTGGGCAGTTTTCCATCTGGCTTTCCTCTCCCCGAAGAGCTTGTCCATCTCAGGAAGGTGGGAGCTTGGAGCTCAGCTGGGCAGCTCTGCCCCACCTCACCCCAGTTTGGGGACAGAACTCCAAGCATCGCAGATTTCCCCAACCACCAGAAGAACTGCTCTCCCCTCTCTCGGCCTTGACCGATGGCTGGTAAAGCTCAAGAGCCACACGGACCCATTTCACATTTCTGCAGCGGCCGCAGGGCAGCAGCTGGGCTGGGCTGCGGAGGGGACAGAGGCCCCCACCTTCCCTCTGTCACATGCTGTGGCCATGCCTGGCCCTGACTTGGCTTTACTGAAGCCCATGGTCCTGGGGGCAGAATCAGAGTCCCCGGACGCCTCTCCCTTTGACTGCCTTTCCCTTTGCACTTTCCACCTCTTCACAAAGCCACCTCTCCTCAGCAAGAGACCTCCCGTGTGTGTCTGTGCCTGAGAATCCCTCACAGAGTATCAGTAGGGGACGAAGCAGACCCGGGGCACTTCCTGCCCTCTCCAGGACAGGGCAACACTTGGCCACCCTGGTGCATGGTGGTCAGTGTCAGCAGGAGCAGCATCAGACCTTGGGGTGGTGAGGAGGAGGCGGAGGGCGCTGAGGGGAGGGCAGGGGGCCAGGGTAGATTCCAGATGCCACTGAGCCTTCTCACTCATGCTTTTTTCCTTGATTTTTTTTTTCTGTGACAAAATATAAATAACATAAAATTTATCATTTTAACCAAATTTAAGTGTACAATTCAGTGTCATTAAACACATTCAACATGTGGTAAAGCTACTACATGCTTCTGTTTCCAGACCTTTTCCCATACTAAGCAAGAAACTATGTACATATTAAACAGTAATTCCTCATTCGTCCCAGTCCAGACCTGGTGACCTTTATTCTGCTTACCGTCTTTATGAACTCTACTGTTTTAGATACCTCGTTTAACTTTAATCATACAATACTTGTACTTCTGTGTCTGCCTTGGTTCACTTAGTGTAATGTCCTCAAGGTTCATCTGTGTTAAAGCATCTGTCAGAATTTCATTCCCTCTTAAGGAGTATTGCATTATGTATATACCACATTTTATTTATCCATTCATTCATCCCTGTATATTTGAGATGTTTCCACCTTTTGGATATTGTGAATAATGCTGCTGTGAACATAGGTGTACAAATACCTATTCTATTCAATTTGGGGGGGCGGTGGTGGTGGTTATATACCCAGAGGTTGCATGGCTGGATCCAGTAGTGAGTCTTTGTGGAGTTTTTTGAGGAACTGCCATACTAGTTTCCACAGTGACTGTACTGTTACATTCCCACCAGTAACACACAAGAGTCCAGTTTTTCCACGTCCTTACCTCATCTGAGGTGAGTGAGTGTCCTGTGCCCAGATGGAAGGAGGAGGACTGTCTTCTTCAGTTACTCAGTTGACTAATATTTGGCTCATTCATGTGGTTTGGAATCGCAGTGCAACAACTGAGTTGCTGAAATCAGTCTGCATGCATGTTAAGTTGCTTCAGTCGTGTCTGATTCTTTGCGACCCCATGGACTGTAGCCCTCCAGGCTCCTCTGGTCACATGGGATTCTCCAGGCAAGAATACTGGAGTGGGTTGCCATTCCCTTCTCCAGGGGGATCTTCCCAACCGAAGGATCAAATCCGGGTCTCCTGTGTTGCAGGTGGATTCTTTACCGTTTGAGTCACCAGGGAAGCCTTGAAATCAGTCTACTTAAAAACAAAGGGAAGGATATTGAAAGGTCACAAAAAGGGAAAAGGAATGATGCTATACTAAATGGAGAGGGGATACTTGTAAAAGTCCTTTGAGTAAATAAAGAGTGAATGATTAGGATGGAGGAAGATAAAATTTATAAATGGCCCCCAAAGCCATTGGAATGCTTGTTGAATGCTGAATATAATAAATATTAATATAAAAGCCTAAAAAAGAGTGTCCTGTGCAGGGGGAACAGCCAGAGCAAAGGCCCTGGGCTTAGAATATGCCTGGTCAACAAGGGAAGGAGAGGGTGCAGACTGTGAGGGGGCTCAAGACCACCGTCATGATTTGCTCCTTCATTTTACTCTGAGTGGGATGAGAGCTCTATTTATTAGCACTGTTAGTACCTTATGTTATAGTAACTCATTTAATCTTCAGGCTAGCCTGGAAGGTGTCCCCATTTCACAGGAGAGGAGACTGAGGCACAGTCAGGTCCTTGGCATGAGTAGAGAGGAAACACCAAGGGAGGGGGTACCATGCTGTTTGCACTCCTCTTGGGGGAAGGACAGGATCTGAGGAGAGCCCATGGTAGAGACCCCAGGCCTGGCATTGTGGGTGTGGGGCATTTGGGGGAGGTGGCCTCCCACAGGGCATCCTGACTCTAAGAGAGGGAGCCAACAGTGCTCATTTTAACAAAGAGGACAGTTTGCAGCACATGGGTTAGGTTGGTACGTGAACTGACAAAACTCACCTGGGTGTCACTTCCTGTCTCTGCACTCCCTGATCTGGGGGCCAGGATCCACAAGCCCCTGAATGCTGCTCAGAGTTGACGGGACCAGAATCAAGTTGAGGGCAGAGGGTAGTACAGTCATTTTCCACCCACCTCTACTCAGCTTGTTCCCCATTTCCATGGCTCCTTATAAATGTTTGTGGTTGATAATCATACCAAGGCATTGATAGTTGTAACTGGGACTTTTCTGGCTTTTTTTTTTTCCTGGGAAACCAAAATGTACTCAAGCTTGGATTTATTTTGAGAAGAGAGGCGAGGGAAGTCCCTAATTACTTCTAATTAGGGAAGTAGCCCTAACTAGGAGAGTCTGGCCTATTAATGGGAGGGGAAGTCCAGACCCAGAGATGGCTGGCTATGTCCTTTGGGATTAAAAGGTCCTAGACTTGAATTCTCACCCTGCATTTAATATTTTATCTACATATCCTTGGGTTGGGGCTTCCCTAGTGACTCAGATGGTAAAGAATCTGCCTGCAATGCAGGAGACCCAGGTTTGATCCCTGGGTCAGGAAGATACCCTGGAAAAGGGAATGGCTACCCACTCTGGTTCTCTTGCCTGGAGAATTCCATGGACAGAGGAGCCTGACGGCTACAGTCCATGGGGTCACAAAGAGTTGAATACAACTGAAGCAACTAACACTTTCACTTTTATCCTTGGGTTGAGCTTTGGTTTCTTCTTTGAGTCTCAGTTTCCTCTTCTGCAAAAATGAGGATGATCTGTTCGAGTTGATGTAAGGACCTGTGGTGAGATACTTAACAGGAAGGAGAAATGCAATTCTGCAAATGCTTTTAGTCTGGAGTCTCTCTGCTATTCAGACAAGGTCTGCTCAAAAGTTGACAGAAACCTGGGGCCTCCAGTTGGGAGTTGTGAAAACTTTGCAGTTGTCACTCAGCCCCACTCCCTGCTCCACTCTGAAGTCCCTATGTCTCTGAGCCCTCATGAAGCGACCCTACCCTCACCCACACATGCTTCCCACACTCTGTGCTGTCACAGAGCCCTGTTGACAGCCTCCATTGTCTGCATCACCCACTCTCTTCTCACACCTTCTCTCCCCCTTGCCTTCGCCCCCACTTCCGAGCCCCCCACACCCCTAGGCAGCAATTGCTGTTCTGAATCCTCTCAAAATTCCTGCAAACCCACCTACTCTATGGGCCTGAAGACACTCACCTCCTGCCCTGTGTCAGTTCCTTTCTTACCTCAAATGACTCCCGCTCGAGACCCGGTGCTGTTTCAAACAGGCAGAGAGGACTGCCTCACAAGTCCTCCAGGAGGGGAGCTAATGGGAGGTCTCACCCCAGGGAAGCCAAAGCGTGCCCCAGGCTCAGCCTCATGGGGGTCTCAAACATGCCTCCCCCAACACCTCGCATGCACTCTATCAATCCCACCCTCCAACACCAGAACCTTTGCCTGCAAAAGACCAGGCACGAAGGTAAAGTGGTCCTTACCCTTACGGCACAAGTGGTCCTGTGCCCCTCAGCTGGAGATGGTGAAATATCTATGAGCAGGTGGGCGGGTGGAGCATGTAGAAAAGTAAACATTTGCACCTAATGCTCTTTCTAAGGACCACGGGACAATAGCCAGTACCAGGAATTCACTTCACTTGGAGGGTTTCAGCCTGAGTTCCTGGAAACCAGGGATGCGTGCTCTGAAAATGAGAGTGTAGGACAGGGCATTGACAACACGGGCCTTTTTGCAGAGTCAGAGGACAGCAAAGAGCCCTGGAGCTCTAGAGGACTGTCTCTGTTTATAGCAACTGACATCACTTTCACCTGAACACCATCCCTCACCTCCCCTCTTGAGGCTGTAACTAACCCTCAGCTGTGATGGGGGGAGTTGGTGCCGAGCATCTCCATTTTACCTCTGGGAAAACAAAAGCACGAAGAGACACGGCTAAGACCTTTGGCCAATCAGAGCAAACCTCCCCATCTCTAGCAGTGACGGGGGTAAGAGTCTTCCATCTCAACACGGTAGTGAGGCTTCCCTTGGGTGGTATCAGGCTGCCTGCCTGCAGGACAGGGCCAGCTGGACCTTCTGGAACCTCCGAGCAGTGAGGTCAGAGTGGTCGGAGCAGGAGGGCATGGTCTCACTATCGCCTTGGCCCTTCTCCCTGACTCACACCCGTCTGGAGGACCACCTGCTGATCTCTGCCTGGGGCTCCATGCTTTGGGAAACTGGGCTCCTGGTCAGCATGTCATCTCAGGACAGGAGGCTTTGTCCTCCCAGCAGGGACATGGGGCCACTGGGTCAGTGGAGGCTGCTTCTGGATGAAAGTAGCTCTAGTTAGGGTCACACAGCAGTGCGGAGATGTGCTCTCCACATCATTCTCTTTTATGGGTACTTGGGAAGGCTGTATACCTGAGCCTCCCTCACTGTTAATTCGGGGCCATGTGTCTGAGTTGTCTCCAGTGGAATGTGGGTGAAAGCCAATTACACCCTGATGCGTACGACTTTCAGACCTGGTCTATGAAGAGCCCGGTGCCTTCCCTTCTCCCTTTCCGCAGGGACCTGATGCGCACCCTCCACATGGTCCGGATGTGGCAGCATCACATTTCTTATGAGCCAGAATCCAACTTGCATGGCATTAAAGGCCAGAGTTGTCAGGGCATATTTGTTCCTGAAGTAGGAACCTATTCTAACATCGCAGCACATTAGATTCAAAGGGCCTGGGACTTCCCTGGGGGTCCAGTAGTCAAGAATCTGCCTTCCAATTCAGGGGATGTGGGTTCAATCCCTGGTTAGGAAACTAAGATCCCACGTGCTGCAGGGAAACGAAGCCTGCACGCTAAAACTACTGAGCCTGCACACTCTGGAGCCCTCATGCTACAGCTAGAGAGAAGCCTGTCACAGTGAAAGTTCCCAAATGCGCCAGCGAAGATCCAACACGCCGAAGCTAAGATCCGACGCAGCCAAATAAACAAATTAAAAAAGAGATTTGAGGGCCCTCATGTAGTCGTGCTATACTGCTACCTCAAAGTGTGGTCTTAGGCACTGAACCCGTGTCCTCGTATGAAAAAAGCCCTCTCAGGGTCTGAAATTTGGTGAGGCTGTGAAGATCAGAGTTGAGTAAACAGACTGGAGACGGAAGGATTGATTCCTGGGCTTGGGGTGAAGAGTCAGGGAAGGTGCCTGCTTTGCCCACGTTGTTTCTCAGCTTTGTTCTTGAGTGGAGTAATGGGTGGCTCCATCTTTGGAGAATGCCCAGTTCATAACTGGTTTGATTTTCTTGTCTTTCTGGTTTGATTCATCCACTCACTCATTCATGCAAAGTTTCTTGAACATTTAGTATATGCTTCCAGCTTGCTAGACGCTGCTGTTTTGCTAGTGAGCAGACGGGGCTCTCAGTCTAGGAGGGAGGTTGTACACTGATGAGAAATCACACTGGTAATGGTAGAATTACCGTATTCACCACAAAAGGGAGAGAAACATGGGCTGTGGTAGCTGTTGGGGGATGTCACTTTGGGAGATCAGAAAAGGCTTTTCAGAGGGATTGGATATTTGGCTGTAATCTAAAAGAAGAGTAGGAGGTAATGAGGTAAAGAGGGGTGGGAATGGGGTTTTCTTGGGAGAGGGAACAGTGTATGCAGAAGCCCTGTGGCCGAATGGAGTGGAATTGAACTCACAGTAGTGATGGCAAGAGATGATGTGAGATGAGGCTGGAGATGCAGGAAGAGGCAGATGACACAAGCCCAGGGAGCTGAGTTAGGAGGTTAGCATTTACTCCAAGAGACTTGGAAGTTATCAAAGTTTGAAGTGGGAGAGGATGTGTAGTTTACATGATCAGATTTGTGTTTTGAAAAGATCATCTTGGCTGCTGTGTACAACTCCAGTTCTTGTCTGCTCTGTGCTTGTCAACTGGAGGTGGACAGGTGTGTGTGTTTGTGTGGGAGAGCGTGCGTATGATTTTAGAACGCCTGCAGTCCAAGGTTGCCTGCTACTTGCTAGGGCATGTCTCTCCCCTGGCCTGCCCCAGCCCAGATCAGATGCATGGTGTTCCATGCATGAAACACCAGAGGATGAAACCTCCCCAGGGGATGGCAGGAATTCACCAGATGCAGATCCTAATTCTGAGAAGAATGCTGGTGGAGAAAGGAACTATTGTCTAAAATTAGGCTTTAGGAATATTTTAGTGAAACTTCTTCCTGCTCTTTCCTTGATGAGGGCTTGGCTCTGGTTCCTTCCTCCTGCCTGCCTAGACCTCTCTTCTCCAGCCTCTCTTCATCCTCTTAGCTCAGCCACCCCCTCTGCTCTAGGGCTAAGGTTGAGGGGTTCATTGTTTTTTTTTTTTTGCTACACCGTGTAGCTTGTAGGATGTTGGGTCTCCGACCAGGGATTGAACCTGAACCCTGGCAGTGAAAGCACTGTCCTAACCACTGGACCACCAGCGAATTCCCCATTGTTGCCTGTTTAAGACCTCCCTGGGCATCCAAATAGTGGGCAGACTGGCTATTGTCTGATCGTGATTTCCTCTTAGCAGGTTATGTTCTGATGCCTCAAGTAGAGGAAAGACCACTAGGAACAAGTGTCCCCTCCTCCTAATGAGACATTTCTCAGAAATATATAGCCTGGACTGGGAGGCACCAGGCAGAGAGAACTTACAGTCCTCAGGTGAAATTCTGATTTCCCTTATGGAAATGCCAAGACCCACAGCCTGCCCCGAACCCCTTAGCTTAACTGGGACCACCTTGGCTACACTCTTGGCATTTCCTCGCTTTTCAATCCTATGGGCCCCAAGACAAAAGAGCACTTTAACCACAGTCCTGCTGAGACAGGCAGAACTGCCAAGCAGTCCTTGAATCTCCCCATTGCAGCCCCTTGCCCTGGAAAGCAGACAGATTGTGAAATTCCAGGTCTGCTGCACACACGGCCCCAAACAGCCACGAAAAAACTCAGCGTTTGGGTTGAAACCCCCATATCACCATTGCCACCATGACTCCCACCACCACTCTGAAGGCTTGCATGGAGCCCAGCTGTGGGACTGTGTGTCCCTAAGAGCCTCCAGGACAGATGCTGATGTGGACAAGTGAGCAAGGTGCTCTGTTCTCAGGGCTCAACGAGGCCTTTGAAGTCATCCTCCCAGCCTTGCAGCTATCTGCCTGCTGTGCCAGTGCCCTTTCCAGCTTCCTCAGATGCCTGAGTGCCCAGCACACAGTAGTCCCTGTTAACACTGGAGGATGAAACCAGCTCTTAGAAGGGCTGGCCTGCCAGAAGCCTCGGGTCCCTCTGACCCCTCAGGTATTCTTGGGGCAAACTTGTAGCTGCTGACATTCTTTCTCAAGAAAGCAAGATGGCACCTGCTGACCTTGGTTTGTAAATATCCCTTCTCCAGATTTCTCTGAAAGCTGGGAGCCAGAGTGGCCTGTCTGACATGGGTGGCTGAAACCAGAGCGGGATAGGCTGTGTTGTTGAGGTGATGTCTTGACACTTAACTGTCAGGGCCCAGAGCCTCCAGGAAGGACACCCTGTGGAAAGCCCTCTTGGCTGAGATTATTGGCAGTGGGACCTGCGAAAGCTCAGCGCCTGGTTTCTCTCTGTTTGTCGTCCGCTGAGGAAAAATGAGAGTGTGCTTCCTTTTTGGAGGCAGAGCTGTTTATATCTGGAGGATCTTGACACATGCATGCATGCTTTCACACACAGAGACTTGGAAATATTAAGTCCCCCACTTTGGACTCTGTGGCAGCGAACAGACACTAAGCAGAGCCTGTCCGTTTCCCCTGGGAACAGATGCACTTCCCTGGAGAAGGGACGTGGTGGGGGTGGGCGTGTCACTGAGACGGGGCCTGTGGAAGGGCTGAGGGGTGGTGGGCACTCCTGTCCCTGGAGGGTGGCCTGTGAAGGCCTGGGCTGCAGGTGAAGGTTAGGCTAGGTAGGAGAAGAACTCTGCAAGGAGAGACACGGCGGTGTCCACTCTGTGGACAGTTCACATTCTTCAGACTGGAGTCATCATCTGCCCTCTGCCTGATGCCTTTCTCAACTTTCCTTCTCTGGCAAGCGCCGCCTGAATACCTGAGTCTCCCTGGGGCTTGGGATGGGTTAGTCCCAAATTTTGTCAGTACTTTCCTCATGGAAGCTCCTGAATTTAACTCCTCTCCAGCCTCATTCCTATCCTTAAACTCCTAATGCAACAATATTCCTGCCCTGGAGGCCCAGGCTCCCAGTGGATGCTGTGGCTCCTCCCTTTTGCCATCTCCAAGCCTCTTGGCAACTGCAGACAATGTATTCTTCCTTCTTGGGGCCCAGTGAGCATAGCAGTTAAGCCATGTCCTAGCTGTGTGGACTTGGGCGTGTTGCTTAACCTTGCCATGCCTCACAAGTTTCCTGGTCGTAAAATGGGAATTCTAATTGTACCCGACTCATTGGATTGTCCAGAGAATGAAAGGAGGGTGTATCTGCATGGTGTAGTCATTCAACAGACAGTAGTTGCTGTTAAAGATCATTTCACCAACCAGCAGTGGCTCCTTAAGGCTTGTGAGCCCAGGACAAGCTTCCCATCCTGGTGGATGTTCTCATCTGAGCCACAGCTGGCTGCAGTGTTATAACTGTCACTCTCTGATCCTGCTAGGTAGTCCCTTCACTGCCTCAGCCATGCCAGGATTTTTCCAGGACTGTCACTTCTGTCTGAAAATTGCACCTCCCCACACAAACCTCACCACTTCCTAGAGCCCGTCTTGGCCTCTGTGACCCACAGAGGTGTTTGTAGTCTGAACACAGCCATCTTGCTCTCCATCATTTATTCCTGTGGTTGCCGTGAAGATGGGGGCCTCCTCTTGAATGTCCCCAGCCTGTCTCATGGGGCCAGCCACTTACTGATCTGCCTCTCCTAATATGGAGACCTGGGAGTTGATCCTAATGATCAGTAGAAACTTCTCCATCAATTATAGGGAAGTCCTATCCTGATTTGATAGGAGCCCAAAGGTCAAGAGCTATATTCTAAGCTTCCTAAGTGACCATGCAGATGCAGTGGGATTGGATTCCGGCTCAGGTCCTGTGCACCCTCAAGCCTGAGCCTCTGTTACCTGTGGGGGAGGGGGGAATCTTGACTTCTTGGCCAAATTCCACAGCTCAGCAAGTGGCAGTGATAAGAGCCAGGACCAGCCCTGCAAGTGCCTGTAGTGGTCTGTTTTGACAGGGCAGTTTAGCTTATGTGGCTTGTGCTAGCACTTGAGGTGCTCACCAGAACTGCTGCCCCAGTACCCACCCCCAGGGCCCATCAGGATCAGCGGAGGGGGGTCACTGCTGTGAGACCATGGGGTGGGGTGGGGAGGACTTGTCCCCCTCAGCCCTCATTCTCCCAGTCCCATTCTGGCTCCTGGAGCAGCCCCATCTGAGACTGGTTGGCTCCAAGAGAGTTCTCTGTGCCTCTGGGTGTTCATCCAGTTAGCTCCATTAAGCAAGGAAGCCAGAGGCATGGATAATACCAAACAGCAGAGGATTTCTAAATGCATTTGATAGTTTGGAATGCATTGGATGATTTGTAGCAGACTTCCTCTCTTAATTATTTTGGGCTCATGCTGAGGTCAGATCAATCTGTATTCCTTGTGTACGTATCGCTGCCTGGAAATGGCCATGGTGAGGGCGAGCCAGTCATTCCTTAATGTGTTTGCCCATTCTCCTACTCACCCAGCATTTCTCGAGGACCTGTAGTGTGCTAAGCATGCTGTGGGGTGCTGAGGCTCCGAACGATGTAATCCCTGTGCCCTGAGAGCGGCTGGGCTGACCCTGGGTAGTGGACTGCTGTGGATGATTCATTCCCACAGTGGATGAGGCCCTGGACTGACCTGGAGAGAACAGGTGGCCGAATGGTGCAGTGTCCACCTTTCTGAGCACCTCTGCCCTCTCCTCTGCTTGTCAGGCTTCAGGCTGCTGGGGTTCAAGATGGCTTTGCTAGACTCTGCTTTCTGCTGCAGCTGTGGCCCTCTTTGAGAAAGTGGAGTTGACAAACATCCAGGCTTGCTGAGCTGATTTATTAGGGGAGTGGCCCTTTGCATCACATAGGGCACACCCCTAGCTTCCTTTCCATGGCAGCTCCTTTGTGCAGACCTTGAACCACAGAGGACTGTCAGGCGGCTCTGTTGCCAGCCACAAGCCTGGTCAGGCTTTCCTGCCTCACTGCTGGCGTGGGGCAGGACTTTGGGGGGTTGGTGGTGGGGAGACAGGCTGCTGTGTTCCTCTCCTCTCTCGTTCTCACGCTCTGTCACTCCAGGCACATGCATGTGGCCAGGGAATGGAGAGCATCTGGCGTTGCTGGCTCGGGTTCCACTCCAGAATTCTTTCTGAGGACTCAGTCTCTCTCCATGCACCTCTGAGTCTCGGGAAGAACTCTGCTTCCCTCCAATGGAGAGGAGAAAGGACTCTTCTGGCCCCTCAAATCCAGCCACACTCAGGATGGGAGTGCCATTCGGGGCTTGGTATCCTATCTTACAGGGCATAGTGACACTTCTTCAGATCCCAGGGCAGTCCCGGGAAATGTCCTGTCTTCCTGTGTTCTGGGGACAGAGCAGAGTGCCACTGCTGGGTGTCTGGGGAGAGGTAAGGAAGACCAGCCAAGACAGAGCTGGGGCTGAAGTGGGTGTAAGCAGCGGGGACTCAGAGGACTTGGTGTTCTAGCAGGGAGCATTGGGGGTGAACCGAGGCAAGGGAAGAGGCGTTGCGTTGATGTGGCAGCTCACTTTTCAAGGCTCCCAGATGAGCCCTGGGACAGAAAGACGAAGGGTCTGTGGGAGGAGCTAGTCTGCTGGTGATGCTGGGGTATCAGGGTCCCCTGCAGGACTGGACAAGGGCTGAGCTTGAGTTCACTTTTCTCTACCAACTCAAATCATTTTTTGAAGAAAGGAAAGAACTTGGATTATAAAAGAGGAAAAAGAACGTCTATGTGTATAACTGAGTCATTTTGCTGTACACTGGAGATTGGTACAACATTGTAAATCAACTGTACCTTAATGAAAAAATTAATAAAATAAAATTAGAAGAGAAGGAAGGGAAAGGGCTCAAAGATGAGAAGAGAACCGCTGGGCCAGGTGTCCCAGGCCCTCTTTCTAGCCTCACTACAGACTTCGGAGACCTTGCTGCCCTGCCTGAAACCCCTCATTCTTCCCCATATCTGGCTGAGGAGCAGCCCAAGGCCCAGCTGCTCCTGAGACAAGGCCCTCAGGCTTCTTCCACTTTCCTGTGCTTTGCTGTGTGGAAATGCTGAGGGGACATCAGCCTGGAAGCTGAGACTCCAATGCCTGTGCTGGTCCAGGCCTGGCAGTTTGCCAAGAGCCCCCTGAGAAGAGAAGCTTTGGTCTTTGCTTTCACTCCCTGTCAAGGCCTATCATCATCAGGGCAGAGCCTGCAGAGGCCACTGGACAGAGGAGGGGAGCCCCCTTGTCCAGCGGGGGTGGGTCCCCATCTTTGGAGGCCTCTGCCCCCAGGTCCTTGGCCGATCCTCCAGGCCTGGTTGAGAGAAGCCAGGCAGCCTGTGCACAGGGTCCCGAGGCTCCAGACTCAAAGCCTCAGGGAGCTGGTCATGTGTCACTTTCCCTGGGAGATGCTCTGGGAAACACTCCAAGCCCCGTTCTTGGTGGTTCAACGTGCCTGACAAACGCTGATCCTTGTTCTAGCCTCCCTTCTCCACTCCCCACCCAGGGACTGGCCATAGATTAGTTGGGATTCTCATGTTTCTTGCTTTCACTGTAAAAATAATAATTGCTTTTCAGACATTTTACTATTATTGGCCTATTTAGTCTATCAATAGTCCTTGAGAAGTAAGTAGTTTCTCCCTTCTCCTAGAGGAGAAGAATCTGACGCTGACTAAGGTGACATGACTCAGTCCACACTGCTCATCTCATAAGAACCTGAGCTGGGACCTGAACCCAGGTCTTCTGACACCAGGTCCCATGTTCTCCCCCACGCTATGCTTGCTTCATCCCTTGAGATAACGCAGAGCCCGCTCCTTCTTTGCTCTGGGCCTCCATCTCCCGGCTTGCGGAGTGCAGCCACTCTACTTCCTTCCACCCTTGAGGATCCAGCCAGTCTGTCTGCTTTGTCTCTGGTCTGCTTTCTGGGCTCGGGCCCAGCACTTGTCAGGACCACTGCTTCTGAAGCTTCCACTATTTTTGAAGTGGGCTTCCCATTTCACACCTCCAACCCCATCCTGCCTTCCCTCATCTTCCGTGCTCTGCATGTTGTGGTTTCTCCCTTCTGCGCTGGAGGAAGTGATGAGAGAGGAGGGGGAAGGAAGGGATCAGGCTGCCAGTGGATGTTCCAGTCTAGAAACATCTGCAGTTTGCAGGTATGTTCATGTAACAAAGAGACGCCAGGATGCAGTCACTTTGAGAAGATGAGCGTGTCTTTCTCTCTCTCAGGTAGTTGTCCCAAAGTGACCCACTCTGGTCCTTCCCATGAGGTTGTTCCACTACCCGCAAGACCATTATCCCCATCTGTATGTCAAAGCTGGGTTGGGGAGCCATCCATGTTCAGCCCAGAAGATAGTGAAACAAAGTGCTAGTCCAAGTAGGACAAGGGGCTTATCTGATAATGGAGAGGGAAATGGCATGAAGTTGCACACATCACTTCTGTTCACATCCCTTTGACCTGAGCATAGTCACATGACCACACCTGGCTGCAAGGTTGGCTGGGAAATGCTCTAGCTGGGCAGCCATGTATCCAACTACCGTGTAGTGTTTTGGTACAGGGGGAGAATGAATTTGGGTGGACAACTAACAGGCTCTGTCATGATCTTTAAAACTATTTTAAAATACAATTTTTATTGGAGTATAGTTGATTTGTAAGGCTGCACCAGTTTCTGCAGTACAGCAAAGTGAATCAGTTATACTTACACATATACTTACTCTTTTTTAGATTCTTTTCCCGCATAGGTCATTACAGAGTATTGAGAAGCATTCCCTGTGGCATACAGCAGGTGCTCGTTTGGCACCCCACTCCACTACTCTTGCCTGGAAAATCCCATGGACGGAGGAGCCTGGAAGGCTGCAGTCCATGGGGTCGCTAAGAGTCGGACACGTCTGAGCGACTTCACTTTCACTTTTCACTTTTATGCATTGGAGAAGGAAATGGCAACCCACTCCAGTGTTCTTGCCTGGAGAATCCCAGGGACAGGGGAGCCTGGTGGGCTGCCGTCTATGGGGTCGCACAGAGTCGGACACGACTGAAGCGACTTAGCAGCAGCAGCAGTGTATATGTGTCAGTCCCAGTCTCCCAAGTCATCCCTCCCACCCCTCTTTTCCCCCCACGTAACCATAAGCTTGTTTCCTACATCTGTAACTCTATTTCTGTTTTGTAAATAAGGTCATTTGCATCATTTTTTTTTAGATGCCACATATTAATTTGAATGATATCATATGATATTTGTCTTTCCCTGGCTGACTTCACTCAGTATGGCCATCTCTAGGCCCTTCCATGTTGCTGCAAATGTAAAATTATTTTTTAATTAAAAAATTAATGATCTACTCTAAAGGGACATGGTGGGAGGTTGTAGTGTGATCATCTATAGTCTACTAGATGGCTCTTGAGCTGAAGGTATGTTTCTAGGGGTTGGGGGGTGGTGGTCAGTCTGCAGGTGGATACTTGCTGCCCTCTTCCCACTGGGGGGGGGTGCTTTTTATAGGCTTGCATCAGTAATGGTTGAGTTTAATGGCTCACCCTTCGGCACTCAGATCACGTCTCATGGGGAAGGAGTCTTAACTCTTTTGTCCCAAGAATTGGGGTCTTGGTGCCAGCCCTTCTTAGCGGGACAGCTGGGAGTCAGGATAGAGTTGGGCCAACTCTTGGTTTTCTCTCTGGGAGGCTGTCCTGTCACAAAGAAGGCCCCTGAGTCCCAGGATGTCAGGGCCCTTACAAAGCAGCTGAGAGACGTGGGGTCATGTTCTTTTGTTTTATGTAAGAAGAAACCTCAGGGGACCCAGCAGACTTGCCAAGGTGGCCCAGCCCATGAGGAAAAGGGCTGGCCCTGCAGCAATCCAGGTCCTGGCTTTTCATGAAGCCTCATTTCCACATTATCTCATTTCTCCTCCCAGGTTCAGCCTCCAGGGATTCCCTAGTGATCTGCTCAAGGCCGGCCAGCCAGACAGGGACCCACCAAGAACACACCCAAGCCTCCTGGGTCCCAGCCTGACAGAGCTGTGCACCCGCTCACAGGGACATGTAGACTTGGCTCGTCTGGTAGAAACCATCTCTAAGCCCTTAGCAGCCACGGCAGTTAGTGCCGCATTTGTCTATCTTTCTTGGTCTCATTGGTATTTTATTTAATTCTAACTCAGGCCTTTGCCTTCCCGTGGATAGGGGTCTTGTGCTTGTTGCTCAGTGTCAGAGGCAAAGACTGGGAGTCTGAACTGTCTTTTGACATGAGCTGGGATAGTCAAGGCCTTGAAAATGCCCCACAGCCTTCAGTGTGCTTTTCACCCATTTATTCATTTAACAAGCATTTACTGGTGCCTTCTATGTGTCAGCCTCTGCCCTGGAGGATGAGGATGTACTTGTGTGCAGAAGGAGGCATGGCCAGCACTTGGAGGGCTGTCATCTAGTCCTTCCCCCTCCTGGCTACTCAGGGCATCACTAGACCAACTTGTATTGCTTTACACCTGCAACATATTTGCATCAGTAAAATCAGCAGGCATTTTATAGTTATCTGCAGAAGTTCTATGCCTTGCCCCAAGTCACAAGGCCTGCACCCGGGTCCCCTGACTCCCAGCAAAGCTCTCCTTCTGTGGTATCTCCTTGCCTGTCTCACCAGGCAACCTCTGGGGTAACCCCTAGAGCTGCCTGAAATCCCTGCTGAGGGACCTGGCTGAGCTGGGCAAGCCTGCCTTGTTCTGAACAGCCACAGGGTGACCGTCCATCCTGGGTTGTTCACAGGGTGCCCATGGCACAGCCCCATACCTGTTCTGCACTGAAACAGGTTAGGTAAACGGCTTGTTGGCAATTCCAGTTTCTCTTTGGCGTTTCTTTCTTCCTTCCAAATCCAGCAGACCTAAAATGGGGCCCTGGATGTGAGGACTGGAGGTGAGGACTGGCGGTGGGTGGGGAAGGTATGGGGGAAAGCCTCACTTTACCTGTGTGGGGTAGAAAGCCGATCTCAGTATTGGGGGAGGGGGTGCTCTTTCCCTCCCCTGGATCCGATTCGAGCATTTTGTCAGCCCCTTCCCTCCACCTCCACAGCCCGACGTCATCCTCAGCTGTCACCACTGCTCACCTAGAACAATGAAAGCTTGTCTGACTTTCTTGGAAGAGGGAGGACAACGCGGAGGGTGGAGGAACTTGGGGAGGTGGGGCTGGATAATTATTCTCCAAGATGAGATTTTTAGAGGAGAGAAACTTCATTTGCACTCAGATTATAAATAAACTTCTAGCCCACAAAACTTCTTGCCAGGCCACAGAGCAAACTCTCTCTTACCGCAGAGGTCAGAGAGCTGCATGAGAAACAGTTTATGGGTGGCAAAGCCCCACCCAACTTCTATAGAAAGCCTTGCCAAGGCATGCCCACCAAGCCAGTCTGTCCATCACACCCGACCCCTCTGCCCCAACTCACGTCCTTGCTTTGTGTGGGAACATATCTGTGTCTCCACGCTGCTTTGCACATGTGATTTCCCACAGCTTGGGGTGTGTGTGGGAGGGGTCCTTGCCTGGCCTAGATTCTGAAGGACTCTGGCCTCCTCTGGGATCCTCCACAGATTCAGCCTGGGTCAGACAGAAGAGTTGTGTATGACTTCCAGGTGTGACCAGCTGTGTTAAAGCTGTGGCTTTCATGCTGAAGTGTTGGGCATTTTATTGCGTTTCAGGAGACCGTGGGACAGGACATCTGAAATCAGATTTCCCAGAAAATCCCGCACATGGCATCTCCATTCACAGTGCTCAGGATGCTTATGCTGCCAGAGCACCACAGGCCACAGCCACTCCATGGACTGTCCATGATGGCAGAGACCGTGGCCATCACTCATTGCCATTCCAGCTTTATAGACAAGGAAGCTGAGGTCCATAGAGGAAACGTGACTTGCTTAGAGCCATAGTGCTTTTTTTTTTTTGGCAAATCCAGGAGGAAAACTTAGCCGCTGAAATCCCTAGTCCGTTCTTACACCATGCTACCTCTTGACTTTCACTCATTGCTCTTAGGCTCTGTCTCCCCATGGTTTTACTTATTTATTTTTATTATCTGTTTGACTGTGCTGGGTCTTAGCTGCAGCACATGGGATCTTTCATCTTTGTTGTAGCATGTGGGTTCTTTAGTTGCAGCGTGTGGGATCTAATTTCCTGCTGCTGCTGCTGCTAAGTCACTTCAGTCATGTCCGACTCTGTGCGACCCCATAGACGGCAGCCCACCAGGCTCCCCCGTCCCTGGGATTCTCCAGGCAAGAACATGGAGTGGGTTGCCATTTCCTTCTCTGGTGCATGAAAGTGAAAAGTGAAAGTGAAGTCGCTCAGTCGTGTCCGACTCTTAGCGACCCCATGGACTGCAGCCCACCAGGCTCCTCCGTCCGTGGGATTTTCCAGACCAGGGATCAAATGCAGGCCCCCTGCATTGGGTGTGCAGAATCTTAGTCACTGGACCCTCAGGGAAGTCCCCTCCCCATGGTTTTAAATTCATGTACTTTCCCAAAGCTCCCAAGTTTCATGACATGATACAAGCATTGACATCCTATCTTAATAGAACCTTTTTTTTTTTAAGATTTTTTATTGGTATATTGTTGATTTCCAGTGTTGTGTTAGTTTCAGTATACACAGTAAAGTGAATCACCTATATGTGTGTTAAACATATATTCACTCTTTTAAAGCTTTTTTTTCCCCCATGTGTGTGCTCAGTCACTCAGTTGTGTCTGACTCTTTGTGACCCTCTGGACTGTAGCCCACCAGGATCCTCTGTCCATGGAATTTTTCAGACAAGAATACTGGAGCAGGTTGCCGTTTCCTAATCTTTGGATCTTCCCAACCCAGGGACTGAACCCAGGGCTCTTGTGTCTCCTGCAGTGGCAGGTGGATTCTTTACCTCTGCGCCACCTGGGAAGCCCCCATACTACACTATGTCTTAGCCAGTAGACCATTACAGAGTACTGAGTAGAGTTCCCTGTGCTACACAGTAGGTTCTTATTAGTTATCTATTTTATACATAGAATGTGTTTATTTTATACATAGAATGTGTTTATGTCAATCCCAATACCCTAATTTATTCCTCCCCCCTTACCTCTTGGTGTAATACCTCAGTTTGTACCTGAGACCCTTTGTGAAAGCTTCCAGTCCCTTGGGGTCCTATGGTTGAGTCTCAGCCCCTAGACACCCTCTCCTTTTCTCCTATGCATGTCACACTCCCAAAAGCCAGAGGGAGTGGTTGTCATGGGGTGCACCATCTGAAGTCTGCTGTAGCCTGGTAGATGAACAAATCTGAATCTTTGGAAAATGACACCCTAAAGGGCAGGGAGGGAGGCCAGTCCCTCTGTGACCCAAAGGTGGGGCTCTAGGTCAGTTCAAGTGTCGAGTTCCAGGCAGCAGTTGGATAGTGTGCAGATCAGCCTGTGGTCTCTCCCACATCTGCTGTGCCCCCAGCCCCTATTGCTTTGCTTCCCTTTATTCTATAGCTGTGCTGTCCAACAGAAATATAATGAGAGGCACATGTGTAATTTTAATTTTTCCAGTCACCAAAAAAGTTTATGTTTAAATGGGTGAAATTAATTTTAATAATGTATTCTTACTTCACCCAGTATCTCCAGAATATCATTTCAACAGGTAATTAAAATAAAAAATGATTTCAAACTGGTGTGTATCGCTCAGTCATGTCTGATTCTTTGCGGCCCCATGGACTTCTCCAGGAAGTCCATGGACTTCTCCAGGCCAGAATAACTGGAGTGGGCAGCAGTTCCCTTCCCCAAGGGATCTTCCCAACCCAGGGATTGAACCCAGGTCTCGCACATTGCAGGCGGATTCTTTACCATCTGAGCCACCAGGGAAATTTTACATTCACAGCACACCTCCGTTCAGATGAGTCACATTTCCAGTGCTCACAGCTGCATGCAGCTGGGGGCTGCCAGTGTGAACAGTGCTGTCCTGCAGCTCAATAGATTCCTGTCCTCCTTTGTCTCTGTCATCCTCCCCTCCCTCTGCCTTTGGGTGAATCAAATTCTCTCTCTTTTCCCTTCACTCTCTGCTCTCTCCTAAGCATCCTAAGAAAGAGTTACCTTCACAGCCCCTATGGCTTGAAGTGAAGTGAAAGTTGCTGTCATGTCTAACTCTTTGCAACCCTGTGACCATAGCCCACCAGGCTCATCTGTCCATGGGATTCTCCAGGCAAGAATACTGGAGTGGGTTGCCATTCACTTCTCCAGGGGATCTTCCCAGGGATTGAAGTGGGTCTCCTACATTGCAGACAGATTTTTTACTATCTGAGCCACCAGGGAAAACCCTTTGCAGCCAGGACCCCTATTCCATCCTGTCTCCCTCAGAGGTCATGCATGGGGCCCTGACTACCTTGGACTCATAGAACCTCATCCACCTCTTCCATAAACTCTTCCGGTTTAATGACTCCCTTCCAGTTAGCTTTGGTGACACCACCTCACTCACTCCACTCACTATGCAAACTTCCGTTCCCCTGGAGAGCCATTCCTGGTCCATGCTTGCTTGGGACCTCCCAACACACTGCTCCCCCTTCCCTTTGCAGGTCCCCAACCCCTCTGAGACCCTGGTCCTTCTCATCTGTGGCATTCGCCACCTCTCTCACACACACACACTGCGAGGCTTGTGGAGATCTTAGTTTCTTGACCAGGGATTGAACCCACACCTCCTGCAGTGGAAGCACGGAGTCATAACCACTGGACCACCACAGAATTCCTATCCCCACCTCTTTATTGGTCTCTCCACCTCTTGAACCTTCCCCTTGACTACTTCTTTCCCAGCTGTCCGATTATTCTTCCCCAACTGCAGCTCTGATCACATTTCCCTGTTGAAAGCCCACAGCATTAGAGATCGTAAGAACAGGGGAACATGCTTATGCTATAATGTTGAGTGAAAAAAAGCAGAACACCAAATTATAGAAACAGTAAGATCTCAGCTTCACAAAAGCAAAAACAAAAAACTGTGAGTAGATTAGAGAGGAAGGAAGTGAGGAAGCAGACACCATTGGTTGTCTTTGGGGGTGGCAAATTGAGTTTTTTCCCTATGATTTTGAAATTTTCTCTAATGAATGCACACTTTGTAAATTGAAATATTAATACACTTTTTATTTTGGGAAATGAAGCTACCAAGAGGTTTCAGTGCTTCCTGGATTATGTGCCAGCCCCTTACCCTGACATGGATGTCCTTTGTGATAAAGCTGTGAACCCCACTGTGTCTCAGTTCCCCTTGAGGGCTCTGTCCCAGTCAGGGGGGACTTCTTCTCATTCCCCAGATAGCCTTGCACCTTCCTCTCCACCCCTTAACTCAGGTTGTTTCTGCCACCTGGATGCACCTCTGCTATCATGCTGGTTGCCCAGATCCTGCCCACCCCCAAGCTCCATCTCCAGGACTAGCCTTCCTAGTCCCAACTGCCCAGACATGACTTCTTTTTCTTTTCCCATTTGACTTATTCTGGCTGGTTGTGTAGGCATCTGAATTCTCATCTTTTCTATTTAGAAAAGAAGTTCCTTCAGCCTGCCATGCTCAGAGTAAAAGCATATATGTTTTTCCTCTTTTTAAAATAAACATATCACTTTTCTCTTTTAAGATTCACACACACGGTCAAAAAGTAGGAAACTATTCAATGATCTAAAGAGAAAAGTAAAAAATACCTATAATCCCACTACCTAGAGACATCCTACCACTGTTAACATACATATAGTTTGAGACTGAGATCACGCTGAATTTGCAATTCTGTATTCTCTTTTTATCCCATGTGACATTATATTTTGAAAACCTCCCCTTGATGTTGAATCTTGTTCAAATGAAACATTTGAAAGGCCTTGACATATTCCAGGGTATCAAAGCACCATAATTTATTTAACTATCCTCCAGTTGTTCAACATTTAACCGTTCCCCATTTTTAAATTTTCTAATTATTCTTGGCTGTAAAACCCTGCCCAAGCTACTGAGTCTCTGCAGCACAGATTCCCAAGAGGAGACCGAATCTGGGTCACAGAGTGTGAACATTTTTAAAGCTCTTCATACACATGACCAAAATGCTTTCCAGAAGGACTGTGTCTTCACATCCCCACTTAGGTATAGGAGGATGCCTGTTCTATTGCATTCTTGCCAACATTATTACCACAAAAAAATGCTTTGCTGGTTAAATGGGCTAATATTGTTTTCACTTGTATTTTGTTGCCTATTGATGAGGTTCACGTATCTCATATCATATCATGTGTTTATGTCATTTGTAATTTTACATCTTGGAAAAGCTTCATCTACATTATCCATTTTTTTCTGTTAAATTTTCCCAATCCAGGGATTAACCCAAATTTTACTTATTTCATTAATTTATAAGCCAGTTCATATATCAATAGTAAGAGTATTGTCTCCTCTGCAGAGTTGTTGAGTGTTTGTGGAACTAACTTGGGTTAGTGACTGCAAAGCCTGCAAAGTTTGTGTCCTCCCTGCTGCTTCTGTGCACGTGCTTGCCTCTACCGCCAGACGTGGCGTCCTGGAGGCCAGGGGCTGGGTGACCTGAGTTCAGGTTCCCCAGTGCCCTGTGCCCTGCACTGGGTCCTCAGTCAGTAATTTTTTAATGAATTAAGGGGATGTCCTGTTCAAGCAAGTACTGTTCCATGAAAGCTGCTTTTTTTCTCTGGCTATGTGCACAAGGTCTGGGGTTTCCTAGGAATCAATAACCAAAGGTGACAAAAATAAGTGTACAGTGTGGCCATCTCTCTCTAAGAGCACAGCTGCTCAAGTTACAGAATAAACTACCTCACTCATTATTGTCATTATTTGTTCTGAATTTTAAGGGAATCAAAATCACAATATGATACCACCTCACCCCCACTAGGATGGCTATAATAAAAAAGATAGACACAGCAAGTGCTGGGGAGGGCGTGGAGCATCATCAGCCATTGCTGGTAGAAATATCAAAGGTGCAACCCCTTTGGAAAACAGCTGGGCAGCTCCTCAAAATATGTAACGTAGAGTTTCCGTGTGACCCAGTGTCTTAGTCCATCCAGGCTGCTATAACAAAATAGCAATACCATAGCCTGAGTGGCTTAAACAACATTTATTTCTCACATTCTGGAGCCTGGGAAATCCAGATTCAAGTCACCAGGGTCTGGTGAGAGCCCACTTCCTGGGTCATAGATGGTCATTTTCTCACTGTGTCCTCACGTGGTGGAAGGAGATTAGCAAACTCTATGAGGTCACTTTTATAAGGGTGCTAATCTGACTCATGAGTGTGCCACCCTCATGATCTAACCACTTTCCCAAAACCCCACCTCCTGAAACCATCACATTAGGTGTTCGCGTTTTAACATATGCATTTAGGAGAAGGGGACATGGACATAACAGCCCATAACATGTAGCAATTCCAGTCCTAGGTATATGCCCAAGAGAACTGAAAACATATATAGAAACATGGATGTTCATAGCAGCATTATTCATAACAATCAAAAAGGAGACACTACTCAATTGCCTATAACTGATGAAAGAATAAACAAAAAGTGGCATACCTGTACTGTGGACTATTACTTGGCCATAGAAAGGAATGAAGTACTGATACATGCTAAACAGAGAAGAATCTTGAAAGTATTACGCTACGTGAAAACAGCTAGACACAGAAGGCTATTGCATGATACCATTTATATGAATATCTAGAACAGGCAAGTCCATCAAGACAGAAAATAAATTAGTGGTTGACAGGAGTTGGGGGCGGGGTGGAGGTAGAGGTGGGGAACAGGCAATGATTAATGGGTGTGGGATTTCTTTAAGGATGTTAATAACGTTCTGGAATTAGTGGTGAAGGCTGCACAACCTTGAGAATACATTAAAAGCTACTGAATGGTATACTCTAAAAGGATGAATTCTATGGCCAGAGCATCCCCAACCTCTGGGATCCAGTGTCTGATGATCTGAGGTGGAGCTGATGTAATAAGAAGAGAAATAAAGTGCACAATAAATGTAACGTGCTTATTAAATCATCCTGAAACCATTCCCTCAGCCTCCGGTTTGTGGAAAAATTGTCTTCCACAAAACCGGTCCCTGGCACCAAAAAGGTTGGAGACTGCTGTCGTGTGGTGTATGATCTCTATCAATGAAAAAAGAATTCAAGAAACCTCTATTGGGGTAAGAATTGGCCTTATAAGACAGGCGATGGGCCGTTCTCACTCACAGTGGCGAGTTCCTTGGATAGAGCTGGGTTAGAGGCAGCGGCTGTGAGTAGGTCCCTAATCAGCAGCGTGTTATGTGACCAGGATCTATAAAGAAGGCCTAAGGCACCTAGGAAGAGGGTGAAAGAAAGTTGAGTGTTCCTTTATTAAATAGAATCAAACAAAAGTGGACCTAAATTAAGTTGGGATAAATAACCGCTTAGTACAGTAGAACAGGACAAGCTCTGAACTCTGAGAATCTGATTGAGCTCTGCTGCTGTCTTGCTGTGTGGCTGAGGCTCCTGCATTAGTTCCTGCACTAGCAGGAGGAGGTGATGCCGCCCAACTCGCTTCTCTTAGAAGAATGCAGTGAGGATGCAATGAAATATGACCTGTGAAGGTGTTTTGAAGGTTGTAAATTGCTGCACCTAATCATTCTCAGATACATGTCCTATTTTAGTCTACTTTGTCTTTTCTAAATATGGATTAAGCGGATGCTAATTATTAATTTGTTTTTAGTAATAATAAAAGTGTATTAAGTAAACAGTATACTTTTAGAATCATACTGTAGATTGGTAATTTCCAGAGGCAGTAAGTAGCCCATATGATAGAAGTAGTAAGAAGAAGGGGGAATGTGGCCCATGATGAGACTTGTAGAATCTTAATATCAACACAAGAGTTTGGGCTTTATATTATTGGTGGGATTTGATCAGGAAAGTGTCTTGATGTAAGGGGATATGATGATCTCTGACACAGGATAGTTGCAGAGAGGATTCCAGTCTGGGTAAGATTGACAAGCTCCAGGCAGCTATATCCTAGCTGGAATGGAGAGGAGAAAGAGGTGCCACCTGGGCAGAACCCCTAATAGGAATGAAGAGAGCAGAGAGCCTGGTTTTGTTTGTCCAGAGCCACTGAGATGGACCAGCCACCCCCATGAAAGAGGACCTCATCACAAAAGCCCCCAGGCAGAGATAATGTGGCTTTGATGGCCAAAAAAAAAAAAAAAAAGCATACAACAATCTTTATTTTTTGTAAAGGAAAATTTTTAAAGACACATCACTATGATGAAAAAAGTTAAAATATATATTATTTTTTTAAGTCATTTAGCCTCTAGTAATGCTTGGTACAGTATACAAGGAGCCCTGCTGATATGCCTTCTGAGTATATATATTTTAAGATTATCCTTCTTTGATTTATTTTATATAATAATGGGTTTCCACTGAGGTCCCCCAAGCTTCCAACCAGCACCATTCAGGAGAAATGAAATCTGGGCCAGACAGAAGGAACCCTTATCAGGCTTGTCAGCTCCTTTTATTGGGGAGTTATTTGGTTGCTAGTTTTGTGTGTTTGTAAACAGAAAAAGGACTAGAACAGAAAGGATTCTGCCTTTTAAATGTGGAGTCCCAGTCACATTTGCAGAGTGCTGTGGAGCTGGTCCTCAGTCCCTAGGGACTCTGAGATGCTCTTGCCCCTTGTGTCCAGGTGGGTGGATTTGAACAATCAGATCCCGGCTTTGGCTTGCACTGAAGTGAGGTGATTTCAGACCCTTATGTGAAGAGGAAGCACTGTCCTCTGTCTGTGCGGGAGCCTCTGAGAGTGGGAGAGGATATGGAAGAGGGAGTGGAGTGGAGAGGGAGCTGGGCCACCCTTAGTGTGCTAGGGCTTGGCCAATTCTGGAGGGTGTTAGAGCTGGGGGAGGGCAGGTTGGAATAAACTTGAATTTCAGATAAATAATTTTTTAGTATAAGTATGTTCCCACTAGAGACTTCCCTGTAACTCAAATGGTAAAGAATCTGCCAGCAATGCAGGAGACCAGGGTTCTATCCCTGGGGTGGGAAGTTCCCTTGGAGAAGGGAATGGCAAGCCACTCCAGTATTATTGCCTGGAGAATCCCATGGACAGAGGGACCTGGCAAGCTATAGTCTGTGGGGTTGCAAAGAGTCGGACACGACTGAGCGACTAACACACGTGTTCCCACTATTGCACACGACATACTTATACTTTAAAAAACACCTGTTGTTTATCTGAAATTCAAATATAACTGGACATCTTGGCCCCTCACCTCAGTCACCTAATCTGGCTGCCTGGGGAATTCTGGTTCTTTATCTCGTACCACCCCCACCAGGTACACCCTGTGAACTACCAGCTGACCTGTCCAGAACAGAACCCATGCAGAATAGTAGATTATGAGGAGGTCCTCCTAGCTTATTTTCTTCTGTTCCAAACCAGTTCATTCCTCATTCCTCTTTGCCTCTCATCTCAGGACTGGCAAACAGCATGCCTATGGCAATGGGCCCATGGGGTCCTCTGAATACTCAAGAGCAAAGGGGCAGCAGGCATGGCAGTGCCCAAGGCAAGCTGCTGGGAGCCCTTTCAGGCTTCGCCACAGAGGCGCTGAACACACTAAGCAGTAACTTCACTGTGGCCAAATCAAACCTGCAGCCTGCAGACAGGAGAGATCGGGTTTCTGAAGTGCTGGGGAGTTAGGAATGCCAGTGGAGTTGTAAATATGCACAGGCACCTCCTCTGGGCTTCCCCTTGGAGACCAGAATTCCAAACATTCCCCTCTCCTGGGGTTTTTCCTGGTGTGGTCCTGGGACCTCCCAGACCCAAACCATCTGCAGGGCTGGTTTTAAAAGCAGATGCTGAGGCCAGTGTAAGGCCTGAGGTTTGTTGTATTCTCAGGTGTCCCTGTTACTCCACCTGCTATGATGTAGGTATCCCTTTACACACACACACACACACACACACGCCTCTTTCATGTGGTTGGACATGTCCTGTGAAGTGTGCACAGGGAAAAGCAACAAACCCTTAATTAGGCCTTGTTTACCTGTTGTTGTGACTGATACCTGTTACTATTTACTAGTTAAGTATTTTGCATAAGCATGTATGAAGGGGCTCAATATTTGATCATCATTGTTAGTAGAGAAGAAAACTGGTTAGCATTTGTTTGGACCCTCCTGTCGGAGAAGGCAATGGCACCCCACTCCAGTACTCTTGCCTGGAAAATCCCATGGGTGGAGGAGCCTGGTAGGCTGCCGTCTATGGGGTCACGAACAATCGGACACAACTGAGTGACTTCACTTTCACTTTTCACTTTCATGCATTGGAGAAGGAAATGGCAACCCACTCCAGTGTTCTTGCCTGGAGAATCCCAGGGATGGAGGAGTCTGGTGGGCTGCCATCTACGGGGTCGCACAGAGTCCCATGACGGAAGTGACGCAGCAGCAGCAGCAGCAGCCTAAGGTGTGAGATCATTTTTAAGCTACAAACTCCTTTCTGGAAGACTGTTTGCAGAATTCCATCAGCTTTTACTGAAGCTTTCTCTTCATTCATAACCTTTGCATGTGCACAGGGATCTTAGCATCTATTAAGACCTGCCGCACAGATTCTTGCCTTTTTGGTGGGTGTATGTGTGTTTGATATATTAATCTCTTAAGCGTTTTCACTCTCAGGTCCAGTTTGCCAAAATCACCCTTTCCAACAGGCCTTTCTGAAGACCTCTCTCACACCTAGCACTCTCTTCTGGCTCACCCCATTGTCTGTTTAGTGAATGGGAGAGAGGAACACTGAGGCATGCTAAGCTTAGCTGAGCCATTTGGACCCTATTGGGTTACAGCACATCGCTTTACCTGGATTTACACCCTCTGTTGCTATTGGCCTTCTGGCTGCAGGAAGAGTCAGATTACAGCAGGAGAGGCCAGGAGGATTAGTGCCGAGATGGCAGAGGCCAGCTGATAATTACTTCGAGGGTCATGTCTCAAAATAGACTCTGGTTCCTCTTTCTGGCCTCAGAGAGAGGAAAAGCTGCCCTTTCCCTGTCCAGCCGGCTCCTCATATTCTCTCTGCTAGTCCCTCCTGGACCTTTACTCTTGTTCTTTTTTTCCCCTGGTGGCTCAGTGGTAAAGAATCCAGCTGCTAATGCAGGAGACGTGGGTTCAATCCCTGGGCTGGAAAGATTCCCTGGAGAAGGAAATGGCAACCCACTCTAGTATTCATGCCTGGAAAATCCCATGGACAGAGTAGCCAGGTGGGCTACAGTCCATGGTGTCTCAAAAGAGTCAGACACAGTTTAGCAACTAAACAATAACAACAATTTATATACAGTAGAATTTGGCTTCTCTGGTGTACACACACACACACACACACACACACACACTCAGTAGTGTCTGACTCTTTGCGACCCAGTAGGCTGTAGCCTGCCAGGCTTCTCTGTCCATGGGATTTCCTAGGCAAGAATACTGGAGTGGTTCCCCATTTCTTACTCAGGGGATCTTCCAGACCCAGGGTACAACATGTGTCTCTCGTGTCTCCTGCACTGTTAGGCAGATTACCACTGTGCCACCTGAGAAGCCCTCTCTGGTGTGTAATTCTTTGGATTTGACAAAGGTATATGGATAAGTAACCACCAACACAATCGTGGTATGTAACAGTCCCATCACCCCGAAAGATCTCTTCTTGCCGCCCCTTTTAGTCAAGCTCTCCCCAACCCCTGGCAACCGCTGATCTGTTTTCAGTCCCTGAAGTTTTGCCTTTTCCAGAATGCCATATAAATGGAGTCATTTATGTATGTAGCCTTTTGAGTGTGGCTTCTTTCACTCAGCATAATTAACTTAAGACTCATCTATGTTATGTGTTATCATGAGATTGTTCCATTTGAACATAACTTTGCATGTGATTTGGGCAGATACTAGGAGTGAGCTTGCTGGTCAAGTGTATGTATGAGAAATGCCAGACTGTTTCCAAAATGGCTGTACCATTTTTCATTCGTACTAGCAAGGTATGAGAGTTCTAGCTGCTACACACTCTTACCAGTACCAGTGTTGGCAGTTCTTTCTTCTTTTCATTTTTTAAAAAATATTTATTTTTATTTATTACTTATTTCTGTGCAGTCTGTGCTCTGGGAAAAATGGGCAAAACAGGTCTTCATATAGTTAGATCTTTTTAGGAGAAGATTTTATGAGTCCCAATTCTTGCATCTTCTATACCTAGAGAAACACTGGAAAGTGAAAGTGAAGTCTCTCCGTTGTGTCTAACTCTTTGTGACTCCATCAACTGTAGCCTACGAGGTTCCTCCATCCATGGAATTTTCCAGGCAAGAGTACTGGTGTGGGTTGCTGCTTCCCAACCCAGGGATTGAACCCGGGTCTCCAGCATTGCAAGCAGACGATTTTACAATCTGAGCCACCGGGAAAGCTCAGAGAAACACTGACATAATTAATGGTGACATCTGCTTTGGCTATTAAGGATAATTTTACAATTAAAAGTCAAAATAGAGTAGCTATGGCTCAGACATCCAAGGAAATAACTAGGTGATACTATGGGTGTAATTTCAGACTAGACCTTGTATTGCTAAACACTTGAGTTTTCTGAGTTGTGTTAGGCTTGGATGCCACAAAACATTCTCAAAACAATGTCTGCTGACAGCTAGCAACTGCAACCCTTACTTTTTATAAAACTAGGCAACCGGCTACCTGACCACAAGTCTCCCTGAAGTGCCTAGTCCAGAGCACAGTTTCAGGCCTGTGCTTCTGTAAGGAAATGAGATTTATTTTGTCAATTAAAATTCCAGTTGTCATTCCTCCAACTACTTCTAATTCTGTTACACCAAAATGGCAGACCAAGGGATTGAGATTTTAATCATACAGGACTCATATCTAGGACTTGGAACTCAGAAATACTTCCGATTCTGTGTCTATTCTCCAAACTGAGACAGTCTTATGCCACATTTTAACAGGAAGTTGTCAGAGTCATGGGCTTCCCTGGTGGCTCAGACGGTAAAGAATCCGCCTGCAATGCGGGAGACCTGAGTTTGATCCTGAGTTGAGAAGATCCCCTGGAGGAGGGCATGGCAGTCCACTCCAGTATTCTTGCCTGGAGAATCCCATGGACAGAGGAGCCTGGCAGGCTACAGTCCATGGGGTTGCAAAGAGTCAGACACGACTGAGCCACAAAGCGCACTATTTATTTGGCTACTTTTGGTCTTAGCTGTGGGGGACACGGGATCTTTGTTGCATCATGAGGGATCTTTCATTGAGATGTGCAGACTCTCTAGTTTTGGCACGTGGGCTCAGCAGTTATGGCATGTGGGCTTAGTTGCTCTGAGGCTTTTGAGATCTTAGTTCCCGACCAGGGATCAAACCCACGTCTCCTGCATTGCAAGACAATTTTTAACCACTGGACCACCAGGGACGTCCCTATTTTCATTTTTTAAATTTAATTTTATTCTAACCATTTTAATAATGTTTAGTAGTATCTCGTTTTTTGTAAGAAATTTGCATTTCCTTAATGGCTAATTATTTCCATCTTTCTCTGTTTGCCATCCTTATATCGTCTTGGTAAATTGTCTACTTAAATATTTTGCTCTTTTAAAAAGTGGTTTGAGGGTTTTTTTATTTTTGATTTGACAGCTCTTTGTGAATTTTGGATTCAAGTCTTTTAATCAGATATGTGATCTACAAATAACTTTTTCCATTCTATAGCTTGTCTTTTCATTTTCTTAACAGTGTCTTTTGAAGGCAAATGTTCTTAATTTTGATGATGTCTAATTTATCAATTTATCTTTTCTTTTATGAATCATGTTTTGCTGTGGTATATAAGAAATTTTTGCCTAACCCAAGGTGTTTTCTTCTGGAAGTTTAATAGTTTTAGGTTTTACATTTAGGCCTATTAACCATTCTGAATAAATGTTTGTAATATTTTGTGAGATTTGAGTTAATCATATGGCTATTCAATTGTTCTAGCACCATTTGCTGCAAAAGATGATCCTCCTCCATTTAGTTGCCTTTGTATATTTGTCAAAAATATGTAACACCTTTATTTAGGTGTGATAGATGATCTGCAGGCATTTTTTCCCATTCTATGGGTTGTCTTTTCACTTTCCTAATGGTTCCTTTTGAAGCACAAGGCTTCTTAATTTTGATGAAGTGCAATTTATCTTTTCTTCTTTTATCATTTGTGCTTTTGATGTAATGTCTAAGAAATCACTGCCTAATCCTAGGTCATTGAGAGGTATTCCTATGTTTTTTTCTCAGAATTTATAGCTATAGCTTTCATATTTAGGTCTTTGATCCATTTTGAGTTAATTTTGTATATGGTACGAGGTAAAGTCTCCTACCTCATATGGATAGCAAGTTTGCTGAAAAGACCATTCTTTTCCCATTCAATTGTCTTGGTATCCTAGTCAAAACTCAGCAAGTCATAAACATAAGGGTTTATTTCTGGACTCAATTCTGTTGCACTGACCTATATTTCTTTTGTTAAAACAGTGCTGCACCGGTTTAATTACGGTAGCTTTATAGGAAGTCTTGAACTTGAGTAGTATTTCTTCCACCTTGGTTCATCTTCTTCAGAATTACTTTGGCTAGTCTAGTTGCTCTCTCCAGGGATACTCTGTCTCATGTCTGCCAGCCTCACCAAGCATGCCCCTCTCCCCAAGCCCAGGCTTCCCAGAGATCTCCACTTGCCCTGTGCTCTCCTCTACTCCTGTTTGCTTGGCATGATTCAGTTCCTGCTTCCTGCTGCTGGTTCTCTGTCGGTTGTGACCACTTATCTCCTCAACTGCACTGTAAGCTTCCATGTATCAGAAGTCTTCTTTGCTTGTAACAAATAGGTGGGATTTTTCTCTGGGATGTGTTTATATACAATGACAGTGGTAGGATTCTGGGGTGAATGGGGCTGGGGGTCGGGAGTTTTGACCATCAGCCGAGTTGCCCCCTCCCTGAAGGCTCCTCAGGGAGGCATCTGGGGGTGCCAGGAAGTGCTTGAAGGGAGCCCACAGTGTCTTTCAGCCAGAACATTAGAGTCTATCGTGCAGTTGAGGAGGAAGCAAGACAGAGATGGGAGAGGAAAAATCTCTTTGTGCATCGACTGGGGATGGACACGGTATGGGTCGTCTCCAGGGAAAGATGGCACTGCCTCCAGCATGGAGCCCACATGGCTGTGGGCCTGAGAGCCTGGGTGGAAGTCAGGGCCACCTCGGAGAGTGGGTGGGGTGGGGAAAGCCTTCAGGTAGAAGGCAGAGCAGCGCCAAGGACAGGACATCTACATCCAGAGAAAAAGAAGACCCTGGAAGAAGCATGTGGGAGCTGCTGCCGATCACTGCCTGGCATCTGAAGTCTCAAGGGGAGGCTCTTTGGGATCCAAATGGATAAGTGGACTGGAGACCAATTCAGGGCTCCCGGTGGGGATGGGGGTGGAACCACAGCAGAAGGCACAGGTCCAGCCTGGGCTCCGCTGCAGCAGTTGGGACTAAGAACTATGTGTTTGGAGGGAGTGGCTGAGGCCTAGAAAGCTGAGCCTGTGTGACTTCTGTCTGATATGGCCTGAGTCAGGGGCAGGACCAGAATCCCTTCACCCAGACTGCCCAGGAGCTGTACCTGCCAAGAGCAGTTTTGGCCAAACGGCACCTTTTGTTGTTCAGTCGCTCAGTTGTGTCAGACTCTTTGCAACCCCATGGACTGCAGCAAGCCAGGATTCCCTGTTCTTCAGGATCTCCTGGAGTTTGCTCAGACTCAAGTCCTTTGAGTCGGTGATGCCATCCAACCATCTCATCCTCTGTTGTCCCCGTTTCCTCCTGCCCTCAATCTTTCCCAGCATCAGGGTCTTTTCCAGTGAGTTGGCTCTTCGCATCAGGTGGCCAGAGTATTGGAGCTTCAGCTTAAGCATCAGTCCTTCCAGTGAATATTATGGGTCAATTTCCTTTAGGATTGACTGGTTGGATCTCCTTGCTGTCCAAGGGACCAGATCTGGAATGTGCTCTGTCAACTAGCTTTTGTGGGTTGTGTTGTGTTTTCCCTCATTTTTTCAGTGAGTATTGCTTTCAAAAGAACTTCAGCTTTGTCCCTGTGACCTGATGACAGTGGTGTCTCTCTGCACACATCTCTGTCAGCACAGAGATGGGCATCCATGTGGAGTGGGGGTGAAGGAGGGTGTCCACCAACTGGTGTGTTGGGGGGAGGGTCATCGGGAGGCCCTGGTGCTGGTGTAGAGAAGGAGATGAGACCTGTGTGGACACTGATCCCTGCTGGCTGGGGACCTCATCCTCCCCTCCATCCCCAGAGGACTTCACACAGTGCTGTGCATCAGCAGCTATTTGCTTCTTGGAGCTGATCCCTGGGGAATAGCCGGCTAAGGCTTCTCCGTGAGAGAGCAGTCCTTTGTCCTGTGTGGACCCTGTCACTCTTTCAAACGATGAAGTCCTATCCCTCTCAAGGAAACTTCCTTGCAGTGGCCTTGCCACCCCAACACCCACAGCTCTGACACAGCATCCCCAGGACACCTAACCTTGTCGCCTTTGGTACTATGGACATAGCCAGGATAATCATTCTGTGACTCAGCATCGTTAGGGCCATATTCTGTCGCAGGCCAGCCAAGCTCTGGGCTCTGAGGACATCAGGGAGCCTGACTGATTGCACTTGGCTGCTCCCAGTAGTTGGCTGTGGGTGGGAGCCCTTGGCATCTGTTTGCTGGCAACTAGGTGTGTGTTTGCTACAGTGGGACCTGGGGGCTCCGAGCCCTGGGAGTGGGAGGGTCGTGGTTGGGGCTCCAGTGCCTGCTCCAGGACTCAGCTCTTGTCCTCATCTCTTCCTCTGCAGCTCGTCTCCAACGTCCTCATTTTCTCCTGCACCAACATTGTGGGTGTGTGCACCCACTACCCGGCTGAGGTCTCGCAGAGGCAGGCCTTCCAGGAGACCCGGGAGTGCATCCAGGCACGGCTCCACTCACAGCGGGAGAACCAGCAGCAGGTGGGTGAGGCCCTCCTGCCCCGCGCGGCTGCCCAGCTGCTGCCTGCCCGCCAGCGATGCTCAGGGCAGCTGTCCAGCCCCTCCTGGGTGGGGGCCCAGGCCGTGGGGGATGTTTCCTCTGGAGGGTGCCCAGCATTCTTGGCTCTGTGGGAATGCTCTCAAGAAGCTTTGGAGAATGAGCTCTGGGCTCAAGCTTTGGGCTGAGAGTGCCTGCTCAGCCTCCCTGTGGTTCGCACTCAAACTGAGCACCCAGGCCCTGGGAGGCAGGAAGCGGCCCTCCCTCCTGACCCCAGGGCTGATGAACTGGATGATGAGAGCATCAGCATTCCCTCCTGGGATGAAGGTGCTCCCGGGGAGGGGGAGGGGGAAGGAGAGAAGCCCAAGCTGTCAGCCCCATGATGCCCTCACGAGGCACTTCCCATGTGCCGAGTTCTGGGGTCTGGTTAGTTCGAGAAAGGAAGATGGCCATGTCTCACCCTAAACCTCACCCTCAGGACTCCAGGGCCAGGAGGCAGGTCACTCATTCAGGCCACACACTCGGGGGCTTCTCTCCGTGAGCCCCAGGCAGAGAGACCTGCCCCCGCATGCTCCTCTGGCTGAGGGTGGGGTGGAGATTGAGGACTTGTCAGGGTTCCCTGCCTGGCATCCTGGGGCGTCCTGTTCGGGGTTCGGGTCTGGCCAGGTCACCCTTGTGTCTTCTCATGCGTGTGAACTGGATAGAAGCTCTGAGTCTGTACCAGGCACACTGCTCCCAGACAGCAGGCCTGGAGGGAGACCCGGGGGCAGCTGGGGGTGGGAAGCAGGCCGGCCGGCCAGGTGCTGGGGCTCCCACTGGGCTCAGACTCATCCTGGCTCTCAGAGGGAAGGTCACTACTCCGAGCCGGAGGGGCCTCGCTCTGTTCTTAGGTTAGCGTCTCCCCGCAGCCTGCCCAAACTCTGGCGGAGCTCTGTTCTGAGCTGCGCGCCATGTCAGGCGGGTGGCAGGTGTAAACATGGAAGGTCTGCCTTTGATCGTGAGGACAGGGAGCCGGAGGCGTGGACAGCAGAGCGGTAGTCACGTGCGCCCTCCTGCCTGGCACAGCGGGTGCTCCGTGAACCCTGCATGAGCTCAGTCCCCACGAGTGCGGAGCTCATCACAGTGTGAGGCACCCCTCTGCCTCTGTCTGGGTTCAGTCTAGGGAGTTACAGTGACCTGGCTGGTGACACAGACAGCTGAGCCAGGGGGCAGAGTTCCACAGTGCCTCTCCAGGCTGCCCACCCCCATAGTCTGCCCCTGCTTCCCTTCCAGCCCTGTGCGGGGCCGCTGTGCCTGGCCAGGTCCCCAGCTCAGGCTGTCCCATCTGAGGCCTGGCCTTCCCACGCGTTCTCTTGGTCCCATCTAAGCTCCTGGTCCAGCTCTTGAATGAAACCCATGCCCAGAGGTGTCCCTGAGTCTTCCCACTGTCTCTTCTTGACACGGTTACCTCACTTCTGCACCCTACTCACCCCCAAGCCCCTATCTGCCTCAAAAGCCCCCTCTCTCATGCCCGTCTCAGGCCCCAGCATCACTTACCTGAGATCAGGATAACTTCCCGCCCCTTCTGGTTTAGGGAGTGCCTCCCACACCGCCCCCCTCCCCCACGCCTGGACCTCACCCTTTTGCAGTAAAATTAGCATTTATAGCATTTACAGTTCGTCACAGTTTACTTGTGCTGGCCCTGGCCAGGCTAGACATTCCAGCAAATCCACAGGGATCTTGGGGGAGGTGGGGGGGAATATGTTCTCCAAACCATGTTTCAGGCCAGGGAGGGGAGGCCTGCTTCCAGGGGACAGGCACTCCTCACCCAGCCATGGCCCGGAGTCCAGCCTCCTCTGCCCTCTGCAGAAGGGGGTGCTCCTAGATCCGAGGATGCTCCTCAGTGCCACCTGATGAAGGAATCCAGCACGTTCCCCACCCATCCCCTGCCCACTCCTCCTGGTCCTCAGCCCCGGAACTAGCTGAAATGTAGGAAGGTCTCTCATGAATCTAAACAATTTGTTGCACACTTTCTCCCAGTCGTCCTATATTTCCACAGAATTGTCCTTCATTTGTATTTTTATCCCCAGTAGCTGTTTATGGAGAGTTCAGTAAATATGAGATGGCCTGTAATGGCCGTGTCCACTGATGGAGGTCCTGACCAGAGGTTAGGCCTGTCCACAGAGAGCACCATTCCTCACTAGTTTATCAGAGCTTCCTGAGCATAAGACTGTCTGCTCTAAGCCCAACAAGACATACTGCCACCTTCAGGAGGCCCCAGTAACAGGCTGAAATGCAGAGTGATGGGGGACTCTACAGGAAGGCTCAGCATGGCAAGGGATGCTGGCAGCTGGAGCCAGGACCCTCCTTCTGGGAAGGGGGTGAGCCCAAGGAAGGGTAGCAGCATGTGTGAGGATGGTGATTCTAGGTGAGGAGCAAGGCCTTGACCTTGGTGACCTGGAAGATGGGAGTGCCATGGGCAAAGGCAGGGAACTTGAGAAGAGCCACTGGGAGGGTGAGCATGCTGTGGGCATGATGTCAGGTGCTGGCTGAAGACTTGGGGACCTGGACCAGGGAGTGGCTTGGGAGGTGACCAGAGGAGGTACTGGTGGAAGCCTTGCTCCCCGATGGCAGGAGTGAGCAGGAAGAGGACAGAGGTGGGGCAGGAAGGAGGGAGGGGAACTAGACAGGTGCAGGAGCAGAAGTCTTAGGGCCTGGGGAGGGAGTGGTCCAGCTTCCACTGCTGGGGGATGGGAGGGAAGATGGAGGAGCTGCGGGCCGCCAGGAGGAAAGGCCCCAGATGAGAGGATCCGTGAGTAAGCCTGGCAGAGCGCCTGGCATGGGGAGGGGCTGCAGAGGGTGCGGGCAGAGGCTGCATACTCTGGGGGCTGCTGAACCTCTGGAGCAGGCAGGCCCCAGAGGAGAACTCAGAGAGGAGGCCACATCCAGACTCCATCAAGGGCTGACGTGACCCTCCCCCACTTCACAGGGTGGCCCTGGCCCCTCTCCCTACTTCCCTCCAACCTCCCCCTCAGCTGATCTTAATTTCTCAGTTTCTCATGTCAGGGATTTTTCCCGTCCTCCTGGGCCACCATCCTGTGAAAATGGAGCATGTCATTCTCTAGTCCCCACAAGTCCTCTGTGACCACCCCACTTCTCCCTAGCCTCAGGCAGGTGCCCCTGCTCCATGCCCCATAGTACCTGTAACGCAGGAGACTGGGAACTTGTGAAGGCGGAACCTGGCCCCAGTTATCACTTCTGGCACCCAGCATGATGCCTGGAACACGGTCAGTTTGCAGTGAATATTTGATGACTGAATGAATCTCATCTAAAGCTCCAACAACCCCATCCCCATTTATATAAGCAACTGGAGGCTCAGAGTTCAGTCATTTGCCCAAGGTCTCTGACCCAAGGTGCTTGGTATTACAGGCTCACCCGGAGCGCTTTTCCCCATGTAACCGAAGAACCAGGAGGTGTCCCAGGGAGATGGGGGCCAGGTGGCCCTGAGGCATGTCTCTGTCCCCAGCATGCAAGTGTCAGCCCCCTGAGTTTGAGGAGAGCCTGAGAGGTTTTCCAGGGCCCTGCGGTGGGGACACAGGTGTAGAGGAGTGAAGCCTGGGGAGGGGAAGGGACTGCCAAGCTGGGGAGAGGCTATGATGAAAGCATCTGCTTCCCCTCCAGGAGCGGCTCCTGCTGTCTGTCCTTCCCCGTCACGTTGCCATGGAGATGAAAGCCGACATCAACGCCAAACAGGAGGATATGATGTTCCATAAGATTTACATCCAGAAACATGACAACGTGAGGTAGGGGCGAGGCTGGGGGGCGAGGGCAGGGTGGGAAGACTGAATCCCATAGGAGATGGCATGTCCCTTTCCTTCACTTCAGGAGGGCACAGCCCAACCAGGGGGTCTGGTGGCTTTGGAATGTGTGTTGTCTGGGGCACCCCAGCCCTGCCCCTCTCGGTCTGGTAAGTGAATTAGTACTGTGGGGAGGAGGTGAGGCTGTAGGAAGGAGGAGAAAGGAGAAAACACCACAAGCAGCTGTTGGAGAAACCCCTAGCCTAACAAGGGAGGCAGAAAGCAGACTTGGGACCTCAGTGTCACCATCATCATCTCAATCTTCACCAGCATCCAGCATCTCTGGCAACCTTCATGCCTTCTAAGCAGTGTGTGCCAGGCACTGCACCAGGCGTTATCCACCTCATTGCTAATCCTGTCAGGAGGCTGACAACCCTGCGGGGTGGGGACCCTTTTCAGCATCCTCTGAGAATGAGCTCAGAATGGCTGAGACCCTTGCCCAAGGTCACTTGGCAGGGAGTGATAGAGCAGGGTGCACCAAGGTCTCCCCTCCCTGCCGAAGCCCATGTTCCTTTTACTGCCTGCTTGCTGCTTCCCTAGACAGAAGTGCTGACAGCAGGGACATGCAAACAGATGTAGATTAATAGAGTGCAAAATCTGCTTCTGCATTCCACGGGGACATGAAGCGATACAGTGGCCTTCATCCAGCATGGCTTCCTGGGGAGCCCTCTAATCCTCCCATATGCCCAGAAAAGGAGCTGCTGTGTTTGCCTTTGGGCGGGTTCTTTCCTCCCTGTGTGAGTTTTCCTAGGACCCATGAGTCCCTGAAGGTTGACACAAAGACAACCTTCTGGAGCTTTGGGCTGAATTTTCAATAAAGGGGTTAAATAAAATAATTAAACTATTGTGCAAGGATAAACACACACACACACTAATAGGTATTAATAAAGTCAGATGAGGCTGATGATGGGGTGGGGAGTAGGCAGGTGTTGTCCTGTGGAGTGGGCAGAACTGCCCAGTTCCCAATGTGCCCCAAGACTGCCAGTCCTAACGGTGTGTCCTCCATCCACCTCCCAAAACAGATCTGAAGCCTTTGGAAGAAAAAAGTACCTACAGACTGTATTTGTTCTCAGTTTTCAAAGTATCCCACCCCCTCTGACGCCCACCCACACTCCACCTTCAGGCAGGGAGATCATGGCCAGCGGCAGGCC
>NW_011494604.1:1373575-1380293 GCF_000754665.1 Bison bison bison | reverse complement strand
CCAGCGGCAGCCTTGGGGTCTCAGGAAGAAAGCCTCCCTGGCTGAGCCTCCAGGCCCAGGAGGTGTCCTGAGGGGCTGTGGGCTCAGGCGTGCTCCTTTCAACGTGATGGCGGGGTCCAGGCCTCGAAAGGTGGTGCTGATTCGAGGGTTTCTCTGCTCATCTCCTCATACCCACCTCTGTCCTCATGTGGTAGGATAATCACTAACAACAGCTAATACCTGTATAGAGTTTTCATGAACCCAGCACTGCTCTAAGCACTTTTTTATATTCACTGAATCACCACAACAAACATAAGATGTTGGTACTATTATTATCTCCTTTTAACAGGTGAATAAAGAGGCACATATATTAACTTGTCCAAGATCCATAACAGTTAAGTGAGGCAATTGCCCCCAGAAAGCTTTTTGGTTTCGAAGTTTCCACCTGGCCTGACTACTAGACAGATGTTTTTTATCTGCCCAGCAGGAGGGCTTTGTATAATGGTTCTGTGGGAAGGAGGTTTGGGGAGCCCTCAGGAGGGAGGGTACTCAGAGAAGAGGAGGAGAGAAGTTTGGCCAGAAGAGAGGTTTTCCACCTGCCTGTGTGTGACTGAGGAGCCAGGGGGGCCTTTCCTGCCTGATGGCTGCCCCTCAAATGTGGGGGTCCCCACCTTAGGGCAGGTAAAGAAACAGCCTTCTCTATCAGAACAAGTCCCAGAGACCCAAGGTTCAAGGGGTAAGGGGTAACCCACCAAGCATTCCAATACATACAAACCCCTGAGCTCCTCTGGAATTTTCTCTCTTGGTCCTGTCTTCACCACCCCGCTGGCCCCAGCATGGCTCTGTTCCAGGCAGAGCATGGACAAAGGGTGCTTTTCTTGACTCCTCTTAGCACAGCAGAGCGTTCAGCAGATTTACTAAACTGTAAAGTGGAACACAAAGGAAATCCAGAAAATTCTTTGCCCAGAAACAGTCTGGCATTCAAGGCACAAAGTCTCAGCCTGGCCTGGCTACTGCAGCTTTCACACCTGGCCACCTCTGCATCTCTGCCCAGCACTTTGCCCTCTCACACCTCTGTCCTCCCACACGGCAGGGCAGCGTTCCACCTCCCACCCCTCTGTTGCTGGCTCTTGGGCCCCCAGCCCTCCAGCAAGGGAGTTTGGTGAGAGAGGATGACTCGGGCCTCTTCCAGAGGGACTGCCCATGGAGTGGCCCACCCTCTGGGAAGCACCCCTGCCCCCTCCACTCCCACAGAGGCTGTGACTCTGGGTCAATGCAGGAGTCACAGAGTGGTGAGACCATCTACATGGCAAGGATCAGAATCAGACCCCAGCCATAGGGGGGTCATGTCTCTCTTCTAGAATGTACTCAGGATCAGTGACAGCAATCAGGAAAGAGATGAAAGGAGAGAAAAGCTAAGAGGCCATCATTTTCACAGGGACAGACATAAGTCTGGCTCTGAAATTGCCAGGACCTGGGGTGGCTGGTACACATCAGAGGCCAGCCACAAGCAATCATATGCAAATATCCCACTGGCCCCTTTCCCTGTTTCAGCAGCCACTGCCCAGTGCAGCTTTTGGGGAAGCACCTTGCTTGCTGTGTTTGGTCTCTGATTTGGGGCTGAAGCTTTGGCTTCGGTTAGGGGTTGAGTAGTCGGTGGAGGAATGATGTTATGGTATAGGGATGCATGCTGGGGCTTGGCTTACGGTCCAGTGATTAGCCCTAAGGCCCGGATTAGGCTGCCCTTCATGTCATTCCAGACCTGCTGTGACCAGGGCAAATTATCAGCTTTGAGCCACTCTGAACCTCAGTTTCCTCCTCTGTGTAGTAGGAAGAACTAGCCCCTACTTAACATGGTTGTTAAAGAGTAAATGAAATAATACGAGGAAAGTGCTTAGCACACTCCCTGACACAGAGCAAGTGTTCAGTAATTGGGAGCGGCTATTATTGTTGTTACTGTTATTATTATGATTATGATCACACTCCTATCAACAAAGAATGGTCTGGGGATTCTGGAGCTGGAGTGGAAGGGTGATAAATCACATTCATCAATTCTCTGTGGAGTTGTAATATTTAGAGAGGGTGATGACATGCTGTTCTCTAACCCCACCAAGAGCAAGGCCACAAGAATAAATAAATCAACTGTGCGGTGTGACGGTTTGGGCCTGGATCTAAGGGAGGGAAGAGACTAATGGGTGGCAGGAGAGTTTGGCCCTGGCGGAGAAGGGTGACAGATGGGCGCCCATCACTCTCCATGGCCTCATTCTCCCCTGGGCCTGAGGAGGATCCTTTTATCGCATCCAATTCCTGGGGTTCTGGGGAGGCCTGTTGGATGTGCTGGTCCTGTGGATTGAGACTGGTCAGAGGCCACGGAACCCTCAAGACCCCCGTGGAGTCCCCAGATGCCTCTCATGTCTGATGTATGGTAACAGGTGGAGATATCTCTGCCACTCTTGCTGGACAGGTCATTTGGGGCTGGGGCCATGGCTGGGTTCAGACCTGCGGCTTCACAGCCCTCCTGCTGCAGCCACAGTGCCAGGGTCAGTGGAGAGCCGTGCTGTCCCCACTCCTGGGACAAGGGCCTCCGGATCATGCCAGTGGAGGCTGCTCACACCTGGGAGCTCCTGGTGCTCTGCTTTGGGAGGAGGGAGATGGAGACTGGAGGAAGAGGCACCTAGAGGAGGTACCACTTGGGGAAGCAGAATAAGGGTGCTGATGCAGCCAGAAACGGGATGCGTCCGGATTACCTTTGTCAAGAGGTCACTGTGTGGAGGAAGAAGAGCATCTGGGTTGAGCAGGCTAGTTCATAACCTCCCTGCCCCTTAGGAGCTGTGGGGACTTGGGCAGGTAACCGAGTCTCAGCCTCAGTTCCTTCATCTGTGACATGGGAATGGTGATGTCCACCCACTCATCCATCCAGCAGAGGTTTCATCTCTATCTGCTCACTGAGAACTGCTGACTGTGCTCTCAGACACTCAGCTAGAGGCAGGAACCATGGTGGGAACTGAGGGGGACTCTGGCTCTGTCATCAGGAAGCTCTCCTGTTTGGGAGGACACGTTAACAAGAGAGTAAACCGGAGACACATCACACGGCGGGTGGAGCTGCTGAGTTGACAACGGACTTTGCCTTCCGGCGGAGTATAATGCTAGACAACCCACCTCTTAGCCACTGGGGAGCAGAGTCTGTAACAGGGGGCCTGGGGCTTTGCAAGGGTGCTGGGAGGTTAGAGGAGGTACAGGGTGTAAAGCCCCGGGCCCCGGAATGGGCTGCAGACTGTCTGCCCTGCAGAGACAGAGCAGGCTCCAGTGTGTGGAAGAGGGTGTTAGTTCAATGGCTTGAACGAGAGCCTCATTCTCAGAGACCCAGGAGCCCTGTGGGGCTGGAGTTGGGGGTCTTGGCGGAGGGCTGCTGACCCAGGGTTGGGGTGGAGGTGAGTAACACCTCCTCACTATGCAGTGAGGGTGTAGCAGGATCTGGGGAGGGCTGTCCTTCCCTCAGCCCTCCCCACTCCCTTTCCTTCTCTCCCCCTCTATCCCCAACCTCCCCGTTTTAAGGTTATCGTCTCCTCTTCCATCTCCTTCAAGGACTTGGCTGCGTCCCCAGGTTGCTCTGGCGTCTGGCTCCACTATAGCATGGTTCTGAATTATAATGACCACGAGACAATGTCTGTGATGCTCAGATACCCATGGGTGGACTGTACACCCTGTGGGCAGAGAGGGGAAATGTTTACCTCCCCACGTCCCTAGCCGATGGACAGACAGAAGTGTGGTCTACAAACATACAGGTTTCCTGTCTCCAATCTGATTTTAAGAAAAGTATTCTTTCTTGTAATGTGCATGCATGTGTGCTAAGTCACTTCAGTCATGTCTGACTCTGCAACGCTATGAACTGTAGCCCGCCAATCTCCTCTCTTCATGGGATTCTTCAGGCAAGAATACTGGAGTGGGTTGCCGTGCCCTCCTCCAGGGGATCTTCCCAACCCAAGGATCAAACCCACATCTCTTGCATCTCCTGCATTGGCAGACAGGTTCTTTGCCACCAGTGTCACCTGGGAAGCCCTTTTCTTGTCATACTTCCTATCAATTATAGATATAAGTGGTCTTATATTTTCATCTCATTCATGCCACAAACATTTTTTGAGCTGCTACTATGTGCCAGGCATGACTCAGAGTAAATGGAAAAGACACTGTGTTGCCCCTTAGAGAATGTCTAGCCCTCATCAGTGAGGTAAGGCGGAGCCGGGTGCTATGGGTTGATGACCCAGCTGGCCCCACTGGTGTTGAGTCTTTTCTTTTAATTAATCAATCAATTGATTAATTATTTTAGCTGTGGTAAAATATGCACAGTATACGATTTACTGTTTTAACCATTTTAAGGGTACAGTTCAGTGGCATTAAGTATATTCACATTGTTGGACAGCCATCAGCCCATGCATCTCCAGAAGTTCTTTCCTCTTGTAGCACTGAAACTCCGTGCTCATTAAATACTAACTCCCCATTGCTGCCCTTCCCCAGCCCCTGGCGACCACCATTCCACTTTCTATGAACTCGTCTATTTCTAGGTACCACGTTTACTTAGAGTTATGCAGTATTGGTGCTTTTGTGTCTGGCCTATTTCACTTAATGTCTCTAAGGTTCATCCATGCTGTAGACTATATCATGTTTTCCGTTGTGTTTTAAGGCTGAACACCATTCCGTTGCATGTGTTTACCACACTGTGCTTTTCTACGCATGCACTGATGGACTCTTGGGTTGCATCCACCTCTTGGCTACTGTGAATGGTGCTGCTATGAACATGGTGTACAAATATCTCCTTGAGTCCCTGCTTTCAATATTTGGGGTATATACCTAGAAGTGAAATTGCTATTTCAGATGGTAATTCTATTTCTTTTTAAAAAATTGTATTTATTTAATTTTGGCTCTGCTGGATCTTCATTGCTGTGTGGGCTTTCTCTAGTTGTGGTGAGCAGGGCCGACTTGGTTATGGTGCTTGGGCTTCCAGTGCAGTAGCTTCTCTTGTTGCAGAGCACAGCAAGGGTACTCGGGCTCAGCAGTCGTCACGCACAGGCTTAGTTGCCTCACCGCATGTGTGTTCCTCCCAGACCAGGGATCGAACCTGTGTCCCCTGCACTGGCAGTCAAATTCTTAACCACAGGGCCACCAGGGAAATCTCAGTAATTCTAACTTTTTAAAGAACCCCATACTGTTTTCCATAGTGGTTCACAATTTTACCTTTGCACCAACAGTGCACAAAGGTTCCAATTTCTTCACATCCTTGCCTGGGATTGGGTCTTGACAACAGACCTAAGTTTGTCCTGGGGCATAGAATGGGGATCAGTGGGGGGTGGAACCAGCACCTCTCTGCCTCTCAAAATGGGGGGCCCTGGAGGAAACCGGAAGACAGAGAAGTCAGGGCGCAGAGTCACTGACCAGTCAGACAGGTCAGGCTGCCTTTGAAACAACTGAAATCAGCTGTGCTTTGTGATTCTGATTCTAATAAGAATTCAGACACAAGAAGGCTGATTCTGGGCAGAGTGAGTCAAAGAGGACATCGTGAAGATGAAAGGGTTAGAGTTAGGGCCTAAAAGAAGAATGCGAATTATTTTCCATCTTTTAAAAATTAACATTTTTATTATACAAAGGACGTATGTTCTTTGTAGGAAAATTGGAAAATAAAAGCAGCATGAGAAGTAAATAGAAAGCACCCGTCTCGTGACCACTGAGAGGTCCCGACTATGCTTGACTATGCTCGGTCCTGGTGCAGGGCCCCTCCCTTTAGGGAGCATCTCCCCAACTCTCCCCAGACTCTGGGAACAGAAGATCTGCAGCTGCTGTGGGCTTCACTGTCGGGAGGGAGAAGGGCTTGGGGGGCGGAAGCAAGAGCAAGGGACTGGCGGGTGGAACTGAGGTCTGCCCGAGACCCTGAGGTCGGCAGCGAGGATCTCAGGATGTACCTTGACCCCAGTCCCCCTGGACCCAGTCCTAAGACAAGTCCTAAGACCCAGTCCTAAGACAAGAAGGCAGAGGTCCCATCTGTGGGAGCAGAGAGGGCACGGCCGTCCCAGGGCAGCTTCTCCCCTAGGTGGGTGTGTGCCGACACCCAGGGTGCTCGGGTCCTCTCCTGGGCCTTCCCGACCCTTGCCCTCCCAGCCTGCGGAGTCAGATGGTCTTCTGGCTGCTCCCTATTCTGACACCCTGCTTTAATCATTCTCCGATGCCCCTCGGGAAATGCCCAGTCATCTGGTGCCCATTCTCAGCCAAGTGATGATAAGACCACACTTGATTGTGCTGCTCACCTAAGGCCTGGGGGTGGCCCATCACCCCCTCCTTTATCTTACAAGTGGCGTCGAGCTGGGTGGCTCTCTAGGTTACAGGGCTTGGAGCAAATGGAGAGACACTGAGGGGGCATCCCTCTCCGTCTAGAAGAGACCCCTGGCCTGTGGCTGGGCCTCCCCAGCCCGCACACTCAGGGCCTCCAGGGCACTTCCTGCCCTGCTTCCCCAGAACCTTCTGCTCCCGCTGGGCCCACCACTCCAGGAGTTGGGCTGAGACCTGGCTGTGCTCCCTTCCCAGCCCCTACCCCATGACCTCTGTTTCCCCAGGCCCCCGCTCCTCCTGGGCCCACCTGGACAGATGGTTTGCCTCTTGGCATTTCTCAAGTTCCCTCTCTGTGCCAGATGGGGAACGCTGGAGCTCAGAGGGCTGGGCCCTCCTGCTGCTGCCCGCCCAGACACCCCCC
>NW_011494604.1:1344858-1373475 GCF_000754665.1 Bison bison bison | reverse complement strand
GGCTGTTCAGAAATGCTGTGGGATGCAGTTTCGGCACAGGAATAGGATCAGATGCCGGCAGCTCCATCAAGTCCTAGGGTCTGCTGGCAGCAAGAGGGAACAACAGAGAGGAAAGGAAACGGCTTAACCAAAAATGAGCATGGTAAGGCTGTGAGGAAGCGCCTGTTGGGATGAAAGGCGTGCCTGCAGGCAGGCCACCTGAGTGATGGCGGGTGTGCAATTACAGAGGAGCGCACAGCCGGGGCGGGCCTACCCAGCGTCTGCGCGCACCAGCCATGAGGGCCTGGTCGTGTTGCCAAGACAAGCTCTCAAGTGGGAGCTAATCGATGAATTAGCACCTTAGTGCAAGTCTGGGCCCCACGCTGTTGTAAAATGGCCTTCGGAATCATGAAGGAGCAGATCAGGAAGTCTTGGCCAGCAGAGCAGACAGCCTGCCATTGGGTAAACCTCGTAAACCAGAGGAGTCTCCAGAAGTGACAGACACTGAGCAGATTCATTCCACACACACCCCCTACCCCGCCATCCCAAGGCAGCGGAGGAGTGCGACTTCCCCTCTGACCGGAGGAGGGGGGACCATGGGGTAGGGGGTAGCGTTTCCATCTACGTGGAGGACAAGCTGCAGGGCTCGGGCTTGGGACCATTCCAAGCTTCCATGCCAGTTACAAGTCTTGCTTTGAGCCCCCTCCTGCCTGGCTGCTGGTCACTGTCACACCGTGAGAAGGAGGGGAGCAGGCCACTGCCCCTCCCTGATTCCTCAGCAGCTATTGAAAGAACTTCTTTTATGGAAGAGTAGATCCCAGCGGGCTGGAGGGAGGGTCAGGCTTCCCAAGGTACCATCCCCATGGCTGTTGTTTCTGACGTCCCCTAGCTTGACCAGGAAGCTGCCTGGCCTCCTCTGTAACTATTCCACCATTTGGTCTATGAACACTGCTGAGTGTCTGTGGGGTGACAGGCTGAGGGTTCCCCAGGCTCGTGTCTCAGATGACATGCTTGGGACCCCAACAGGCCCAGTGTGATAGAAGGACAAGCTACTGGAGTTACTGATCCTGCTTCTTCCTTGCTTTAAATTATGACGAATCTCTTCTATTCTACAAATATATATTAGACATTGTGTAGGTTGAATTGTGTCCTCCTAAAAGATGGTGACTCAAATGGTAAAGAACCTGTGGGCAAATGCAGGAGACCCAGGTTCGATCCCTGGACTGGGAAGATCCCCTGGAGAAGGGAATGTCTACCCACTCCAGTATTCTTGACTGGAGAATCCCATAAACAGAGGAGCCTGGTGGGCTGCAGACCATGGGGTCACAAAGAGTCAGACATGACTAATTGACTAACACTAAAAGATACATAGTCCTGACCTGTGAACGTGAACTGAGTTGGAAATAGGGTCTTTGAAGTAGTCAAGTTAAGACGAGGGCTTGCTGGAGGGGGTGGGCCCCTGATCCAATATATGTGGTGCCCTTATAAGAAGAGGAAAATGTCATGCAGACCCAGATACACATAGAGAACGCCTTCTGCAGGGAGAGGCAGAGACTGGAGTGACATAGTTGCAAGCCAAGGAGTACAAGGATTGACAGCCACTCCTGAAAGGTAGAGAGGCAAGGAAGTATTCCATCCAGAGTCTCAGAGAAAGCATGGCTCTGCTGACACTTTGACTTCAGATTTCTCGCCTTTAGACTTCTAGCCTCCTGCCTGCTGGACAGAACTGAGAAAATAAATGTCTGTTGTCTTAAACCACCCAGTTTGTTGCTCTTCGTTATAGCAGCCCCAGGAAACTGACACAGGGTATTAGGTGCCGTGTGCTGGGTATTGTGCTGGGTGTGTGAGTGTGTGGAACTGGGATGGACAGAGCAGAGGGCAAGGTGGATGTGACCTGTCCTCACTCATAGTCATTCCAAATTTAATTGAGCAGTTCCTCTGTGTGCCAGACATTGTACCAGGGGCCAGGATGTGGTGTTGAATGAAATAGACCAAAACTCCTCTTTCAAAGGCTTTACATTCTAGTGGACAGAAACAGACAGGAGCATGATAATAAATAGGAGCAACAAGAACAGCTAATAGATTAAGTGGTAAAAATGCAATGGAGACAAATACAGAAGGGAAGGGAGATAGACATATGGGAGGGGTTGTAGATTTAGGCAGGTTGCTGGAAGCCTTGAGAAGGTGTCATGTAAACTAGTACAGTGGTTCTTAACCCTGGCTACATACAGAATCACCAGGGAAGATTACAATAAAACAGAACAAAAACAATCAATAGCAGAGCCCTGTCCCAGACCGATGAAGTCAGAATCTCTTGAGACATGGTGGGACCTCTCCATAGAAAAGCTCCCAGTGGATTCTGATGGACACCAGGTCTGAGAGCCACTGGTTTAGTGAATGAGAGCTGCAGTGGAGAAAGGAATTCTCCAAGGCCCACCCAGGTGCCTGTGGAGGAGACTGGTGGCAGGCCTGCCCGTATCCATGCGCGGCAGGCAGAGGCCCTCCTGGCTCAGTGGCTGGGAGAGCTGAGGCAGCTGTGGGCTGAGGATGCGGTGAAGCGAGACCCCTTGAGCCCTGGTCCACAGTCTGCCTCGTGTTGTCCTCCTCCCATCTTCTCCTGAGCCTGGGGCTGTGGGTTACCCTGCCCAGCAGCAATCCTGCCTCTACCAAGTTGTCGTTCAGTCGTCCAGTCGTGTCTGACTCTGCAACCCCATAGACGGCAGCACAGCAGGCTTCCCTGTCCTTCACCATCTCCCAGAGCTTGCTCAAACCCATATCCATTGAGTCCACGATGCCATCCAACCATCTCATCCTCTGTCGTCCCCTTCTCTTCCTGGCTTCAATCTTTCCCAGCATCAGGGTCTTTTCTAATGAACTGGCTCTTCTCATCAGGTGCCCTAAGTATTGGAGCTTCAGCTTCAGCATCAGTCCTTCCGTTGAATATACAGGGTTGATTTCCTTTAGGATTGACTGGTTTGATTTCCTTGCTGTCCAAGGGACTCTCAAGAGTCTTCTCCAGCACCACAATTCGAAATAATCAATTCTTTGACACTCAGCCTTCTTTATGGTCCAGCTCATCTCACATCTGTACATGAATACTGGAAAAACCATAGCTTTGACTATATGGACCTTTGTCGGCAAAGTGATATCTCTGCTTTTTAATTCACTCTCTAGGTTGGTCATAGCTTTTCTTCCTAGGAGAAAAGCTCAGTTGGGAATTATTTTTCCTTCCCACCGTGGCGGAGACTAATCAACCCCCAAAGCCAGGCTTCTGCTGTGTAGCCTGGGATCCAGTGTGGAACAGCCTGTGGGCCTGGTGTCTGCCAGCTTTGCAATCAAAAACTGATGCTTATGAAGGTGTTCCTTGACTGAGCAGTTGATCTTGACTCCTACTTCCCCTGGCTTTGATTTCTTGAGAATTAAAGAAGAATCTCCAGAACAGCTATATAACGGTTCTTTCACATAGACTGAGAGAGACCTTTCCCCTTTCCTGGGTTGGGTGGGGCTACCTGAGAGACTGAGAGCCAGAGAGCTGGCTGGTGGGAGGGGTTGTGGTCAGCATTTACTTCAGGAGCTGGAAGCATCACCAGTGTGGATTTCCAGGCGCCGGGCATCAGAGCCTCGTGAGGGCTCCAGCTCCCTTTCATCCTATGAGCCCCTGCCCTGTGGCTGCCCCTCTGGAGCAGCTGGAGTGATTCCTGAGTCTTGTGGGCTCACCCAGTCTCTCTACTCCTCTCCCTCCTTACTTTCTCTTCCTTCCCCCTCATTTGTCTCCTCTCGAACCAGCTCCCCCAGGTCTCCCACCTTCTTTGCCTTTCCTTCTAAACTTGTCTGCTGGTCTCCACTGGGATCAGAGTGGCTGGAGGAGCCGGGAAGCTGGGAAACAGCACTGAGCTCCAGCCCAGGGGCTGCCTTCTCACACTTTTCTTGTACTTGCCTGGCCCAAGCCCCAGGAGGCGCTCCCACTTCCTGTCGTGTGCAAGCTGGTGCCCAGCGTGTCCCCTTGTGATAGAGTCCTGTACTTGCCCACCTGTGACAGCCCACACCCACCCCTCCACCTCCCGCCACCCCATATACAATGCCAGACCAGAGCACTATGCTTTTACTCACTTAAGATGACTGTGGGGTCAGGAGACAGTGTAACATTTATTGGCTTAACACCTGGACTGTGGAGCCAGGCTGCCTGTGGCCCTGGGCAGCTGACTTGACCTCTCTGTGCTTTAGTTTTTTTTTTACCTATAAAAGGATTCCTACCTCATGGGGTGGTTATGAGGCTTAAATGAGTTAATACATGTAAAAGGTTTAGTACAGTGTCCAACTGTTTTAAGACATGTGTTATTATCCAGGTACGATGAGGCTAACAGATCAGGAGACAGCTGCCATTGAAAAGGGAGCTTGTTACTCACAGGTCCCAAGAAGAGAGGGCGCACTGTGCCGTGGGTGGGGGGGGGACACTCGGGGATACACGAGGGTCCACCAGGAGGTAGAGTGAGGAGAAACGTGCGCAAAACCTCTGTTGTGGTTTCTGCAGCAATGAACAGGAAAGGGAGAGTCAGCAGGCTTCGGATTGTCTAGTTTTATAATAATGTCGGCGGGCTCTGGGGCACAGGACTGTCCCACGTCACCTGGCGTCTGTCCCTGGGGTGATGAGGGCAGGGGAGTGATGGCCCAAGTGTGAGGATCTGACTGGGATGGGAAGCTCTGGACTCTAAGGCAAGTGGTTAAGCATCTCTAGCACCTGGCTGGCCTGGGAGGGGCAGGATCCCCAGGTCAGCAAGGCTCCAGATGTCAGACAGCAGAATGAAAAGACATGCTTCACCCACACACACACAGTATCCGAATAAAATGACAAGATGCGTTCAGTTCTACATTCTGGTGTGAATTCTGGTGTCGGTCTGGAGCCTCGAGAGCTGCGTGGATCAGAGAAGAGAGCACAGGCCATGGCGAGGAGCCCCCACGCTGCCATCCACAGCTCCTCTCGAGCGTCTACCCCCTTGTCCTGGGACGGGGACATCGGGACCTCCTTCAGTGCTGCCTCGAGGGCCCCAGCCCCCGTGCGTGGCCACCAGGAACAGCTCGGCTCGCAAGAGCTACTACATTTCTGTGTCCGTTTTAAGAAAAAGCTCTCAGAGCCCTTACACGTTCTGGCCCCGGGGCCTCACCTCTGAGAGTCTGTTTCGAAAGAAAAGGAAGACATGTTGAATCTCAGGAACGGATGAGAGATCACACCACAAAATACAGGGACCAGCGGGCGCACCGAGGAGCTCAGGGGTGAGACCGAAGGAGCTGGCGGGACAAGGTGGGGGCCTTCCCTAGATGCTCACTGGCTGCATCTTCCTCTCCCTCTTCCCTCGGCCTCTTCGTTCTGTCTCTGCTACAGCAGGGATCCCCAACCTCCGGGCTGAGGACCGGCACCTCCTGTCAGATCAGCGGCAGTATTTGATTAGAAATAAAGTGCACAATAAGTGCAGTGTGCTTGAATCATCCCCACACCATCCCCACTCCCCCTCATCTGTGGAAAAGTTGTCTTCCGTGAAATCGGTCCCTGGTGCCAACAAGGCTGGGGACTGCCATGCTAGAGGACTCCCTCGGGGTGGAGGGCCTGGGCTGGGATTCCCTTGTGTATGGGGTTGGGAAGTGAGACGTCTGTGAGGCTCCCATTAGGGCCTGAACACTTTCCAGACAAGAGGAACCAAAGACCCCTCTCCTGGACCCAACTACTTTGAGGGGGCTGCCCAGGAATCAGATGGGGGACAGGCCTGAGAGGTGGCTGAGGACGGGGCGCCCCGCCCTGTTGGGTGGCCTCAGGCAGAAGCACACGTTCCCAGGCCTCTGCTTTCCCTTTCCTCCTGGGTTGGTGGTGAGGGTACAGGGAGATTCAGAGAGAAGGACTGGCCTGGCATTTCCCCGCCAGCTGGGAAAGGCCACCAGTGTCAGCTGGCTGTCTGTCCCCTCCCCAGCAGCCATTCGGAGCTCCCAGGACTCTTGCTGACCAGCGGTCCTCCTAAGGCAGAGGGTGGCCCTGGCTGTGTCCCCCTCCAACCTTCCTCCCTCACGGGGGTCTTCCCCCCTGTCTCCCCAGCATCCTGTTTGCTGACATCGAGGGTTTCACCAGCCTGGCATCCCAGTGCACTGCCCAGGAGCTGGTCATGACCCTCAACGAGCTCTTCGCCCGCTTCGACAAGCTGGCTGCGGTGAGTACCCCCCATCTCCCTGGGCCCGCCACTGCCCTGGGGCCCCTGTGTGCCTGAGCCAGGGCTGGAAGGGTGGCCTGATCCGGGCTGCCTGGGGTAGGGTGCTGCGGGGCGGCCACTGGAGCTGGTGAGCAGGGCTGCATAGGCTGTGGCTGCGTGTTCTCACGCCCTGCATCGGCCCTGACCACACACTCAGAGGCGCTCTCACAGTGTCACAGCCACAAGGGAACGAGCCCTCCACCAGCAGACAGGAGGGCAGGTCTGTGGGGATCGTGGCCCAGAGCCCTGAATTTGTGGAATTTGTATCTGGGGGAGCAAATTCGGTGCCACACAGTCACTTTCCTGATGAAGGTAGCCAGAGTGATTAAAAAAAAGAGAGAAAGTCTGAATCTCTACTGGCCTGCAAACAGCTGTGTGTCACCCCTGGGACGTCCAGAAAGAGGACTCCTCCATGTTGGGACAGATTGGAAGTGCCCCCCACCTGCCGCCCAGACATGGAGTGTGAAGGACACATTAGTTCATTAGTCCCTGTCTACACTCTGTTGTCCTTCCCCAGCCTTTGTGGCTTTGAGTCACGCTCTGTGCCTTTGGGGAGTCCTGTATCAGGGACACTTACTGCAGTGTCCCCTGGCATGTGGACATGTCCCTGGGCAGTCACAGGATGCCAGGCCAGATCACGGATGAGAGCCGGTGCCCGGGTCTCTGAGGGCATTGATGGGGGGCCTCACATCTCACCAATTTTATCACCGAACATGGGCAAGGTGAATGGCAACATGCTTGGCGCTTGGGCGTAGGAAGGGCCTTAAAGGAGAGTTCAGGGCACACAAATACTTGGGTTCCAGTGCTCCAACTTCATGAAATACCTTCTGGGATGCAGGTTGGGACAGCTCTGAATTGGTGATGAATGACAGTCCATCTCAATCCCAATTACTCGTCAATTGCAGCCTGCGAGGTGACCCTGCATCTAGTGGGGCTTCCGCTCATGGCGGTCTTAGCACACACGTGCTCACAGGCTTAGCAAAACTCCCTTGGATAAAAAATTCCAGGCTGAGGGTCAGCTGAGATTTAGTTAAATCTTGTTTCTGCTTCAGTCTTTCATAAAAGGAGAGTCACAAAACTGTTAGTAGAACCTTCGGCCAAGAGTCGGAGCATGCCCCAGAGCTGGAGTGGGATGGGGCCCTTGCTCTCAGCTCAGGGCCTCTCATGCTGATGAGTCTGCCACCTTCCCTGCCACACTGAGCCAGTTGCATTCTCCTTGAGCCTCAGCTGTGGCCATAAAAGTGAGTTCCTGAGCCTGGGGGCGCTAGAATGCTTCTCTAGGGCTGTTTGGCCTGTCCTCTGTCCCCCACGGCTCCCGATAAGCCTGTCCCAGTGCTGGGGCCTCACCTCGTGCCAGCCCTGGATCTGTGCTCGCTGCCCTAAAAGGCAAGTTATTCCAGGCACAGGGTGAATCTATTTGCTTCCTGTTTCTTTCCCTCCCACTTCTCTTTCCTGCTATTTTTAATTTTTAAAATTAATTTGCTTTCCAGGAGAATCACTGTTTACGTATTAAGATCCTGGGAGATTGTTATTACTGTGTCTCAGGGCTGCCTGAAGCCAGGGCTGACCACGCCCACTGCTGCGTGGAGATGGGCATGGACATGATCGAGGCCATCTCGTAAGTGCCCGTCTCCTGGGTGACTGCCCGCCTGTAAGGACATGTCCATCTCCAGGGGACTGCCTGTCTGCTGTCCCACAGCCCGAGTAACTGACTCATGTTGAACTGGTGGATGCAGGGCAACAGTGGGGCAAAGCCACGTCCCAAGGGCGCTGGTCACCCCGGAGGGTTGATCCACACCTGCAGGCCTTGGGTCTTCTCCTGGGCTGTCTGCAGCAGCCTGGGAAGCTCTGCACACAGGGACCTGTCCTGGGAGAAGGGAGGGCTCTGCAGACTCCAGGGCAGCAGGAGGTGTGGAGCCACCCCTCCAGCAGAGGGGGACTGGCTGCAGTCTCGCTGTGCTCCGTGCTGTGGGAGTGCCTACCGCTCTGGCCCCTATGTCTTCTCAGAGCCAGTCAGCCAAGGGTAGAAGTCACCAGTCCCATTTCTTCCCAGATGAGAAAGGTTGGGCTCACAGGAGCTAAAGAGCTCCCCGGAGTAATACTGCAAGGCAGGTAGATGCGGACACAAATTTCCCATTTAAGAAAATCCATCCTTCCTGGGAACAATAGCAAACAGATCTTTGGGCCAATTCTTGATCACTGCTGACCACAGAAGAAGCCCTAGTCATTAAACAACATGGACAATCCAAGCTTACAGTCAGTCAAGGGAGAGGATCAGAGATTGCATCCAGGATTAATAATTGTGAGTTTTAGAAGTAGCCTGGGTGGGGCAAAAGAAAAGCCACAGTGGGCAAGGTCAGAGGTCAGAGTAGCTGGCCCAGGAGGTGGCCGGGTCCATTCTGTTTGGCTCGGTTCCCTTCGGTGGTGTTTTCCGAGTTCCCCTGCATGCCTGGGCTAGACATGGGGCCAGAAGCATGGAGTCTTTTGAGGAAGAGAGACCAGGACTCCCGCTGCTCTGATACCAGGCATGCCCAGTGGACACCATCAGGTAAGAGAGGCAAACTGCAGCAGAGAGCCCAGGATAGGGCAGTTGATTCCACTGGGAGGACCAAGGGAGGCTTCATAAAGAAGGTGGCCTTGGAATTAAGCCAAAAAGGCAGAATGAGAGACTTTAACCTACACAAGTGTCCAGAGGTCTTGTGGACGGAAGACACAGCTCCAGCAAAGGTATTGGCAGAATTGATCCCGGGACAAGAGAAATGCGAGGTGACCTAAGTATTCCCTGTGGTGGGTATCAGCCTCTTGGTGGTAGGATGGGACAAGAGCTGGAGTCCACATGGTGGTCCTGCCCACCAGGCCAAGTCAGACTGCCGGCCCCATGGCAGGCTGAATGGGCCCATATGCAGGGAGTCAGAGAGGGTCCAGGCCCCTAAAAAGTGCAAATGTGAACACCGGCTCCCTCTCCAGTGCCCCAGACACACACCCAGAGCTGCAGAGCTTCCAGCCGACTCCCTCTCCTACAGGCGGCCCACCCATCTACTGGGGACCCCCGGGTACGTGCATGGTGCATGTGGTGGCGTTGGAGCTGTCTTCTAGCATGTGGAGACCCCTGGTCCCCTGCACCTGCCCCAGCTTCCTTTCTTTCCTGGGCAGGGTCTCTCCATCATCCTGCTAATGTTGAAGAAGCAGCAATGTGGATAAATCTGACAATTATATGAATGGAGATTGGAGTGACTGTAACTTTCCTGTTGACTCAAATCGGCACTAACGTGCGCTTGCATTTTCAGAACACAACTTAGTTGATGACTGAGGGTGGCGCTGGCACAGGTGTCCTAGCTGTCGGGGGGAAGCAGTGGGGCCTGGATTCTAGTGTGAGGTGCTGCGCCACCTTGTGGGCAAGATGGGAAACAGCGCTCTCACAGTTTATAGCCACTTGAGCACCAAGGGCTCAGCCCTTGCCCTTCAGGTTGAACAGTTTCAGACTCTGGATTTGGGCTGGCTCAGAGAGAAATGACCCTTTGACCTCTGCACCTTCTCACGCACCCTGACCCCATGCCTTCCAGCCACCCCCACTCTCTGCGCCTGGCCCTGACCCCTTCCCAGCCTTACCCCTGCTCCATCCCCAGGCTGGTCCGGGAGGTGACAGGTGTGAACGTGAACATGCGTGTGGGAATTCACAGCGGGAGAGTGCACTGCGGTGTCCTCGGCCTCAGGAAGTGGCAGTTCGATGTCTGGTCTAACGATGTCACACTGGCCAACCACATGGAGGCTGGAGGCAAGGCGGGGTGAGTGAGTGACGGCAGCTTCCGGCCTGGCCCCACCCGGGCGGCTCTTGTGGGAGGGGCCAGGATGGGCGTGACCGGGTACCTGTGGCCCTGGGGGGCTGCAGAATCTAAGTGGGATTCCTCTAGTAGCTGAGCGCTGACGCAAGGCAGTTTGTAGGGAGCATGTCCCAACCCTTACCTAGTGTTCATCCAGAAACTACACAGAACTTCGTGGTCTGTTTTGAGATGCAGGAGGTAGCATAAACTTCTAGATGGGGGAGGAACCCTGGCGGGGGATGGCCAGGACATACGGAGGTGGAAGGTGAGCTGGCCCGGCACAAGGGGCAGTATGGGGACAGGTGAGGAAGGCGGGGTTGGGGGAGGTGCTAGGCTGGGGACAGGCATAGGTGGAGGAAAACACAGTACTTCCAAGGAATGGAAGTAGAGCAGATGGCCTTTTAGGAACCAGTGGGAGAAACAGTGTGTCTGTGCAGAGGACGCTCATGCCAGGCTGGAGAATTGGACACAATCCTGTAGTCAGCAAGAGCCACCGCTGGCTTCTGCAGGTTTGTGAGATTGGAGGCCGTGTTCTCCTGGCAGGCTGACATGTTACTTTATTGTAATAACATGATGCCGATGTGCTATGGTGTGGGGCGGGGCCCACCGAGCCATCTTGATGACTTGGAGGGATACGGTCCCTTGAGGGACCCAGGTAGGGGTGAGCATTTGAGCCAGAGCTCTGGGATTTGAATGATGACTCAGTCGGTGGCAGTTTGGTTCTGCACAGGAGCGGGGGTTCTGAATTCATATCTACTGCCCTCCTCTCCCTGCTTGCCTCCCCACCCTAGACGCATCCACATCACCAAGGCTACTCTCAACTACTTGAATGGTGACTACGAAGTGGAGCCAGGCTGTGGGGGCGAGCGCAACGCCTACCTCAAGGAGCACAGTATCGAGACCTTTCTCATCCTGCGCTGCACCCAGAAGCGGGTCCGGGGGCCAAGGGCTGGGGCGGGGTTGGGCGTGGGCAGGGGCCTGCAGTGGAGGGAGGGACGATGGAAGAGCTTCATTCCTTGTGGGAGGAATGTTTCTTGGCCTGCTGCTCCCTTCTCCTCTTACTCTTTCCTTGAGTCAAGTCCCGATGCAGTTATGGTTCCTGTGTCTCCAGAAGGACGTGAGAGCCACAGAGGCTTAGCAAAGGCTGATGGCACACAGGAGATGTTTTCGTTTTTCTTCTGTTGCAAAAATGCAACAGACCTCAGATCAGTTAGTAACAATGCAACAGAAGGCCGTGAGATGGACATGTGACCTCAGGGTATACAGTGTCCTTTATTTCCATCTCGTTCCTTATCTATTGCCCAACTAGGTTGATCTTGCTCTCTCTCTGCCTGTACTTATGTATCTCTGTTTCTTCATACTCTGTCCTTCCCCCCTCTCACTTTCTAGTCTTTCTTCTTCCTTCTTTTGTCTCAGCCCGCACGTGCCAAAATATAAAACAGAATTATTAGCAAACTTAGTGTTCTATTTTTAATAGTGTCATGTTCCATGTTCTTAATTTTTAAAGCAAACAGGAGCATTTTCTATTTTACCCACTTTATGTTTCTCCCTAGATTGAAATGCCTTTTACTTATAAACCTTCCAATTGAATTTATCTGTTGGTCAGAGCCCTTTGATAGAAAAAATTTCCCTGTTTCTTTCCTAAGGAGTTAGACTAAAGACAAAATTAAGCTGTGAGGAAATTTCAGCGAAAGTCTTGGAGACAGCAAAAGTAGATTTTTCAAAGTGGGCAGAATTGTTTGAGGCAGGCGCCCACCCTGGGAGGGGCATCAGGGGGGTACCCCGCCCTCCCTGGGCAGCTCAGCACATGCATCCTGGCTGTGGGGAGGGGGTGTGGGGGTGTTGGGGAGGGCCCCTGAGGGAGCTGTGTCAGGCCTGCCACAGACACCTGGGAGAGGGATGGGAGGATGTAGGTGCTTTGGGGAAAGTGCCTTGTGGCTTAATCGACTCATTTTAAAGCATTTGCTTGTGTTTGGCTGGAGTATAAATGAACTGAAATCCTCCCAGGCCCTCTCCCACACCCTTCCTCTCCACTGGGCCCACGGGCCTCCTCGTCCTGCCCCACCCAGGATAAAGGCTTATCCTCTGCCCTGGGTTCTCTGGGTCTTGGTTCTTCTAGCTTGACAAGTGGTCCAGAAAAGATGAAATGGGAAAACCCCCAACCCTAGCCCCAACCCAGAGCAGTGTCTGCTGAAGCAGGCTGTTATCTCTCCCCTCTGCCTCCCTGATCTGAGCGGCTGCCTTCCCAGGCTCAGGGATGGAGAAGAGGGGAAGGCCACCCAGGTCCCCCCAGGACCTCTGCAGCCCTCCACCTCGAGTTTGTTTGGATGGATGAACAGATAGATTGTGGTTGGCACACGGAGAGCTGGCTGAGGCCCTGTCTGTGTATTTGTACAACGCATGTCAGCCCTTGAACCTCACATTCTAATGACCCAAACCTCCCGAAGCTGCCTCTGAGCAGCAGGACCTGTTCTACTATTCACTGTGCTAGAACAAGCCTGTTTTGGGGTAGAAATAGGAATCTCTGGTTTCCTGTCCCTCCATCACCCCCAGGCACTTTCAGACCCAGGCTCTAACATTCTGTGCCAATGACAGATGTCCCCACGCCCCATGGCTTCCCCACAAGACCAACCGCATCATCCTGTCCTGCTGCTCCCACCTGAGGCTCCCAGCTCCCGGCCAGGGCTGGTCTGGGGAGTCTGGGGGACTTAGGATGCTTTCTTGAATGCACTTTAGAGCCCCAGGCTGTGCAGAGAAGGAAGAGGCCTCTGCCATAACTCCTGCCTGCCCAGGCACTGGGAGGAATGAAACTCTTTGCGTGGGCTCACCCGATGGGCCCTGTCCATGGGCTGATGCCTTTCTGTTGCTCTCCCAGAAAGAAGAGAAGGCCATGATTGCCAAGATGAACCGTCAGAGAACCAACTCCATCGGGCACAACCCGCCCCACTGGGGGGCCGAGCGCCCCTTCTATAACCACCTGGGGGGCAACCAGGTGTCCAAGGAGATGAAGCGGATGGTGAGTGGCTGGCGGGGCAGTGCGTGAGCCGTGCTCTCCAGGGCTGGGGCCCCTGTGGGTGAGGGGACTGGCTCAGGCCCCTCACGTGGCCAAGGGAACCTGGGGAGCCAAGGAGGAAATGTTGGAAAGGGGTTCACCCTGACTTGGGACCAGGAGCCAGAGCACCTAACTTCCAGCCCCAGGCTTTCTCCGTGGACCCCACCATCTCTTGGCATGCTGGATTTGACTCTGGAGCAGAGCAGCAATGCCCCTTCCCCCCTCCCCCTTGGCAGAGCTTGCTGGTGCAGGGGGGACTCAGGGTCCCATAGAGTCTCCAGGGGTCTCTTGGAACTGTCTGAGGAACCCTGGGGAGTTAGGTGGGCACCAGCTTTTCAGACACCTTCCAGCATCTGGTATATTTCCCAGACCGCTGAGACATATACTCTGGCTCAGTCACCCAGGAAACATCCCAGTGCTTTTTGGCTGGTGCCAAGAGATGGTCTTTTTGCTCTTGGGGCTGAGAAACACCCTGCTAACTCCAGTCTCTGTGAGGCCATGCGGACTGAGTGCGGGCTGAGTGAGCCAAGGCTATGGTAGGGGCGCCGCCTCCATCTCAAGGGACCCTGCCTGCCTCGGGGGACAGACCCCCTCAGCCGCCCCTGCACACGCCACAGACAGCTAATTCAGGAGGTGCTGCCAGGGTTCTATCAGTGAGGCTAGAAGGAAGACATCAGAGGGTGGGAAGAAGAAGGAGCGGGGTTAACAGGAAGTCGGGTTCAGCAGCATGTTTTCTTTCTTTTTTCCTGAGAACTTAGCTTCTACATCTGAACACACTCCTCAGCTCCTGCCTGATTCCCAGGCAGGAGTTGCCCACCCTGAGAGAGGGATAGTGGTGTGTGTGTGTGTGTGTGTGTCCACTTAGTTCCCACAGAGTCTGATAAAGGAATGGGTGGCATGCTCCCTACACTAGGATCCCCACGTTGGGATCTGTGGCTCAGACTGGGTTTACATTGCAGCTGAAGTAACTGGAGACTCCAAGAGTCCAGCTGAGTCGGCAGACAGATCCAGGGGTCTGAGGGAGGGGACAGTCTGGGGACCAGTCATTCTGCTCCTTGCCAGCTAGCCAGTAGCAGATGACGAACTTTTAACGAAAATGCACAGAAGTAAAAAAGTGAGTTGAGTCAGGACCACCATTTTAACTTTTGATGGTCAAGAGGCAACTTACAGGACACCAAGGTTATGATATAATATGGGCTTCCCTGGTGGCTCAGAGGTTAAAACATCTGCCTACAATGCAGGAGACCCGGGTTCCATCCCTGGGTCAGGAAGATCCCCTGGAGAAGGAAATGGTAACCCCATTCCAGTACTCTTGCCTGGAGAATCCCATGGACAGAGAAGCCTGGTGGGCTACATACAGTTCAGGGGGTCTCAAAGAGTTGGACACGACTGAGCGACTTCACTTTCACTTTCTTCACTTTCAAGGTTATAATATAAGGCACAGAGTGGAGGAGGTCTGGCCTCTAGCCTCAGGGCTTTGAACTTGGACCTGGTCAGTGCCGCCCAGGGCTCCAGGCACCACTCCAGCTTCCTCCAGGCCCCTTGCAAAGCAATTGCTGGACCTTCTGTGTTCTCACCCTGGTTCTTTAACCATCCTCTGCAGACTCTGTAGCGCGTGACCAGCATGGCCAAGAGGTGAAAGAGAGGGTGAGAAGAGAGGGGGAAGACTGAGAACAGGATGCAAAGAGGGGAGCTCTCATGCAGGTGGGAGGAAAGAGAAGCACAGGGGAGCAGGAAGACTGGAGAGAGTGGACAGAGAGGGTTAAGGGGAGATGGAGAGATTCGGGGGAACAGAGAAGAAAGCGATGTGGCGGGACAGAGGTGAGGATGGAGAACCACCAGCAGGCACAAAGGGTGCCTGCTGTCCATTCTCTGTTTAAAATCTTTGGAAAGTTTTTTTCTCTAGTGATGTTTGGTATAAGTAGACTCTTCAGTTATTTCAGAGTCTCAGAGGAGCCAGTTTGGACTATAAGCACCTATTTGGCAGACACATTAATCATTGTTAGGACAAGAAGCCTTGGAAGAATTAGCAGAACGGCCGTAATTGGGAAACAGTCTCAGGGGAGACTGGCTGTCAGAAAGGTTCCTCGTGGTGTTAATTGCTTCGCCCAGAGGGGAGGAAATGGAAAGTGAGCAGAAGAAAAGTGTTGAAGACACCCCTGTAGAAGGAGAGAAGAGGCTCCCCACCCCCTCCTTGCTGGGCGGGGTCACCCGAGGGGCCAGCATCGAAGCACCATCTCCTGGGCCTCTGCCTGTCCAGAGTGTCCTGTCTGGAATACCACTGGCTTTGGGTAAACCTGCCCAGAAACCCTGGAGAAAGATACCCAAAAAGAGAGCTTTTTCCTGGACTTTCACTGAAGATGGGGTGGAGGGTGGGAATTAGATTAAGCAGTGACCGAGAGCAGTTAGAGGGTAGGAACTAGCAGTCAGAAGCTTCTTTCTTTAAATCTTGATCCATCTTTTACCCAGCTTGTTAGGCGTAGTGAGGAGCTGCACTGCCTTAGGCATGTGTTGTAAAGTCTCTAAGGTTATTTATTAATACAGAGGTTGGCAGGGGAGTGTGTAAGGTGAGGACTCGGGCAGCAGACAGAAACACTGGGCTGAGCTGCTACCCAGAAGTGCTGAGGCAGAACTGCAGGAGCCCATCTGAGGGTCCTCCTCCCTGCGCTGAGGACCACAGTGCTAGAGCCAGTGAGCAGGTTAGGGAACCCAGTCCGCTGGCCTGTGGGTTGCTTCTGTGTTTGTTTGTTTTTGCCATTCCAGGTCTTCCTGGTGGCAAGCGGGCTCTTTGTTGGGGCACACAGGCTTTCTCTAGCTGTGGCTCATGGGCTTTTTGTCATGGTGCACGGGCTTCTCTGGTTACAGGCTCTGGAGCGTGCAGGCTCTGTAGTTATGGCATGAAGGCTTGGTTTCCCCAAGGCAAGTGGGATCTTAGTTCCCTGACCAGGGATCAAACCTGCATCCTCTGCATTGGAAGGCGGATTCTTAACCACTGGACCACCAGAGAAGTCCCTGGCTTGTGTTCTCAGAGGCCCTTTGCTGTGGTTCATCCACCAAAGTGTTTTCCGACAATCGTCAGCTCACCACTCCCACCCGATACTCAGGGAGCCTAGAGCGGACCCAGCCCCCAACAGCAGCCCATACAAATGACCAAAGGAATGCTAGAGAAAGTCAGAGACAGGTTTGTTAGAAACATTTCAGCTCTAGTTCTGAGCTGTAGAGACCAGTATAGGCATAATGTGGCTTGGACATCCTCTGAGTAAAACTGTTGCTGGCCCCTGTGGTGGAGGTGAGCAGGCCAGCCCTGCACCGTGGCCTGTGGGGAATGGGCCTTGTACCCTGAGGGATCCCGCCCACCCCCAGATGGGGCACTCACCTCAGTGACCCCGGCTCCTCCAGCCTCGAGCAGGGACGGTGTGGTGGGCCAGATCCTGTAGCCAGGATGGAGGGCTTGGAGATTCTCAGAGAACAAGGAGAAGGGAAGGCCACCATCGGGCAGCCCGGGAGGCACTCAGAGCCCACGGTTGGGCCCTTGGATGTGGCACTAGGGGCTGCCGAGGCCCCTGGGAGCCCCGAGCTAGTGGGGAGCACAGACACCTCATTTCCCACGGGCCCCATGTGTATTCAGAGCCAGGAAGCTCTGACTCCTGGAGACCAACGTAAGTCCCTCACCTCAGTGGGAATGAAGAGAGATGTGTTCCTCTGGGGTTTGGGCCCCCTGATGTTTACCAGCCCCCTATCTGCCCAGCAGTATGTTCCACGCTGGATCACAGGGACAGGAAGTCACCCTCTGCCCTTGTCCTGGCAACCTGAAGCTGCCTGCCCTGGGTACTTATGCTTCCCACACTGCCTCCCAAATCCCACCCCTCCCCATTTAGGGACCCCTCCCTCCCTTCTGTCACAGTCAGACCCTGACACACCGCTATCCTCTGTGGATTTTGTAGATGGACTGTACGTAGGGCCTTGAGTTTGGTAACTCATAGGGGCCCCTCCCACCCTCACCCCTGCCCTGTGTGAGTGAGCATCAGAACAGTAGTCAAACCGAGGCAGGTTTGACTACAGGTACCTCACCTCCTGGGTCCCCAGCCACCCCCAGCCTAACAAGAACACAGATTCTCAGATACCAGAAAAGCTGTTTCAGGTGACCAGAGTTTCATTTTCTTAAGCTCAAAACTTGTGAACTCCCAGATTCTCTGTGTGCTTGGCAGTGGTGGGAGGTGAGTGTCCGTGAGCTGTGTGTGCATGGGTGTGCACAGGCATGTGGGGATTCATTGACTTAGCAGTTTCTCTTATTTCCATCTAAGTAAGTGGAAGAATTGAGAGGGTACCCACCAAGCCCCTGGTGGCTCAGATGGTAAAGAATCTGCCTGCAATGCAGGAGACATGGGTTCGATCCCTGGGCAGGAAGATCCTCTGCAGAAGGGAATGGCTACCCACTCCAGTATGCTTGCCTGGAGAATTCCATGGACAGAGGAGCCTGGTGGGCTACAGTCCATGGGGTCACAAAGAGTCAGACACGACTGAGCAACTAACACATATAATACCACCAAGCCCATGATCCAGGAGGAAAATCACAGAAGGTTTGGAGAAAGACAAGCAATCAGGTGTGGGGGCCGGAAGAGCTCAGACATGTGGATTTTGCCAGCGGAGGAAGTGAAATCACAGCTCACCTCCAGTGTCCAGCACGGAGCCTGTCCCAACCCCAGCTGTGCTCGCCAAATGAAGGAACGAGTGGACGGCTGAGTACAGTGCTGTCTGTGGCCGAGCTCTGGGTGGACTGTGGGCAGAGGATGAGCTGCAGCCTCCCTGTCTTCATCCCCTCTGTTCTCACTCTCCTCTCCTCCTCTCTCCATCCGTCTTTTTCAGGGCTTTGAAGACCCCAAGGACAAGTGAGTCATGTGCCCTTCACTCCTGCTCCTCGGTCTGGGGGCTGTCTCCAAGCTGCCTGGAGCTCGGTTTCTGTGCTCTGTAGAGGATGAGCCCAGGACACGCAGTCTTGGCCACAAGTGAACAGAGCCCATTGCACCCGAGAGACCAGCAGCCCTGGAGCCCAGGCCCCGTAGAGAGGCTGGGCCTTGGTATCGCCCGTTTATAATCTCCACTTCACACACACACACGTGCACACACCCACATGCACACACAACTACACACACACACACACTCTGCATGTGTACCCGCACACACACACACACGTGCACAAACACAACACACACACACACACACACACGTGCAGCTCCCAGGATGGGGAGCGCCTTAAACATTGGTCTCCAGTTCCTGGCTATATCCCAGCGACCCAAGGGAGTATCCCCTTTTCTCTCCTCCAGTCCCCCGTCTCTGGGGCTGTCAGAAATTCCACTCGAGGACTGGGCTTCACTCTAGAAGTAGAGTGTTTAGTTCAGCACCAAAAGATTGTCCAATATGTTTCCCATAGAGTCCCCAGAGTCAGGCAAGAGCAGCCAGGAGGCTCCCAGGCCTTGCGGCAGAGGTCTTGCCTTCTGGTCTCAGCCTTTGATTTCAGGATGATGGTATAGCTAAAGAGTGAAGAGCAGAGATTGTTACCTGCAGGGGAAAAAAACAAACCTCTGATGATAATTCATATTATCATTATCATGTGCAACATATATGGGCTTCCAGGTGGTGCTAGTGGTACAGAAAACCCACCTGCCAATACAGGAGATGGAAGAGACGCAGGTTCTACCCCTTGTTGGGAAGATCCCCTGAAGAAGGGCATGGCAACCCACGCCAGTATTCTTGCCTGAAGAATCCCATGAACTGAGGAGCCTGGTGGGCTACGTGTTTTACCATTATCATATAATAACATATATACCAATAGAGTTAGAAAATCCTTATGGTCAGGGGGCTTCCCTGGTGGTTCAGATGGTAAAGAGTCTGCCCACAATGCAGGAGACCCGGCTTCAATCCCTAGCTTGGGAAGATCCCCTGGAGAAGGAAATGGCAACCCACTCCATTATTCTTGCCTGGAGAATCCCATGGACAGAGGAGTCTGTCAGGCTACAGCCCATGGGGTCGCAAAGAGTTGGACATGACTGAGTGACTAACACTTTCATTTTCACTACGGTCAGTGAAGCCCCCACAGCCTGCGGGGACAGTTTTCTGAGACTTGGGCAGCTTTCTGCGCATGTAAGCGCTTAGGCTTCTGGCTGGCCCGGTGTCACTCTCAGCTTCCCACCCCCTAATCAGGGTTGATCCAGCCTCTCTAGTGGGTCTGGGTACAGGGGCTGAGCTGGCAGCCCCCGGCGGTAGCACCCCCTGGTGGTCAGCCTGTCTTGTGTCTGCGGTTCCTTGCTCACCAGGAATGCCCAGGAAAGTTCGAACCCTGAGGATGAAGTGGATGAATTTCTGGGCCGTGCCATTGATGCCAGGAGCATCGACAGGCTGCGATCTGAACATGTTCGCAAGTTCCTCTTGACCTTCAGGGAGCCTGACTTAGAGAAGAAGGTACAAGACCCCATGTTCCCACATGTTCCCAGGAGGGGCCCCAGGAAGAATCAGGACCACAGGGAGAGGGTAGAAGTGACAAGCTGGCTCCCTTCCCACTTCCCTTACCATGGAAAGAGCTCCTCTTTGCCACCTCCATTTCCCCAGCTCTGATGCTGTCCTAACCAGGAAATGGGGCTTTTAGGGAGACTTTCTTGGTGGAAAAAGGTAAATCTTAATTTCTTTGTGCCTCAGTTTCCTTATCTGGAAAATGGGGATATTCAACATACCTACCTCATAGTGTCAGTGAGGATTAAACAAGTCCATGGGTGTAAAACACATGAAACAGTACCTGCCACAGAGCAGATGTTCAGTAAATATTGCTATTTGTATTATTGCTATTATCATTATAATGACAGATGGACCATCAGCTGCCTTTGGCACACTGGAACCTCAATTCGAGTTGGAAGGGGTGGTCAAGAGCTCTTTGTCCCCCCGCCTTAAATTGTGACTGAGAAAGTAAAGCTCAAAGTAGTTGGGTGACTCGCCCTAGGCCACCCAGTGAGGTAGTGACAGAACCAGAACCAGACAGAGCGGGTCCAGGGTCTCTGCTACACGTCACAGGGTCTCCCTTGTGTTTGGGCAACATGGGATCATGTGAACACATGATCATGGCCAAGTGAGGCACACCAAATCAGGAGCGGGAAGCTATGAGAAGGGAACTTAGTCTGCTTACCAGCATAAATGGAACTGACTCATGCATTACCCTCTCTCTGCCAGCACAGCCATTCTTCCAGCTGGTTGATGTCATGGGAGGGGTGGGAGCTGGGAGTCAGGACGTTGGAGATGAGCTCTGTGACTCTTGACAAGTCGCCTGGCTTCTCTGAGACCCAGCATGCTCATCTCTGAAACAGAAACAGCAGCAGTCCTGTGCCTGTTTCCTGGGGCTCTTGTGAGGATGTGCAGTGGTGCCTGCAGGCTCCGCACGTGTCCTAGTGTGTAGGTGGTGCTCAGGAACGTGTGCCATGATCGTCATGGATCACTCCCATGGTGACCCAGCCTGCAGAGTTTCCGGTTTAACATAGTTCAGCCGCCCTCCCCACGGCCACCACAGTGTGGTGAGTGGACTGATTTACTGAGAGCTGAGGCCAGTGCTGTCTGGACCTGGCCTTCCAGGTGTCAGGAGTGGGCAGCCCAGCTGTGTCTGGGGTGAAGGGGGTTGGAGCAGGCTGGCCGGGTGACTCCGCCCCTCCCCCTGTCCATGTCCTCTCAGTACTCCAAGCAGGTGGATGACCGATTTGGTGCCTACGTGGCCTGTGCCTCGCTCGTCTTCCTCTTCATCTGCTTTGTCCAGATCACCATTGTGCCCCAGTAAGTACCTCATCCCTTCCAGGCAACCTCTTCTGGCTGGAGGGTCTCCAGGGGTAAAGAAGAGGCATAGGAGATCAGAGGGGGATGGGATCTGAGCTGAGTTTGCTCATATAGGAGAGAAGTCTCAGATGTGTGCTCAGGGGAACAAGGAAGCCGAGGTCTGCCTCCTCCCTGATGGGGAGGCGAAGCGCTCTTTGTGGGGAACTTCTATCTGGGCCCAGGCCAGTGCATCGGACACACCTTCTCTCCACTTCATCCTCTCATCCTGTTTTAACACAGACCACTGTTGCCCACTGAATCACCCAAAGTGTTCACCAGGTTGGTTTCCGTGTGACCTTTGGTTCTTGCAAAAAGTCAATACATCTTTAAAAGATAAGGGTTGAATTCCCCAGTGGTCCAGTAGTTAAGATTCTGTGCTTCCAACGCAGGGGGTACAGGTTGGATTTGGACTGCTGGTTGGACTAATGTCCCACATGCTATGCCGCACAGCCAAAACAAAAAATAAATAAATTTTTTTAAGATAAGGGTTTTCTGCTACTCTGGATGTTTCAAAGACTGGATCTCAGATTCTGAAGGCCTCTCTCAAAGAGATGTACCTGAACTCTTCTGAGGACTGGCCGTGTCCTGAGAGAGGCCTGTGTCTTCTGAGGGAGCCACTCGGAAGTGGGCTATTGGAAATGAAGTGTTTGTTAGGTAGTCAATCACTGTAGACTCACAGCTAAGTGAGAAAGATAACCGCTCCACATATGTATTTATGTATGTGTGTGTATATATATATGCATATATACACATCTTTTACTTTTCAGTAAGCAACATTTCAAGCATACAGAAAAGTAATTAATGTAATCAACACCCACCCCATTGGTAGAACAGTTGTTAATATTTTGCAAATTTTGTTTCATCTGCCTTTTTCTGATTTTTAAAAATTGAAGTATAGTCGATTTGGAATGATGTGTTAGTTTCCAGTGTATTTCTGATTTTTTAAGGTAAATTTTAGACACAGGGACATTGTGCCCCTGATAAAATGTCAATCTACACCTGTTCTAAGGGCATTTTGCTTTTTAACCACTATGCCTCCTATACCAAACAAAACTAACCCCAGTTCCTCTGCAATCATCTAATACCAAGTCTATGTTCAAATCTCCAAAATCATACCCCTAAATGTCTTCTGCTCCGAATTTATTCACAGCCAGGACCTACTCAAGAGTCACTGCTTGCATTTAGTTATGTCTCATAAATCTAACAATCTAGAAGTGTCCCCTCGCCCCAACACCTCCTGTTTTTCATTTTGAAATAATTACAGACTTATAGAAAGGTTGAAAAGTACTCTGGAGGGTTTCTGTACATCCTTCATCTAGTTTCTCCTAATGTTGACAACCCACATAACTGCAGGACGGTAGTCAAAATCAGGAAGTCAGCATTGCAACGACACTATGAACTAATCTACAGGCTATATTCTCATTTCATCAGCATTCCCCCAAATGGCCTCTTGGTGTTCTGGGCGCTGGGCCAGGACCCCACATTGGATTTAACCACTGTATCTTCTTAGGCCCTTCCAGTCTGTGATGCTTCCTCCGCCTTTACTGATCCTCTGTGGCCTTGGCACTTTGGTTGAGTACTAGCTAATTAATGTGTAGAATGTCTTGGGCTTCCCTGGTGGTCCACTGGTTAAGACTGTATGCTTCCAATTCAAGGGTCCCAGGGTTCAATCCCTGATCTGAGGATTAAGATCCCACAAGCTGCAGGCAGCCAAAAAAAAAAATTGTTTTTAATGTGTAGAATGTCTCGATTTAGAATGTCTCAATTTAGGTTTGTCTGATGTTTCCTCATGATTCGATGGAGGTTATTTTTGACAAGAATCCCACAGAAGTGTCCTCAGTGCATCATATGGGGAGGTGCACGGCGTCATGGTGTCTTATTACTCAGTGCTTTTTATTTTTTAATGGTGCTCATTGTTGAAGAGATAGATGGCCCTTGCATTTGTGTCTGCCGTGACCCTATCAGAATACTGCAGGTGAAAACCAGACACCAGCAGCCAGCTGCTCCCTGGTTAGGCAGCTAGTGCCCATTGCCCCCTGCACTGAGACCATGCAGAGCTGGTGGGATTGTGGGTCTTTACGGCATAGGACCTACATTCAGTAATGAAATGGAGCTATAAGTATAATAAGCAACCTAGACTTCCTGTCCCATTGCAGCTGAGAGTCCCCCTCGCTTGGGTGCACAGTCCGCCTCCTTGCTGCCTCTCTCTCTCCTCAGTGTGGCTTGGGGCTGGGATTTTGCAGATCCCTGCTCTGCCAGCAGCGGCTTCACTCCCTCCTGGCCACAGCTCCGAGCTGCTAAAGCATGGTCAGAGGTCGTTATCTGGCTGTCCTCTCTCCAGGGAAACCTTAAAAGCTACTTTAAAGGTCTTTCTTTCCCTCTGGAGAGAGTTCTCTCTCCCTGTTCTATTTGTTTAAGGCAGATAAGTGCTGGCTCCTGGGAGAGCCTGGAACAAAGACGCCTCCCTGGAGGTGTCCACCTGCCTTCTGTGTCCCCTATTTGCCTCTGACCTGCGGACAACGCCTGGCATCTCAGGCCATCTCACTCCCTAAAAGGGAGAAGGAGTGTCTGAGGCCTCCTGTGGTTGGTGGAGAGTGCCGTGCCTCGGCCAGCCCTTGCCCTAGGAGAGCCATGGCAGGCCCCAGATGGAAAGTCATCTGCCGTTCTCTCGTGTGAGGATTCTGGCTCCTGGTGAACATTAAGCTCACCTGTGATCTGCTCCTGTAAGGAGGGACAGTGAGGAGAGCCCGGCGGGCTTTATGACTTCTGTTGAGCTGGGTGGGAGTAGGGGAACAGAAACTGAGCAGGACTTGTTGTGCAGCCTGACAGTGGGCACAGGTTTAGGGACTCTGCCCTCCAAAGGGACATGTTACTGCTGTTTCTCAGAGTGCCTGGTTGGTTTGTTGACAAATGCATTTCTATAAATGATGGCCATTTATCAAATCAATGTTCCATCTTCAGAGTTACTTGTCAAGCCATGAGTGACTACCTGGAGGGAACAACCAGGTGATTTTTAAAATGGGTCCTTCCAGCTTAAACAAAGTGAGTTTATGGATAGCTAAGAATTAGGTAAAACTTTGAGCAGGTGTCACCAGTTCTCCATTCGGCCCCTCTGTGGGCTGTGCTCCCCCAGGAAAGTGACAGGACCAAGAGGAAGGGCAGGAGCCAGACCGTTACGGAGGAGGGTTCTAGATCGGCTCACAGGCTCTAATCTCCCCTCGGTGAGTCAGGGGCCAGGCACCGAAGACTGGGCAGTGGGTGCAGGAGAAATGGAGCAAGCTCTGCTTCCTTCGCAGGGCCTCTCAGAGCCCTAGAACTCCCACCTCCTCTCTCCTTCCAGCTCCGTGTTCATGTTGAGTTTCTACCTGACCTGTTTCCTGCTGCTGACCTTGGTGGTGTTTGTGTCCGTGATCTATTCTTGCGTGAAGGTGAGTCCAGTTTACACTTGAGCCCCAGTTTCCTTCTCCCCTCCCTTCCCAGCCCTCTGATAAGCTCCCCGCGCTGGAGCCGGAGGGTCACGCCCGGGACCCAGGTGACTGAACCTGGATCATACCTCTTGATTGGCATTGGCAGCAAGCCAGACTGCAGGGGCCATAGTATGTCTGGGGGTGCTTGTTTGTACTGGCTGTTTCAATTAGCCTTTGCCCATCTCTGCAACAAGATGATACTATTGCCATCTCTTCCATCTGTCCCCTGGGTATCAGATGGGCCGAAGGAAGGGCGCCTAGCACATAGCTGAGAACAGAGCAATGGTCACTAAATACCTGCTGAAAGAATGGCTGAAAGAGATCACGCCTCTTCTGGCTTCCAGTGTGCCCAGAGATGGCCCTGGAGGAGGCCTTAGAGATGACGGCTTCTGAGCTGCCCATCATACAGACGAGAGGGGGATCCAGAGTGGTCCATTGTTTCAGACGAGGCCCCATGGCTAGGGATGCGGATGTGAGACCCTGCTCTGGGTTTACTCCCGTGTCTCCTCTTAGGCATGCCATGTCACCATCCAAGCTGTGTCCTTTGAGGGGACCTGACCACAGGTCATTAGGGTCAGTCGTAGGAATCAGTCAGGTTCCCATTTGCCTTGCCCACCAAACCTCTTCCTCGGTTCTTTCCCACTGGTTTAAGAATTCCCTGGGCTTCCCTGGTGGGTCAGAGGGTAAAGCATCTGCCTGCAATGTGGGAGACCTGGGTTTGATCCCTGGGTTGGGAAGATCCCCTGGAGAAGGAAATGGGAACCCACTCCAGTACTCTTGCCTGGAAAATCCCATGGATGGAGGACCCTGGTAGGTTACAGTCCATGGGGTCGCAAAGAGTTGGACACGACTGAGCGACTTCACTAAGAATTCTCTGATGGGCCAGTCTGGTTCTAGAAAGCACTCTATCCAGGCAGGGACAAGCCCTGGCCAGCTTGTGCTGTGACCATTTCTCTGCTCCTCCTGGACGCTCACTTGGAGCCAAGCCCCTCAGGGCCTCAGGCCCTGCCACCACTCCCCACGCCCTCTGCAGGGGGCACATGTTCTCCTTGCTGGGGAGTTGCGTCTTTGTCACCTCCAAAGTCCTCTTTCTCCCTCCACCCTCCAAACAGAGTCCTTCATGGGGCTGTTCACTGTTTCATCACCTGATAGTCAATATCTTGAGGGATTGACTGTCAGAACCGGAAGGACCTTACCACCATCTGGTGTGCTACAGCCCTGCCCCTGAGTGGGTGCAGAGAGAGGCAGGGCTGGCCAGGGTGACTTGGCAAATTGAGCTGGGTGCTCAGCCTGTTGCTGTGCTGCAAGGTAGGGGTTAATCCTGGCTCCCTGCCTCTCCACCAGCTCCTTCCCTGAGGCTACAACCTTGCTCCTGCTCTGTGTTCATTCCCTCTTGCCTTGTGGTCTTGCTGTGGTCAAGCCCACCTCCCCTGAACCTGTTTGTCCCGCCGTGGACAGTCCCACTTTCTTCATCTCATGCCTGTAAGAGCACACCGTATAATTCACAAGAGCCAAAAGGTGGAAACAGCCCAGGTGTCCATCAACAGATGAATGAATAAACAAAGTGCTATATCCATACAATGGAGTATTATTCTACCATAAAAGGACGAAGTGCTGAAACATGCGACTGCATGGCTGAACCCTGAAGACACTGCGCTAAGTGAAGGAAGCCAAACACAAAATGGCATATATTACATGATTCCGCTCATATGAAGTATATAGAATAGATGAATTCACAGAAACAGAGTGTAGACTAGAGAGTACCAGGGGCTGGGGGAGGGAGCGTGAAGAGTTATTGTTTACTGGGTTCAGAGTTTCTGTTTGGAGTGATGAAAGGGTTTGGGAAATAGACAGAAGTGCTGGCCTCATGGCGTCGTACAGGTAGTTCATGCCACCGACATGGACACTTAAAAATGGCCAAACTGGCAAATTTTATACATATTTTACCACAATAAAACAACCTAGTAAAATAAAGCATGCCATAGCTAAAAGGGCCTCTTAAACATTCTTTAGCTGAATGCTCAAAAAAGAGTCTTTCCTTTTTTTAAGTTATAAACTGAAGCAAAGTCATTGTTCATTTGAGGAACTTAACGAGCCTATTCAAATCAGAATCAAAGTTTTGTTCACAATTTTTAAACCGGAACCTAGATTTATCTCTCTTCTGTTAGCTACACTGAATTCATTTGGTTTCTGTTCCCTGTTTTGAGTGTATATCTGCTGTGGGGGAAGGCGGGGGAGAGGCAGGGTTGGGGAGGGACAGGGGACAGACCCATTTCCCCACGTGCCTTGCCATGTTGAGTTAGCTCTCTGGTCTAGTGAATTCTTTTTGCCACTGTTGGAGATGATTATTTATAAACGTCTTCCCTGCCTCCTTGTGCTTTATTGAATCCACCTATTTTGTAATCAATGTCACATTCAATCAGCTTGCTCTCAATTCCTCCATCCAGCTCGGGGATTTTCTGACTGCTCTGAGGCCTCAGTTTTCCTTGGGGACGGGGTGGTTGGAACACTTACATCCCCCACCCCCACCTCCCCACACCCTTCCACCAGGGGAGCCTACTCCTTCCATCTTGCAGGTGTAGAGTTTCTATAAAGCTTGTGTTTAGAAAAAAAAAGTGCTCTGTGACTTATCAAGCCTGAAACCTGCTGATCTCGGCCAAGAGGCAAATAGACTCTAATACCCATCTTGGGGTCCTTGGCTGCATCTGTCTCTCACAAGCCTCTGATAATCCATCTTCTCAGCATTTATCCACTTTCTGTAAAGTAGACCCCAACCTGAGCAATTGTCTGTAGTATGAACTCCTCTTCCAGTTAATCTTGCAGTTAATCTTTCCTCTTTGTGTTGTGCATGAACTGCACGGTAAGATGTGAAGGGGGTTAAGTCTCCCCTTTGGTGTCTCTGCAGCAGGGCGGGTTGGCCCTCCCCGCCCCCCACACTGCCTGCAGCCTGACTGACTGAAAGTTGATTATATCACCTTCTCAGGTATTGCCATGAAGCTGATTGAACTGGAATTTTCAGTGTCATTCTGTTTTTCTCTGTGAAAAGACTTGCCAGAACTCAGACATTCTTCATCTTATTCCTACGGTTTCTGAGATGTCATGGCTAGTGGTGTTCCGATGAGATACCGCAGTTCCTAAATCACCCCTGCCCGCATTAGGGCTCCTCAGATCCAAAGCCAGGCGGTTCTGTCAGACGTGGTCTCTTTCTGTTTCATTTACTTTTCCATTTCCCCGAAACAACTTGGACTTGGATGATTTCTTAAATCATCCATATTTTATTCTTTTTGAAGAGAGAAACATGAAGAAAGTGTAGTCTGAGTCAGTTGACATAGTCTTCTTAGCCATCTGTCTAGGAGCAATTCCCGGGTCCTTTCTCTTGGAAGGTTTTTCTGAAATGTGCTGCTCACCAAGGGCTCTGAGTGTGTTTTCATCTCAGGCCTGTGTGATCTCTTCCTGACACAGCTTGGTCCAGATCACACACACCCCTAGACTTCTCAGCAGGACTAATTTGGAGCCTTGATCTTCCTCTTGTCCCAAGGTCCTGGTCTTGCTGCCCTCTGGAGCTCCTCTGCCTGGGGTACCTTGTCCTGAGGCACATCCCCCGAGCGCCTCTTTCTGGTGAGGCTCTTAGAGGGCTGTGTGGACACCCAGACAGTCCTTTCTCCCCTTGTCATTGGTGCTGATCTGGGCCCCAGAGCTGCTCAGAGAAAACCATGCTAAATCCCTCTTTGCATCACATGTGGTCCACAGACTCAGAGTATCTCAGATTGGAAGGTTCCCAAACAGTGAGGCAGTCCAGACAACCACCTGAGCCTGGAACCCCTTTGCAATAACCCTGTGAGATCCAGGCCGGCCTCTGCTGGGTCCCCTCCAGGGGCACAAGCCTGTTATATCTCCTGAGTGCAGCCCCTTCCGTTTTTGGCCAGCTCTGCCTGGTCCATCCAGAGAAGGCGATGGCACCCCACTCCAGTACTCTTGCCTGGAAAATCCCATGGACAGAGGAGCCTGGTGCGCTGCAGTCCATGGGGTCGCTAAAAAGTCGTACACGACTGAGCGACTTCACTTTCAGTTTTCACTTTCATGCATTGGAGAAGAAAATGGCAACCCACTCCAGTGTTCTTGCCTGGAGAATCCCAGGGACAGGGGAGCCTGGTGGGCTGCCATCTACGGGGTCGCACAGAGTCGGACATGACTGAAGCGACTTATCAGCAGCAGCC
>NW_011494604.1:1332004-1344758 GCF_000754665.1 Bison bison bison | reverse complement strand
GTCCCTCTGTCCCGTCGTCATCCAGTGAAGGGGCCGAGGCCTGCCCCCGACAGCACTGGCATTTTTGCCAATGCCGCCACCCAAGTGGGTAGAAGAGTGTGCCTCCCTTCTGTTCCTACACTTGATCGGGGTCCCCTGTCTCTCTTGTGGCTCCTCGGCATGTTCTCTCTCAGAAGGCCAAACTCTGCTTTTCTGCAGTTTGGGAGCTGGGTGCAGATAGGCCTAGAAGGCGTATCTGACCAGAGCTTCTATAGGCCCTTGTCTGCCCTGTGCAGTCACCAAAAAGCCCCCTGTCCCTCTCCCTGAAGCCTGAATGTAGCCAAGCCCCACCTTGCCAGCTGTCCTTCCTACCACTCCAGCCTGACTCCTGCCCACAGCTTCTAAAGTTAGGTCTTACTACACCGCCAGTACCTCTCACCTCCCAGTACTTTTGTCCTGTGACCACTGCAGAATCCCACACTCACGTTTCCAGACGTTTGGGCTTGCACTCTATCTACTAGAAGAGGGCGTGCTGCTGCCCGGCACAGTTCGTCTAGGGATGGAGAACTCTTCATGCCAGGAAGCAGACCTTAGATTCCTCCCGTGGCTTTTCAGTCCGGCTGTCTTGGGTCCAGAGCCCAGCTGTGCCACCTTGCCTGGCCTTTCCCAAACCTTGAAGGCAGCTTTTATTATATTCACTTTGCAGATGAGAAGAATGAGGCTCTGAGTGGTTAGACAGCTTCCCCTAGGAATGGGGATTGTTGTTGGTGTTTAGTTGCTAAGTCGTGTCCAACTCTTTGCAACCTCATGGATTGTAGCCTGCCAGGCCCACTGTCCATGGGATTCTCCAGGCAAGAATGCTGGAGTGGGCTGCCATTTCCTTCTCCAGTATATCTTTCTGACCCAGGGATCGAACCCACGTCTCCTAAACTGGCAGACAGATTCTTTACCATTATGCCATCAGGGAAGCCAGGAAATGGGATAGCTGGGTTTTAAACCCAGATGGTTCTTGACTCCAGAGCCCGCAAACCCTTCCCCTCCTTTGTTAATATGTTAATATGTCTTTGTTAATATGTCCAGTTGGCTCCTGAAAGGCCAGGTGATGAGAGCAGTAGTGTGTCACCTGGTCACTGTCTGCCTGCTTTGTTCTGAAATTTTTGTATCTTTTAAAAAATTTTTCCGAAGCAGGAAAAATTTCTGCTTCTGTTATTAGCTTCTTATCAGAAAGTCTGTCTTCTTAAATGTTCTGCTGTCAGATTGCATTCAGATTTCATTCCTGGATACCCTGGCCCCACATCACAGTAAGGGAACCAGGACCCCAGGAAGGTCATTGATTTGCCTGGAGACTTTCAGAGAGGCCAGGATCAAAGCTGTCCCTCACCCAGTCACGGTTTATTAATTGTGTCGCCATTCCCATTTTTCAAGTTGAATTGATTTGAATTAATCAGATTGGGAATGTACTGGATGGGAATTTTTTTTTATTGATTCTTTTCCTGAGCTCTGCTGGAGAACAGGCATTGAGCAATTGGTTTGCACAGACACAATCATTCTGCCAGACAAATGCCCTCCAGGATCTGTTTGCAACTGTAGGGCAGCCCCATGAGGAGATTCTACTCCAGGTGAAGAATCTTATTGTTTACACCAGGGTTAGTACAGGTAGAATTTCGGGTCAACATACAGGGGAATTTTTATTACAGGAGATGAGATATTCCATAAACCTTTGCCAGGCCAGGATGTCAAATCTTCTGCAGACTTCAAAAAAGCAGCAATTCCTGGGTTCCTGCTGAGATTTAAAGTTGAGAAGATCTTTTGAAATGGTGACAAGGAAAATTGGTTTGTAGCAAGGCAATGCACTGAAGTAATCATTCTTTAGCTGTTACAAGTTTATTCCTGGTTGAATTTTGTTTAGTAGCCTGCAGTTCTTCTCTTGGCCTCTGGGTGGCCCCCGTGGGGCCCCCGGTCTCAGGTTCACCAGGAAGCCTTTGCACATAGAACTCCCCAACCACCTTTCTGGACATGAGTTTGAGCAAACTCCAGGAGATACCAAAGGACAGAGGGAGGGTTGGACACGACTTAGAGATTGAGCAACAACCACCACCACCTTCTATGGGCTTCCCTGGCAGGTTAGTGGTAAAGAACTTGCCTGCAATGCAGGAGACGTGGGTCTGATCCTTGGGTCAGGAGGATACCCTGGAGACGGAAATGGCAACCCACTCTAGTATTCATGCTTGGGAAATCCCATGGACAGAGGATCCTGGCAGGCCATGAGGTCGCAAAAGAGTCAGACATGACTTAGCAACTAAACAACAACAAAACCACTTTCTATAAAGGCTTTGCTGCTGCTGCTGCTAAGTCATTTCAGTCGTGTCCGACTCTGTGCGACCCCATCGACGGCAGCCCACCAGGCTCCCCCGTCCCTGGGATTCTCCAGGCAAGAACACTGGAGTGGGTTGCCATTTCCTTCTCCAATGCATGAAAGTGAAAAGTGAAAGTGAAGTCGCTCAGTCGTGTCCGACTCTTAGCGACCCCATGGACTGCAGCCTACCAGGCTCCTCTGTCCATGGGATTTTCCAGGCAAGAGTACTGGAGTGGGGTGCCATTGCCTTCTCCAATAGAGGCTTTAGCATCTGGTAATAACTCGCCTAAATCAGTCATTACACTGGTAATGAAAGAAGCCATTCAATTGATGGATAGGGTGATCAGAACTGAAATGGTTTAAGCAACATGGGGGATGGGAGGATGAAATGGCAAAATTTTAAGCAGGCAAAGATTAGAAACCATCTGTCATACCGTTTCAGAGTAAGTGCCTCATGCTGCTGCCAAAACACTTTCCACAGCTGTGAAACCAAAAATTCCTTTAATGAGAAACAAGGACTTTTGTTCTTATTGGCAACATAGCTCTTTAAAATGCAAATATTAACTAAAATTTCTATTGAATTTAACAGCTTTCAAAGCAATTTCAAATGCATCAATGATTGAGTCTTCATGACCACCCTAGAATATCTACTACCCAGGAAAGTAGATATTCCCTGTTTACCAATAAGGAAACTGGGACTCTAAGATCTTAATGACTTTCCCAGGATCACACAGTAAGAGGCTGAGCAGGAATTTTTTAAGTAAGCACTTTTTTGAGATACAATTCACATACTGAAAAATTCTTCTTTATAAAGGTCATAAAATTATAATTCAGTAGCTTCTAGCTTATTCACAAAATTCTGCAACTATCACCACTAATTCCAGAACATTGTCATCATCCCCAAAAGAAACCCTACACCTATTAGGAGTCACTCCTCATTCCCTGTTCCTCTCATCTGCTGCTGCTGCTGCTAAGTCACTTCAGTCGTGTCCGACTCTGTGCGACCCCATAGACGGCAGCCCACCAGGCTCCCCCATCCCTGGGATTCTCCAGGCAAGAATACTGGAGTGGGTTTCCATTTCCTTCTCCAATGCATGAAAGTGCTAGCAACCTCAAATCTATTTCCTGTTTCTATGAATTTGCCTGTTCTGGGCATTTTGTGTAAATGGTATAATACAATATGTGGCCTTTGGAAATTGGCTTCTTTCACATAACATATCTCAAGGTTTGTTCATCTGGTACCATAAAACAGCACTTCATTCCTTCATCTGTGACCAAATAACATTCCATCATGTAGATTTACTACATTTGGTTTATCCCTTCATCAGTTGATGGACATCTGGGTAATTTCCACTTTCAGGCTATTAATCCTATGCTAAACATTTGCATATGAAGTTTTATATGGACTTATGTTTTTAGTTCTCTTGGGTATGTATCTAAGAGTATAAAAGAGTGGGTTCAGTCAGAGTTCAGATTACCCTCCAAAGGAAGTGTCTTCTCAGAAAAAGATGCCACAGACTCAATGCTCCATGAACGCAGCTGAGAGGCACCCCTGCTTGGCACGTGAAGTTCAAGGTTTTCACCACTCAGCCTAGAGCCCAAGTGGGCTGCAAGCCTCCATCCCTGCTACAGTCCTTCTGTGTGGTCCCTTCTCTCCCTCTGCTGAATAGGAAATGGACTTGCTGGGAAGGCAGAGGGAGATTTGGAGCGAAAGGGATATATAGCTTCTTTACGTGCATACTTAGCCCAAAGCCCAAGACTCAGGTGTAAGCAGGGCACTTTCTTGGTGTCAAGAACTGTGAACGGTCTGAGATTTGGTTTTACGCTTGTTGCTCTTTCACAGATGCTAACAGAAGTGACCAGACTCCTGGGTCAGGGACAAGAGACATAGTGCTTGTGGCATAGCAAGCACTACAAACATCAGCATATTTGTTTTGGTTTGCCAAAGTCCCATGGGGGCAACCTGATGGGCCCCTGTGGAACCACGTGTAGTGAGTCTGGGTCACAGCTGAGGAACACTGGACCAAGGGCCTGGCACTTGCTGGCCTTAAACACTGTAGCACATGAGCCAGCACATTGGGAACGAGCAGTCCTTTCATGGCCACACTGTGTGCCCTCACCTACTTAGCTGCCTGCGTTACTCTCTGTAACAGTGGGCGGCTGAGCCTTGCATCCGGCACGCTCAGTCAGAATGTGCAGGTATGCTCAGGGCCACCCAGGAAAAGCCACGCCCAGAACCCAGGCCTCTGGGTGCTTTTCCACCAGCTTCCTCTGCCTGTACGGGTTTCCGTGGGACACGTGGCATGCTTGAAAATCAGCCTACCAAGAGGCATGAAGGTGGGTGGGGTGAGAGGAGCAGGTCCACCGCTTTGATTTTCTGGGTCTGCCAACTTCTTTGGGTTGCTTAGGAGATGATGAGGACGTGGTGGCCAAGGCCAGTTGCATCAGATTTGGTAGACCCAACTGTTTAATTACCAAAACTGTAGTGGGTCTTTGAGTGGACATACAGTGTGTGTAGTTGAAGGAAATATAGGGAGGGTTAGGTGAGGGAAATGCAGACCCATGGGCGTCCTGCTGAAAAAACTCAATTCATGTGACCGGGGCACCACCCTCTGCTCCCAGGCTGCTCTGCTCCTTTACACATGCCCATCCCCTTCCTCCAGATGCCAGGCTCTCCATGAGCCCTCACATCCACAGCTCCCTGCTTCATCCCAGAAACCCTCTGGCCCTCCTCGGAAAGTTCTGGGCCCTCCATGACTCTTTGACTGCTGCCTCCTGCCACTCCCTGAATGTAACTCTAAGGGGCCCAGCATTCACACAGTGGGTACATGGGCTTTTCCCTCTGCTTCCATGTTGGGGTGAAGGTAGCATCTTTCCTTTCGTCCATCCTCTCTCACCTGTGAGTGCCTCAGGTGGACTCCTCCCGGCCCCCTGCAGAATCTAGCTGTGGTTGACCTGGAAGCAGAGGTTGGAGGCTCACACACAGGGAGGGGGGTCAGGAAAGCATTCAGGGTTCTGCTGGCGACAGACAAAGAGGGGGAGAGCCTCCTCTGCCTCCTCTGTGGCAGTATGTGGAGTCCACTGAATTCTGTTTCGTCTCTCTCTCTCCCTCCCTCTGCCCCGGGACAGCTCTTCCCAGCCCCGCTGCAGACGCTCTCCAGGAAGATCGTGCGGTCCAAGATGAACAGCACCCTGGTGGGGGTGTTCACCATCACCCTCGTGTTCCTGTCGGCTTTTGTCAACATGGTGGGTGGCTCCACCTCCCCGGCACCTCCCAGCCCACTGGAGCCCTGAACCCCACAAGCACCGGCTGGGAGGAGACTTCCCCCGGACCCTGGGGTTCTCCCTCCCTGGAAATTCTTATTTGGGTCTCACCTCAGGCCTGGGATCAGATTTAGCTCCTAAAGCCTCTCACACAGCCTTTAGTCCTCACTCTCTAAGACAGAGGACCAGAAAGGCTTGCGGAAGTACACCCCCAAGGGAGATTTATGAGCCCTGCCCTGGGTAGTTGGGCAAGTCTTGACTGTTCCTCGGTCTCTTCCATGCTCATCCCCTGCCCTGGTCAGAGTCAGACCTCACCCAAAACCAGGGGGCATGGGCACGTGCTGCCTGTGGAGATGGGCTGCGCTGGCCTGGGCCCCCGTGGGCTGAGCCTCTCCTCCCCCGCAGTTCACGTGCAACTCCAAGGACCTGTTTGGCTGCCTGGGGGACGAGCACAACATCAGTGCCAGTCAGGTCAATGCATGCCACGTGGTGGAGTCGGCCGTCAACTACAGTCTGGGTGACGAGCAGGGCTTCTGCGGCAGCTCCTGGCCCAACTGCAACTTCCCCGAGGTACTGGGCAGGGTGGGGCAGGATGCAGATGGGGACCCGCCACCAGCTCTCTCCATCCTCAACTACTCTGATGGACAGTCAGGGGCCCTCAGGCTCACTGCCATTCCAGAAACCTCCTTCCCCCGGAGTCTATCTCACTCTATGTGCCAGACACCTGTGAGCAAGGCCAACCTCCCTGTATAATATTAACAACAATAACAGCATAGCTGTTGCTTATAGGGTGCTTACCATGTGCCAGACACAGTGCCAAGAACTTCACATTTACTCATTTAGTCCTCAGAGCAACCCTGTGACAAAGATGCCATTATTAGCTCCTTTATACAGATGTAATTGAGGCACAGAGAGGTTAAATAACACGCCTAAGGTCACACAGTTAGCAAGTGGCAGAGGCAGAGTCCTACCCAGGTCAGGTGACTTCAGAATTTTTGCTCTTAACCTGAAGGCAGAAATGTTTCTGGACCCTCAGCCTCAGCAGCATGCCCCCATGCTGCCCTGGGTGGCCTGCCTGACCCCTTTGCTGTAGGTCAGAGAGCAGAGGGGAGCAAAAGGAACTATATCCTAAACCAACACTACCACCTGCCTCACCCATTCAAAGTATAGTTCAGTAGCTTTTAGAGTATTGCTGGGTTGGGTTCTCCTACTAACTAGGGCTTCCCTGGTGGCTTAGATGGTAAAGAATCTGCCTGCAATGCAGGGAGACCTGGGTTCAACCCCTGGGTCGGGAATATCCCCTGGAGAAGGGGAATGTCAACCCACTCCAGTGTTCTTGCCTGGAAAATTCCATGAACTGAGGAGCCTAGTGGGCTACAGTCCATGGGGTGGCAAAGAGTCGGACACAACTCTTAGTATATTCACAACGTGTGCAGCCATCATTATAATGGAATCGTACATTTTTGTCACCCCAAAATGAAATCGTATACCTACAGATCACTGGGTTTAAAAATCCAGTGTCGAGAACCCTTAGCAGCATGGTATGCTGAGTGCTGCGCCACCCTGCTGGGCTTCCTCAGGGAGCCATTCTGCAGAAAGCAGCAGGATCAGGCTTCCAGCCCAGCGCATCGCCTCCCAGCACCGGTCACTCTCACAACCCGACTCCCAACCAGGGCGCCCGTGAAATCTAAGATGATGGTAGTTTTTGCCCTTTTCTGGGGAGAAAGCCCATGCCTTCTTCCAACTCCCAAAGGGCCCATGACTCATAAGAAGGCTCCAAGATGGCAGTGAGGGCCCCTGGGGACTGTCACAGTGCTGGCCTCCTTACCTGTCCCAGGGAAGGGGACTGATCCACCTCCCCTATATGGATGGGATCAGGGAGACTCAGTGAGAAGTAGGGCTCCCCCACACCAGTGTCACCCGGAGTGCTGGTCCCTGGGCCCCACCATGCGCTCACTCTGCCCTGGAAGCCATGCTCCAGCACCTGCCCTTGGCTTTCCACCTCTCTTCCCTCTCACATCTGGCTGACAGCCTCTAGGAGCTGCTGCCTGAGGGCTGTTGGCTGGAAGCCAAGGCTGTTTTTGGTCTTGCACGTGTCCATTGGTGGCTGCTCCACGGGAGAGCAGGGGAACAAAGTGATGGCAGGGCCTGTCCTGGTTCCTCGTTTGTGGGAGATGGTTGATCACAGCCTTCAGCCCTCACCAGCCTGACCTGTTTTGGGCCCTCAGATCCCAGGCCTCACCAGCTGCAGACCCCTCAGGCTGACCCCACCCCACAAGTATTGTTCTGATTCAGCAATTCAGCAACTCCTCAGAGACCTGGATGGACCTCAGCATTAAGCTTTGGCCTTGTCTGGGCCCCGGGTCTGAATGGGCCTCCAAGCTGGTGCTTTGTCCCCCTCCCCACCCACCGAGAAAAGAATTATTATCCTCGAGGCTGATGTGTCTGTGCGTGCCCTCCCTACTCCTTCCTCTGCCCCTTCCTGCTGGTGAGTTGAAGCAGGTCCCTCCCTCCTCCAGTCAGCAGGGGCTACCCTCACTTCCAGCCACCAATACTTGGCCTCCATCCCAAGGCAGAGGCAGCAGTGAGATGCTTTGCCTGGAGCAGAAATAGTGATGCTAAATTTAAAAGAAAGAGCAAAATAATAGATGCTGACTGTCTTGGATTAATATCAGGGGACGACAGAACAGAAATTGACCTCTGAGATGGCCTGGTTTGACCCCTTGGACAATTGTCCAAGGCTCTGAAACTGAGGCTCTGAGACCAGAAGGGGTTCCCCCCAAAGTACAGGGAGAGGCACAGTCCCTCATCTGAAACCTTTCAGATCAGATATGTTTTGGACTGTAAAATTTCTCAGAGTTTAAAAGGTTATCTCACACCTCGGTGCAATCTGGGCAGCACCTGATAATGAATCACAGAAATATTTCTGCAGCAAAATGTATGAATAGTCACAGGAAGCAGGACAAAGGTGATACTTCACATCACGTCAGTAGATCAGTTTGGCCACCAAATAAGGCAGTTCAGATGTTGCCATCACATCAGTTATGAAAACACTTTCAGTTTTCAGGACTTTGAATTTAAAGTCGCAGATCCAGGGCTGGAGCCTGCACTCTCATAGTTATGGAGGGCACCACACACTGTGCCAGGGGGCGTCATATCATTTTTAATCATCACAGTAAGCCCATGAGAGAAAAGGCTTTGTATGCAGGGAAACAAGGTTAGGGGCTTCCCTCCCGGCTAAGACGGTAAAGAATTTGCCTGCAATGCAGGAGACCTGGGTTCGATCCCTAGGTAGGGAAGATCCCCTGGAGAAGGAAAAGGCTACCTACTCCAGTATTTTGGCCTGACTGTATAGTCCATGCGGTCGCAAAGAGTCGGACACGACTGAGCGACTTTCACTTTCAACAAGCTTAGAGAGGTTGAATAAATGGCCAAAGTCACACAAACAGTCCATAATGAATCAGGGCTGAAACTCAAGTTTGCCTGAGCTGAAAGCTCTGCTCTAACCATTGGGCCCCACTGCTGGAACTAGTGATATTTATCCTGCCAGCCCCATCTCCTGGTTTCTACCCAGGGCCATTCACATCACAGTATAAGTTTGCATCAGCAGAAACATCCCCAGACCCGGTTTCACCCGAGATCAACACAGACTGGAGAGAGGCTGGGGGGCGGGTGGGGCCCGGGGAGGGGCGGGACCCTAGGAGGGCGGGGCCTGAGGAGGGGGCGGGCCGGGCGCTAAAGCTGCCGCCCTCTCTCCGCAGTACTTCACCTATAGCGTGCTGCTCAGCCTGCTGGCCTGCTCCGTGTTCCTGCAGATCAGCTGCATCGGGAAGCTGGTGCTCATGCTGGCCATCGAGCTCATCTACGTGCTCGTCGTTGAGGTGCCCGGTGTCACGCTCTTTGACAATGCCGACCTACTGGTCACGGCCAACGCCATGTAGGTGGCACCTGCCTGGGACCCCAAATGGGGTCTGGAGCATTGCAGAGAGACAGGAAAAACGGAAGACTGGGGCCGCAGGGGGCTTCCAGAGGAGTGTCCTTTTGCTCCCAGCTCTGACCACCTAGGCAAAAACAGCACAGTGTCTTTTTTCTTTCCCCCCATCCCTCTCCCAGTGATGAGGGTGGCCTCAGGGCTACTAGGTCCCCTGTCCTTCTGCCTCCAGACGCTTACTCAGTCCTGACTTCAGGCTTCAGTGATTTGTTCCTCATCTGTCCCAGGCAGCCTTTGATGAGCTATTTTCACTTCACTGCCCTTGCAACCTCAGGCCCAGAGGGGTCAAGGTTCAACAGAGCTGGACAGCAAGGTGTGTGGGAGCAAAGGAACAGCCTCGTTGTTTGTGGGCATTTGTCCTGCCTTAAGCCAAACACCTGGACATACTTTATCCCTTTCATCCTTATGGCAACTCGGCAAAGTAGACAGGGCCTCCCTGGACAGTTGGGTAGTTTGTGCATTGCTCAAAGGCTCCTTGACTGTGATGGTGAGCAGCCAGGAGGTGGCACGAATGAAGATTGTGCCCCGGGCATTCTAGCTGGCAGTCAGCCTGGTCAAATAGTGACAGATGTCAGATTTCCCAGGGAGGTGGCTCTGTGAGGGGAAAGAGCTCTGATTTGGGGTCGAATTGAGTTTGAATCTCAGCTTCAGACACATATTTGGCTATTTTTCCTGAACCTCCCATTATTTTTTCCCAGTAGAGTGGAAATAATAATACCTATAGTAGTAATATGTGTGCAAAGTGCCCGATACATAGTACCCCTTTCTTCCCATTACCATCCCTGCCCCCACCCCCAACACACACATCAGGAAATGCAAAACATGTGAGCTGACAGGTCTGTGTCCCTTGAGAAAATGCAGCAAACTGTGCTTTCTCTGAGTTGGAGGAAGGGATTCATTCATCCATCTACCCAGTCACTCAAAAATATTTACGGAGCACTTGCCCTGTTCCGGGCACCAAGCTTGGCAGTGGAGGTATAGTCATGGATAACATCGGCCATATGTCCAGTGTCAGAAAAGATGTTACCTTCTTGTGCAGAGAATGTCACCTGAGAAAATGAAGATGTAGTGAAGGATCTAAGGCAGATGCAAGGAAGAACTTCTCAGTGGCCGTGCGGGGATGTGGGTAGATGACAGGGAGACTGGAGCATGGGGAGCAGTGCAGTTTGCGGTCCTGTGGGGACCGGAGAAGGAGGAAGTTGACCCTTCTACCCAAGGATGGGACAAGAGCGGGACTCTGCCTGTCTTTCTCTCCTGCCCTGCTCCTCCCCTACACCCCCTCCCCTCCTCCTACTAAAGCAGCCCTACCCAGAGAGTGAAGGTCCTTTCTGGGTTGAGAAACCCTGGCGTGGCTCTAGGGCGGCACTGTTTACTAGAAAAATTATGCAAGCCACAGATGTAATTTTAAGTTTTCTAGTAGCTATATTAAAAAGCAAAACATGCAATTAATTCTAATAATATATTTGTTTAACCAATATATTCAGAATATTATTTTCATATGTAGTCAGTTTTAAATTACTAGTGAAGTATTTGATATCTTCCCACACTGATTCTTCAAAACCTGGTATCTATTTTACGCTGATAGCACATCTCAGCCTGTACTAGCCACATTGTAAGCTCAGTAGCCACATATGGCTAGTGGCTACTGTACTGGACAGTACAAGTGTGTGTTTCTCCTCTGGGTGGCAGCGACGGGCTGGGGTGGGAGAGGGGACAGGCTGCTGCCCAGGTAGGGTCCCAGGAAAGGACTGGATGATTTGTGGTCCTGGTGACCAGATGCTAATAGGGACCAGGCTTTCTGCAAGCCTCCTATTCTGAAAGTGTCCTTGGATTGGGGAGAGGGATGCTGGGGGGATGGCAAAGGAGCAGCAATTGTGGGGGCAGAAATATAAGGCATGGGGACACAGAGCTGGGTGTAAAGGGTGTAGAGGGGACAGAGGCGGCAGAGAGGCCTGGAGGGTATGAGGCAGGGAGCAGTTCTGAACAGCCCTCTCCAACTCCTGTTCACAGAGACTTCAACAACAACGGGACCTCCCAGTGGTGAGTTGAAGCTCTTTGTTTGAATTCCCTGATACGACCCCTGCCTGCCAGAGGCCACCAGCTCAGGCCACCAGCCCAGCAGAGAAAGCAGCGGTGCACAGGTGGGAGGGGGCCTTGTGGCAAGGTGGGTGATGAAGGAGGAGGCCCTTCCCTCTCTAAGTACCAATGGGGCCTCCCTGGGTAGGTACCGTTCTTTCACTGTCTCCATCACCCCAAGATGACTTACAGACTCGGGACCAAGATTATCAGGCCTCAGAGGCCATTCCACAGGCCTCCAGCTCTCTCTGGGGGCATACATGAGACCCCAGGCACAGGAGAACACGTGCCCCTTCTGCTCCCAGAGGGGAGGAGCAGAGGCCCAGGCCTGCAGGGTTGGTTGGTTAGGTCTTGCCTCCTGGCTGCTGCTGCGCAGGGAGTATGCAGCCTTCAAGGTTTGGGCTCTTTCCTAGGACAGGAGAAGGGTTTGGGACAGCTGTTTTTTATTAGGAGCATGAGTAATGTTAACAGAAATATAATCAGATAATAATTGCTACCAGTTTTGGAGTTCCTACCGTTTCTCAGATACTATACAGGAGTTTGCATATAGTATCTGTAATTCTTGCCACAATCTTGAAATGCGGGTATTGTTATCCCATTCTACAGATTAGGATATTAAGATTCAGAGAGGTTAAGAGATTTGCCCAAGGTTGCCCAGAGACAGTATGGCCTGCCTGGCTCCCTTGTTACAACCCCTGTCTTGTCAACTGAGAGAGACCTGGGATGATACATTGCCTTGTAAGATGGCCCAGTTCATTTCCTGTTGTAACCAGAGGGAAGCACCCCAGTGATGCAGGGGAGTGAGCCTCAGTGGAGGAGTAATGGCTGCTGGGCTGCAGGGCAAGCAGGTGCTGTCCACCAGGAAGACGGCACACCTCAGGCAAAGTTAGAGCAGGAGGGTGAGGAGCGGGGAGTTGAAGTGGGAGGAAGACAAACAGGCCTGAGCGGCCCTCGGAGCCTGGCATGAAGCATGGGGCCTCTGTTTCCTGCCTGCAGCCCTGAGCATCCAACCAAGGTGGCGCTGAAGGTGGTGACGCCCATCATCATCTCCGTCTTCGTGCTGGCCCTGTACCTGCATGCCCAGCAGG
>NW_011494604.1:1320876-1331799 GCF_000754665.1 Bison bison bison | reverse complement strand
TAGGTTCTGCACTGATGAGGTGTCCTGCTCAGGCCTCATCCCAATTGCCTGGTTCCCTGTGTCCCGGTGAGTCTGCCCCCTGCTCTCTGGGGCCAAGAGGCAAAACCGTAGAGCTCCAGGCAAACCCACTCTCGATAGTGCCCAGTGCTGGGACCCTGGTGGACAGGCAGGAGGAGAGGAGGTGAGCAGGGGGTGTGCAGTTCCAGGGCCTCAGAGGCCTGAGTGCAGGAGCTGGCACCAGAGGCGTCTGAGCAGGGCTCGATGTGACCGGAACTGCACTTGAAGCCTCCTCCAGGGGAAGACAGCTGGAAGGGGCATCAAAGATCGTTGACAGGAAGTCCAGCCAGGTGGCTATGCCCTGGCCTTGATGAGCAGTAGCCCAGGCCGGGGCAGAGGTGCTGGGTGCCAGGTGCCCTGGTGGAGCTGAAATCCAGCCATCACTCTGCTGTCCAGGCTCTGTGCCCTGAAAGCTGACTGTGTCCACATGGAGGAGGGTGTGATGCTAGGCCATGCACAGCATGCTCCAGGTGCTAGCAGTAGCCCTTGTGTGGCCCCTTACTACCTGCTCGACCACCTCAAAAGGTGCAGGAGAGGGTGCCCAGGACCTGTGAGAAAGCCTGGCTTTAGATAGGAGTAGGGGTGGGGCTTAGAGCTGTTGCTCCTGCCCAGCTGCTTGTAAGGCATAGCTTAGCCTGGCCTCTTTGCCTCCTCTGGCCTGACTCCTGTGTGCAGATCACTTCTCCAGCTCATCTGTAGCTTGCTTAGGCTTCCTCCATCCTCAGCTTCCTAGTAATGTCGAGATTCAAGTCTTTGGGCCAGGGCAGGAAGCCTTGATTTTCACTGGCTGCTGAGCGAAAGTGGAGGCATTTGGTCTCTGCATTTGCTCCATCACCTTCTCTTTTCTGACACGCTGCCCCAATCCACCCCCTCAGTTTCCCAGTGTCTGCCTCCCCAAAGCAAGGACACTCTCTGCGTTATTCCCATGCAACCCCCCAGACAGGAAATCAACACTGTCCATCCACAATACATCCACTCACAGAACCATTCGTGTTTGGTCAGCTGTCCCAGTTCTGGCCCAGGACCCCCTCCAAGGTGCCCTGTGCATTTGGCCATTACGTTTCTTGTCCGCCTCTAGGTCTGTCAGTCTTTAAGAGGTCCTTGTTCTGTAGCCCTCAGTCCGGGGCCCTTGATGTTTCCTGTGTCCGGACTTGGGCCCCACCTTCCAGGAGGAAAACCATGGAAGTGACACTCGCTAGCCCCTTCTCAGAGCATCACCTTGAGGATTCCTCTGTGTAGGCCCATCCCGCCCCTGGCGACGTTAACCTTGATCACCCTCTCAAGTGGGCATCTGCCAGATTTCTCCACTGTCAGGTCCTCATCTTCCCTTTTGTACCCTATTAGCATTTTGTGGAAAGATACTCTGGCATCACACCAATATTCTGATTCTCAGCAAACCTCCCCCAGCAGTCTCAGCATCCATCACTGACTCCTGCCTGCCAGCTGTGATGACCTATGTCTGTCATTCCTTCTGCATTTGCTTTCTTTTTAAATTAATTTATTTATTTGGCTGCATTGGGTGTTAGCTGCGGCACACAGGATCTTTCGTTGTAGTTGCGGTGTATGGACTTAGTTGCTCCACAGCATGTGGGATCTTACTTAGTTCCAGGAGTTGAACCCATGTCCCCTGCCATGGCAAGGTGGATTCTTAACCACTGGACCACCAGGGAAGTCCCCCTTCTACATTTGTTGATCGACATTCTCCTTTAAGGCAGAGCTTTCCTTGTGTGTGTTAGTTGCTCAGTCATGTCCAACTGTTTGCAACCCCATGGACTGTAGACCACCAGGCTCCTCTGTCCATGGAATTTTCCAGGCAAGAATACTGGAGTGGGTTGCCATTTCCTTCTCCAGGGGAACTTCCTGATCCAGGAATCCAACCCAGGTGTCCTGTATTACAGGCGGACTCTACCGTCTGAGCCACCAGGGAAGCCCAGAGCTTTCCTTATCCTCCTCTTATTTGCTTCATTCATTATCTACATCAGCCTACACTCATCGATTCCTATCGAATTCAGTGGGGCTTATGCCCTGCTCCTCTCATTATTTATTTCAGTGTTTCACGTGTCCTGGCTTTGGTCCGTGTGTCTTCAGATTGGCTTCCATGTTCTTTGACACGCTCCGTCATTCTTTGAGCATTTTTTTACTTTCTGGCACAAGATGCTGTCTGGGGCTCATCAGGTACTTTCCCTTCAAAGTGCCCCAATTGTTTTTCATGGAGAATGGTGTTTAGAAACCCAGATCAGGGCACGCTGTGTGCTCACTGTTCTAGGTCCTCTCTGTGGACAAAGCTAGGAAATGTATGTAAGTGTATAGAAAATACACACATATACATACATATGAATGGATACTACTGCAGTAACTGTCAGCTGATGTTTAAAACCATGGGTTGGTAGCAGTATCCCCATTCCCAATGCAATACCTCAGGCTTCTTTCTAACTTTCCTCTTTCCATGCATGCAAATATTATCGCTGGCAGTGATAACTTCCCCTTCTATTTCTCTCACATATTTACTCATTTGTTCAGTGGAACTGGCCTCCCCACCCCAGCCCCCTTCTCTGCCCCACCATGCCCGCTCCCCGCCTCACCGCCCTGCTTCCTTGCTGGACACACCACATGTGACGCTCCCTCCTCTGATCACGTCCTTTCTCAGGCACAAGCACTCTGTACAAGGTTGGGAAGGAAGGGAAAATTGACAAGGAAGTGGCTGGCCACTCTCCATTTTGCAAACATGCGCATGTGTGTGAGTGTGGGGGCGTGTGTCTCTGCTTGCCAGGCGTGTCTGCCCGCCTCTACTGCAGCGTCTCATGATGCTCCCACATCCTTCCATCTCCCATCGTCCTCCAGTGCTTGGGGCAGGGGTAAATAATAACCTGAGCACGGGTCCTCGGTGGTTGAGTGATGGTCTGTTGCCCTACTGCTGATCTCGCCTAGCAGCCCATTTAGCTGTCGGATCTATGGTCCTGGTGGCTGGGTGTAGTGCTGGCAGGGAGGTGGGGAGCCTGGGGTCCTTAGCTTCCCTGAAGCACCTGCACAAGACACACACCCGCATGGCCCCTCCTCTGGGCCTCGGTTCTCAGGAGAGGCCATTCTTATCTCCTCCCATATCCTTGACCTTATTAGGACCAGCAAGCACCTGGGAACCCCCAAGCCATCCTGCCTGAGCACAGCCCAGCCCTAGAAGCAGCTGGCTGTGCTGGCAACTGCCCACACGTCTTGGGCAGAGTTCCCAGAGGAGGCAGGTGCACCTGACCAGCACTTCTGTGCTGGGCTTCTGTTCCCAGCAGCAGCTGTGCTCCCAGCATCCCCACCCCCAGCCTCCACTGCCTGACACTCTGGGTAGATGCTCTCTGGGAAAGCATTCCTGCCACCTGTGGGCTGATCGGAGGAGCTGAGGTGCTCCTGGGTTCCCGGGCGTGTGGTCTCCGTGGGTGGCAGGGGCAGGAGTGGGGGCAGCCTGGTGCATCTTCAAAGCAGCTGGGGCCCCTCTGTGGGGATGGCAGGGAGAAGGAGAGGGACCCCCCCACCAGCCTTCTCCCGCGGGCACACCTGTTCCAGAGCAGAAGCAGGGGGCCCTTATTGATGGGAGTTGTTGTTTAGTCACAAGGTCGTGTTTGTTTTTGTGACCCCAGAGATTGTAGCCCACCAGGCTCCTCTGTCCCTGGGATTTTTCAGGACAGAATACTGGAGTGGGTTGCCATTCCCTTCTCCAAGGGATCTTCCCAACCCAGGGTTAGAACCTGCATCTCCTGCATTGCAGGATTCTTTAGCACTGAGCCACCAGGGAAGCCCAATTTAGGGGAGGGGATGGTCAAAGTGTCCCACCCCACAGGAGCCACCTGGCAGGAAGAGAGCATGTGCCTGCTGGAGCCCCCTGGCATCTGAGGTCCAGGAGCTTCCTTGGGTGTGACCCACCCATCCCAAGAATGAGGTGGGTCCTCTCACCTCATCCCTCAGCTTTCTCCTCCCCCACTGGAGCCAGACCTGCAGCCTTGATGGGTGTAGCAGCTCCTTCTCCATGGGTAGCCACTGCCTACCTGGAGACCCAGGGCCCTGAGAAATAGTCCTGGCCTTCTTGGAGGTTCTAGCTGCAGTTAAGGAAGGCCCAAGAAGGCTGGCTAGATCCTTTAAACAGCCCTGCTAATGGTGCTTGGCCTGCCTGTCTGCCTGCCTTACCTACACTGTTGCCTGCCCCCATTCAAGGGACCATTCTGTTTGCTGTTGAGGGGAGGGAGCAAGCAGACCCCTTTTCTGGACGTCTGTGCCCCTTGAACACTCTGGTCAGCTGGCTCCTTGCACACCAAAGTGCAGGACTACCTCTGTGCTTCAGCTTGTGGGCCACTGTTGGCCTCTTGACCTGAGGGTTCTGCACTGTCCCTTTATCCTGGATAGTAGGTTTGTCCCAGGCCCAGGACCCAAGCTTGGGGACATCAGTGATGTCCCTGTCCTGCCCAGGTGGCACCTTAAGGCACCTGCACCCTCTGGTCCTGGGGCAGGTCAGCTCTCGGGAAACCAGGGAGACCAGGCAGGGCTCTGAGCAGGTTTCCCTGCATTCAGTCTGCTAAAATGATTTTTATTGGTTTTCTGTGTGCGTTTCCTTATACGAAGAGGCAAATGGACAATCGAGGCGCACTTGGGTGGCTAGAGGGCCGTGTGGGCGTGGGTTTGAACCGGCCTTTTACCCTCCTGCCTCCTTTTCATCTGGGGCAGGCAGGATCCGTCCAGCTTCTCCTCTGGGACCTGTTTTCACTCAGGGTCCCTCCTGCAGGATCAACGCTCTCATAGGTGTCGCTTTCCGAGAGGCAGGCGGGGAGTTAGCCACTTACAGAGCTGTCTTTTCTGATGGTCAGAGTAATAGATGCTCTTTATTGAAAACCTGGAGTAGAGACAGCAGTGAGGATGCAGCTGGCACTTGCTGAAGTCTTGGGCCCATGTGGGCACGCAGGTGGGCTGCACTGCCTTTTTCTAAGTGGCCTGCTGCTTGCCCTCCCTCTGACCGGGCCCTCTGTCCCAGGCCACGGAGGAGAAGGAGGAGATGGAGGAGCTGCAGGCCTACAACCGGCGGCTGCTGCACAACATTCTGCCCAAGGACGTGGCCGCACACTTCCTGGCCCGCGAACGGCGCAACGACGAGCTCTACTATCAGTCGTGCGAGTGCGTGGCCGTCATGTTCGCCTCCATCGCCAACTTCTCTGAGTTCTATGTGGAACTAGAGGCCAACAACGAGGGCGTCGAGTGCCTGCGGCTGCTCAACGAGATCATCGCAGACTTTGACGAGGTGCAGCGGGGCCCTGATATCCCCCTTTCCCATCACCAGTGTGAGTGGAGACGTCAGGAGCCCTGACTGTGTCCCAGGCACTGCCACAGGCGCCTGCGTGTATTCCCCATCACCATGTCACAATGGGGGAGGCCCAGACTCACAGACATTAAGCGTCTTGCCTTGGGTCACTGCCTGTAAGCGCCAGAGCTGGTGTTTCAGCCTCAGCTGCCCCATGAAGGCCCCGCCTGGCTGCCTCGCCAGCCACCCCCATCACCTGCCACTCCTCTTATGGCATCTCGGGCTGGACAGGGCCTCAGGCTGGGACTCAGCATTGAGAGAGTCCAAGGGAGGAGGGATACCCAAGCTAAAGGAGGAGGTGGGACCAAGTTGCAAAGCCTTGAACAGCAGAAGCAAAGACATTTCCTTTGTTGAGTACCTAGTGTGTGCCAGGCCCTGAGGAGTACTGTACCCAGTAGAGCAGCCTCAGTGCTGGGAGCTCACCATGTAGTGAGTGTGAGAGGGACAAGCCCAGCAGGAGTACAGGGGCCGGGGCATGGTGCACAGGCACTAGAGAGATGGTGGAGCTGGGACCAGGCAGAGTCAGAAGCAGCCCCCGAGACTCCCGGGCATTGTGGATCCTGGAGTTGGCTGAGATGGATGTGGACAGGCTTCCAGCAGGTCCTGGAGACAGGAGAGAGTGGCCTGCTGGACAACAACGAGGAGGTTTCCCTGGGAGGGCTGGGGACTTTAGCCAGCAAAGGGAAAGGCGGCTGCCAATCCATATTAGGGGGAAAAGCCCCAGAGGTGACTTGTGACCTGGCCCCAGGGGCTCCTGTATGTGGCTGGGCTCATAGCCCACAGCCCCTAGACAGCCAGCAGATGAGTACTGGAAGCAGCCTGACTGTTGGGGAGCACCGAGGCTTTCCACTAAGTTGGTGACAGAGATGGGCCCCTCTGTGTGAACCGGGGTGACACAAGGGGCTGTGCTGCACTCCCCTGCAGACCTCAGTACCCAACTTCGGGGTGACCCAGGTTTGGCCTCCTTCTTCCCAGATCATTAGTGAGGACCGGTTCAGGCAGCTGGAAAAGATCAAGACCATCGGCAGCACCTACATGGCCGCCTCCGGCCTCAATGACTCCACCTACGACAAGGTGGGCAAGACCCACATCAAAGCCCTGGCCGACTTCGCCATGAAGTTGATGGACCAAATGAAGTACATCAACGAGCACTCTTTCAACAACTTCCAGATGAAGATTGGTGAGCCTGGCTCAGAGTGCTGAGGCCTTGTGGGGGCTCCCCAAACCCCCTCTCCCATCCTGCTTCCATGAGCCAGTCCAAGGAGGCTGATGCTATCGTATGTCCCTGCCCAAGGGGTAGGGGTTGGTGCCCATCACACAGCAGAGCTCTCCCAGGGCCTAGCGGTGCCTCCTCAGCATGGTGGTGAGCACAGGATACCATTTTTCTCAGTTCCTGCCTTTTCTACTCACTGTGCCCACCAGAGAGGCTTTGTGGGGGATGCTGTGTGCCAAGGGCACAGGGCTCCCCATGGGAGAGGCCGGAACTCAGAAAGGGGTTATTGCTGAGTTCTAAGTGGTTTCTGTGTGTGTGTGAGCAAGATCAAGGTGATGTGAAGGTTCTTCTAATCTATACAAACTGGGGAAAGAAATGGTGAGGATGTGGAGATAAGTTGAGTCCACGTATCTTCCTTAGATTCCTTCTTTGTCAAATGCTTTGGCCCTTGTTGGGTGGCTTTGAGGAGCTTCGTTGATGCTGTGGTATCTGGGGGGCAGGACTGCTGCAGGAGAGAGGGGAAAGTTCTGAGCAGAGGCCCTGGGCCAGTTTCAAAACAGGCAGAGCTGTATTCTACTTGTTTAGAAAATCTTTGAACCAAAACCCTATATAATTTTTTTCAATTTTTGTATTTATTATTTCTTAATTGAAGTATCGGAGAAGGCAGTGGCACCCCACTCCAGTACTTTTGCCTGGAAAATCCCATATATGTAGGAGCCTGGAAGGCTGCAGTCCATAGGGACGCTGAGAGTCGGACACGACTGAGCGACTTCACTTTCACTTTTCACTATCATGCATTGGAGAAGGAAATGGCAACCCACTCCAGTGTTCTTGCCTGGAGAATCCCAGGGACGGGGAAGCCTGGTGGGCTGCCGTCTATGGGGTCGCACAGAGTCGGACACGACTGAAGTGACTTAGCAATTGAAGTATGGTTGATTTACAATATAATATTAGTTGTGCATATGCTGCTGCTGCTGCTGCTAAGTCGCTTCAGTTGTGTCCGACTCTGTGCGACCCCATAGACGGCAGCCCACCAGGCTCCCCCGTCCCTGGGATTCTCAAGGCAAGAACACTGGAGTGGGTTGCCATTTCCTTCTCCAACGCATGAAAGTGAAAAATGAAAAAGTCACTCAGTCATGTCTGACTCTTAGCAACCCCATGGACTGCAGCCCACCAGGCTTCTCGGTCCATGGGATTCCCCAGGCAAGAGTACTGGAGTGGGGTGCCATTGCCTTCTCTGGTTGTGGGTATACAGCATAGTGATTTTACTCCAAGTAAAATTATTATAAAATATTGGCTATATTTCCTGTGCTATACATCTTCTTTGTATTCCTTTTGTTGTTTATTATCCCAGTCTTCTATTCTGACACTTTTCAACTGTACAGAAGAGCTTCAAGAATAGTGCAGGGAAAACCCACGTACATCAGCACACTTGCCTATTTGCTCCGCTACTGCATCCACTAAACGATCTGAGAAACACAACTCTGTGTTGCTTGATAAGGTTCAAGGTGTTTCAGTGGCTTGTTCTGTCCTTATCTTGTCAAGGATACCCAGGCTTTCAGAATAAGAGTTACTTTTTCAAAAGAAACAGCTTTGTCGAGCACTGCTCTCTACCTCTTGAGGATGGTGGAGATAAAGAATACTTTCCGAAAGAGCAATCCTTTGTCAAAATTTTAATGTATTATCAGCTCCCTCCCAGAAATGTCTCAGGCCAAAAATGATTCAGATTTCAAATTTTTAAAAAAAGTAACAGTGATTCACCAGCAAAGATACTGGTATTTCAGTTCTCAAAATTAGCACATTAAACTGAAATATGGATTCTTAAAAGTCAATACTGTGATCATGAAGGTCCTCAGGAGATCTTTTGTTCTGGCCTGAGTGCTGGGAACTGGCTTTCCCTGAGGAGCTGGCCGTGCGGGCTGGTGGGGGGCACATGCCTGCGGACTGGACCAGGTTTTCATTTTGCATCAGGTGCTGGAAACCCAGACCAGAGCCAGCTGGGGGGTGGCTTTAACTGATGGGCAGTCTGTGCTTCTGTGTAAACATCACCCCTGGCTTCCCATGATGTTGCATCCTTGTTTTCTTTCATTCCACCTCCCCAGCTCCGCTGATCTGCACTTCTCTCCTGGCATGTATGTTTCTGTGAGCTGCCCCAGCTCCTGCACTGGACCAGGACTGGGGATTGAGTGGCAGGCAGACAGGAGCTGGGCAGGCAGCTGGGAGCCTCGTGTGGTAGATCCTGCCCTACAGACGCAGGGATGTCTTCCTGGGAAGCATGACTGTCACCAGTGAGGGTGACAGCCCAGCCTGGGAATAGCACGTGGGGCAAAAAGCTACCTGTGGCTTGATGGACCCAAAGAGGAAGTTGGTGGAGGGAAGAGTTTTGAGGACTGATGACATTTCTGATTTAGTGAGTGGTCGAGGGGGGCGTGTGGGAGCTCCTGCTGTATTTGTGGCCACACGCTAAGAAATAGTTAAGCCACAATTAGGCTTAATGAGGCCCATCATGAGAGACAGTTTATGTAATAGGAGGGAGTGCCCTGGGCCTTGGAGATGGGGCAGAAAATATCGAGAGAATGCTGGTTGAGGCAGATGTGCCTGGGAAGGACTTTGCTGGGAGAGGAGGAAGGGCATTTGAGGTAGAGACCAGCACAGCAGAGGCTCAGGGGCAGGGCTGCTCAGTGTTGTCTTGGGCAGGACCAGGAAGGCAGACAGACTGGAGCAGAAGTGGAGGAGAAAGAAGGAGAGGGAGAGTCCACATGGATGTGGCAGATTACTTCCCGGTGTCAGTCACTGCAGCATCACCGCCCTGGTGCAGAAACCTGGGGGTGAATTACTTGAAGAGAGCAGACACTGGGCAGGGAAGTGGGTTAGGAGGCAGGTTCTGAGAATGAGAGTGGTGGCACCCCTGGAACAGAGGAGCAAGGCGAGTCTGGTATTCTGAATTAAAGGTGGAAACTTAAATGCTACCGGGAGAGGGGTGATTAAAGAAAGGCAACCAGAAAATGCAAAAGGTCACTGGACGCCTTAAAGAGGGCAGTCTAGCGGTGGATCTGCAGGAGCTGAGTGTTGCCTGGGTGACAAGGACACAGGAGTAGTGGCTATGTGAATGGTTTCCTGTGGTCTCCAGTTAGCAAGTGTGCAATAGGATCCAAGCAGTGGCAGCTGTGGGGTTAGGTACAGCCTCAAGCCAGAAGGACCCTGAGTGTCTTCAGACCAAGAGTCAGGGGGATAATCTGCCAAGAGTCGGGGGAGGAATGTTGTCGAGGGCAGGCAGGAAAGAGTTGGTCTGAACCCTGATGAGAATTCTGACTTCTGTGCCCTGCAGGGCTCAATATTGGCCCCGTGGTGGCGGGTGTGATTGGAGCCCGCAAGCCTCAGTACGACATCTGGGGCAATACGGTGAACGTGGCCAGCCGCATGGACAGCACCGGTGTGCCCGACCGCATCCAGGTGAGTGCAGGAGCATCTACCTCCATGTCCACTGGGGGACCTCTGTGTGATGCTAAGCGGTCTTCCAGCAGGCTGCTCACAGTTCCTAGTCAGAATTTCTGCAGCCACATTTGAGGGAGATGGGGTGGTTGGTGCTGATGCAGTGGAAACTTGGAGAACACAATTATGTTTCAGGTTCTCAGAACCTTGGACAGATCTTCTAGCCTGCACAAAGCCCTCTACTGGCCACAGGGGGAATTGTGGGGAATGGCACAGCCAGCTGCCCATGCCAAGCCAGGAGTGCTAACGCCACACACCAGGCACACAGAGCAGTCACAAGGCAGGCGGCTGCAGGGAGCAGGATTTGCTAAATGGAGCTTAGAGCACTCAGGGCTTGGTTCTGAAAACAAGACAAGGCCACTGGTCCCTGGATGGTGCCCCCACCAATCTTAACAGCTAAGGAGCCTGGCCAGAGACTTGGAGACTTTCTCGTCTCTTCATCCTGTACAGGCTGGTGCTCTTCAGCCACTTTTCTTTGTTTTTCTCAGGCCTTGCTTGATCTGACACAGAGAGGCCCTGAACCGTGGAACCTCGGTTAGCCTTCCTGGTCTCGGTTTTCCCAAGTGCAAACTGGGCCATTTTTAAGGTCCTTGCTCACACTGACACTGCTTAACCGTCCCCTAACTTCACTCCCTTGTGGGGCCTCTGAACAAAGGGACTGATCCCAGCACGGCCCTGGCTGGCCTGTGGGTGTTGCCTGAGGGGCCTGGCCAGATGGCCTCCTCTCACCTCCATCCTGGGGGTTGGGGGGTTGGGGGGGGGAAGAGAGTGGGACAGAAAGGTGGGAGTGGGGGTCCTGAGGAGAGACGGAGAGAGAGGAGGAGTGTTG
>NW_011494604.1:1303737-1320776 GCF_000754665.1 Bison bison bison | reverse complement strand
CCACATACACACATACACAGATGTGAGGGGCTCAGTCAGTAACCGGCAGCAGGGCACCTACCTTTACCTAGGGCTTACCTTCACAGAATGTGCTGCCCCTTCCTCCCTGGCTGGACAGCGGGTGTGGATGGGGGCCCCGGCAGGGTGCTGGCCACTCTCAGAAATGGCTCTTGGATCACCCTGTGGTGAAGCTTTAGTCTCACTGCTCCTCCTGTCACCTCTGCTTGGCCCTCCGCCCTGCAGCAGTGTCCTGTGTTACTGACACTGCCTGTGAATCCTCCTCTTTGTTCCAAAAGCCAAAGCAGAGGCGGGCAGCACAATCTGAAGTGAATTTGGGCTCTAGCATTTACCAGCTGCGTGACTTCAGGCAAGTGGCATAGGTTTTCCAAGCCTGAGATCATAGTTCTAACCTCCTAGGAAGATGAAATGAGAAAGATCAGTAGTGGTTCTCAAACTGTGGTGGAAAACCAGTTTCTAGAACTTTCTGAAAGTTCTGGAATGAGGCTTTGGTAAAACACTTGGGCGTGGATTGTGGGGAGTGGGAGAGCTGTGAGCTCCTGAGAGCTCCCCTCAGCTTCTACGGCTCTCTCATTGTGGAGGATGGCGATAGGCAGTGCGTGGCCACAGGCGCATTGAGGGGCTGGCCACCCCACCTGCCTGGGAGTGGGTGCTGCCTCCTTCTGTGTTCTGAGGCCCTTCCTTGGAGGAGCTGCCCTGAGGCTGCCACCCACCCTTCCAAGTCAGGGGCAGTCAGGTCATGGATGGCCTGTCCTCTTTCCTCCTTTGCCTCTTAGGTCACCACAGACATGTACCAGGTGCTGGCCGCCAATACGTACCAGCTGGAGTGCCGGGGTGTGGTCAAGGTCAAGGGCAAAGGCGAGATGATGACCTACTTCCTCAATGGAGGACCCCCGCCCAGTTAGCAGCCACCGCGGACGCCAGGCAGCCTGGCCTCCAGAGACAAGGCGGAAGCCTCGCTCCAGCCCGTGGGGCCGCCCTGAGATTTCCCACTTTGACTCCAGAAGCAGCCTCTGCCTTTGCGGGCGGGAGAGCTGGCGGTCTCCGTCCAAGGCCCGGGGTGCCAGCGTCCTGCGAGCACCAAGCTGACCAAAGATGTCACCCTCTGTTGAAGGCGCCGCCACATGCGGTCGGAACCTCGAGTTTTCTGACTGACGGGAGCTGCCGCGCGCGCGGAGAGGAGCGGCAGGAGGGCTCGGGCTCGGCAGGGCAGGCCGCCTGGGCGCAGGACCGCGGAGCTCGGCCTCCGGCGGGCGGGAGGTGGCGCCACTCTGGCCCGGCCCGGGGCTGCTTTTCTATGTGAGCCTTTACACTTCAGACCGAGGCAGCGGCTCTGCAGGCCTCGGCAGGAGTGCTGGCTTTTGGATGGGCCGTGGCCTTCATCGCGGGCCCCTCCCACAACCCACGGCCGGTGCCCCTGCAGGGGGCAGAACTAACTGCGAGGGGGAGGCCAGAGGACTCGGAGCAAGGAGTGGTGGTTCTGAGAAAAAAAGAAAATATTTATTAAATAAAACAAAACACGTTTCTGTGCCCTTCTTTAGACTGTGCTAGTTGTATGCGTGTAAGAGGCCCACAAGCAAACCAGGATGCCACTGCGGAGGGAGGCCAGGGATCCCAACTTGTCTTTTTGTATTTTTTATTTTGTATTATTGAAAACCTTGGAGATCTAACAAATATACCAAATTCTATATTTTGTAAATTCTCTATATTAGAAAACGGCTGTGCACAGCAGGGCGTTTGTGCTCATTTGTACTGTATGTATGTCAATGTGTGTACTGGAGTGTGTGTGTGTGTGTGTGTGCGTGTGCGTGTTTATGCTGTGGAACTGTTCTCATTCAGGACACCTGTTTCCCTCACCTCAGATTTTCCCAGGTCCAACCAGAGCAGTGAGCGTGTCCCTTTGGGGTTCCATATGTGGGAAGATGCGTGCACACGTTACCCTTTCTCCCTGTCTCTCTCTCTCTCACACACACACAAACTTGTCACTTCTATTAAGTAAAATGCAAACAGAATAAAAAGAAAGCAAAAGCCTCTTTCCCATCTCAGGCCAAGCTGGAGTCAAGGGAAGCAGCCTCAACCCGTGGCAGACAGCAGGGCCTCCTTCCACCCTTCCGCTCCCGGAGATGTCAGCTTTTGCTTCAGGCAGACAGGCAGCCCCTGCAACCCTGAGAGCTCAGCTGGCGTGGTGGTGTGGGGAAGGCTGGGCTGCCTGGCTTTCCAAGGTGCAGGCGTCTCTCTCTGGAGATGATCCCTCAGGCAAGGAAAGACAGGGGGCTTTGCTCTCCATCTACAAACCAGACAGAGGAAAGAGTGGAGGCCAACCCATGGGCCAAGCCAGCAGAAATTTCATTTTGTCTGATTTCATTTGGGGGGTGTGGTGGGAGCAGTCAAATACACCAAGAAAAATTTCTATTTTTTATGTCCTATGAGGGAGGCATTTGGAAAAGGATATACTGCCATAGAGACCTTATTCAAACAGAATCCTTGGGTCCTGTGCCCAGATCTCTTCATTCCGTCTCAGGGCAGCATTATTCTCGCCTCCCATGTGAGCTTGAAGGAGGTGAGGAGGCAGCTACATGCCAGCTGCAAAACGTTACTTTGACACCCCCCTGCACCACCTCTCAGTGGACACCAGCCCCGCCCTCCCCTTTCTACACACCACCTCCCACCCCAATCAAACACAATTCTGAGAAGCAAAGCTTATGGGCCTAACACTGGCAGCCTTAGTTTCCCTGTGCTTTTGCTGCTCCATCCTCTGAATTCTGCATCACCCCTGCATCTGTCCCAAGGGGCTGGCATTCTCCATGGTGTTGTGTTCGAGTCCCTGACCTCTCCATACGGCCCGCCAGTGGTGCTGGGTTTTCATTTTGCTCCCAACCTGAGTAACGTGTGTGCTGGTTTCTCCAGTGTTTCCCCTGTTGGTCATGGACTCCCTGGCCTTGTGGGGCCCCTCCCTCCCATCCTGGCAGTGACTGGTGACCACGTGCAGTGCTAGCTCTTCATTCCCTCCAAGGGGTGTGCACTCTTTTTATCCCTGCTCTTGCAAAAATGAATACAATTATGATTTCCCATGGAAATGGAAAAGTCTATTTAAATAATTTAACTATTAAACACTTTCACTGGTAACGTGTTCTGGTCTAATTTGCGTCTGGGGCAGTGGGCCTGTTTCCAGTGGGAAGAACAGTGCTCTCAGTGTAGGACAGAGCACCCCTGAGTGGGGACAGTGCACTGCTGTGGTGAGAATGTTGGCCAAAGACTGCAGTCATTGTGGCAGCAGGTGGGAGAACACTGGTGACCTTGGACGTGCCAGGGTGCAGGAGGCCACAGGATGGAGAGATAGGGAGAGGGACCAAGGGAACAAGCAATGAAGGATGGAACCAGAAAGATCCAGGACCAAGGGGAGGATGTTTTAAAACAGGTGAGCCAAATGTGTTTCCATGTTAAGGGAATGAAAGTTTGAAAATACAAGAGGGAACACAGATCATCGAAAGGACCCAAGTAGGTGGCAGTGGGGGAGATGTAGGCAGGAGGTGAACTGACCTGACTTGGATAACTAGGAATATTTATCAGGCAATCTGTCTGCCAGAGCCTAGGAAATGCACCCTACAAACATGGCTTCATTTAATCCTCCTGGCCACCACATTTCACCGAGGAACAGAGAGGTTGAGTCATCTGCCTAAGTCCACACAGCTGGTAATTCACAACCAAGATTAAAGCAGGCTTGTCTAGTAAGCCCACACAGATAAGTAACTTCACATGTGTCCAGGACTCCTCCTTTCCCAAGAGAAAGGGAAAGGTGGTAGGAGGGTGGGGGACCCTTCTCAGCAATTCCCAGCTGCTGCATCCATTAAATGCAGGGTTATATTTGGCTTCAGGAAATAAAACCAGAGGAGCTTGGTCAAATAAAATTGAACGCAAGTGAGAAGGAAGGAACTATTGAAAGACACTTCACTGGGGTTCATTGCAATAATGGCCACAGAGGGACACAGATGTAGTATTCCTGGTTCTAGGTAGGTCTCCTGTTCCAAAGAGAATAGATATCATTAGGAATTCAAATATGTGTGGAAAAGAATGTAATTGCATAGAGCTAAAGTTTATTTATAATTAATTCATTAATTATTTTTGGCTGTGCTGGGTCTCCGTTGCTGCACAGGCTTTTCTCTCGTGGTGGCAGGCAGGGGCTACTCTGTAGTTGCCGAGCACCAGCTTCTCACTTTGGTTGCTTCTCTTGTTGCAGAGCGTGGAAGATTCCTCATATCTTGGAGCAACTAAACCTGTGCACCACACCTATTAAGCCTGTGCTCTAAAACCTGGGAGACGCAAATACTGCAGCCTGAGCATTCTAGAGCCCGTGCTCTGCAACACAGAGCTAAATTTTAACTTAGAGATCTTTCAGGATCCTTTAGGAGTGCAACCATGGGAAATCATCAGTTAAATCCATTTCACCTGTAACCTGCCTTCACTAATCATTTTAACTTGCTACAAAAGACTTGGGTGTCCCCCAATCTGCATGTAGTCTAAACAATGAGATATTGGCCGGAATTGTTTTCCAGAAACTTAAGAGTTAGCTACATCCTGTTTGAGATGGGCCAGCCAGTCCAGACTCTTAACCACAGACACCTCAACTAGGCAGGCACAAGCGACCTTTTGAACAGGCGGAGGCCTGTAGCTTAGTTACGCTTGTGCAGAATGAGGATTTTTGCACCTTTTTCCAGTCACCTTTCCCCACATTCCCTCGTCCTCCAGTCGCCCTGTTTCTTTATTGGCTATCCTATATCAGTACCCCACGTCTCTTGCATTGGGGAGTAGATTTGAGATGCCTTCTCCTGTTTCCTTGCTTGGCTACCTTGCAAATAAATCCTCAGTTTGCTGCAAACCTTGGCGTCTCAGCATTTTGGCTTGCTGTTCTTCAGGGAAGATGAACCTGATCTGGTAACAAGTTTGATAAGCCTGCAAGAAGAGAAGTCCAGAGGGAGTTCCTGCCCGTAGTTTGTCAGTCTCTTGCCCGTATTGAGCCTGTGAGCAAGTTCAAGCAGCTTCCCGGGCCATTTGTTCCTAGGGCTACCCACCCGCCGCGACTTCCTCAGGGAGGGGCCGCTGACCTCTAGCGTTTAGTTTTGCTTTGTAGCAAAGAGGTGGCTTTGGGGTTTGGAAGCTGTCTTTGGGTGAGAAGCCTTGTTAAAGAAGTATACCTGTGTCAGATTGTCCATATAGATCACGGGTTGAAGGCCCACCCGGTGGAATTGTGGCAGACAATGGGTTAAAGGCTCAGGGACTCCTGGTTTTGTCTCGTTTTATTTTGGTTTTGTCTTGGTTTTGGCTTGGTCTTGTTTGTCCATGTCTATGTCAGGTTGTCACTTATTAAGAACTGGCTATTGGGGACTGAGCTTCTTGGTGACCACAGCAAGCAGTGGTAGAGACTTTGCTGCTGTGACCACCTGGAAGTAAAGCACTTTCAAAATCAAAAATGTTAATCCAATTCCCTCTTCAAGATTTCTAGGCTGCATACTCTAAAACTAGGGAGCTTTCAGTTATGAATCCATGGAGAAGAAGATGGTAGTTTTTGATAGCACAGCTTGACTTTAGGCTCAAGAACAAAATGGCCTGAAAATGGATCTTTAAATCATAATACAATTTTGCAGCTAGATTTATTTATTAAGTAGGAAGAAAAGTGTGATGAAAATCTAATGTAATTTTTTATGTCATTGTATCTGAGTAAACCTGTGCAAAGAAAATAAGACTACAGTTCAATAGGAAGGAAAGGCAAAGAAAGCTGTTCTGCCTGATCTTAAGGAAAAAGAGGACTTGCTATTAATTCAGTAGAACACTCTGCTTGTTCCTCCTCCACCCCCATGTGATGGGGCTGCTACTCCTTCCCTGCCAGTGCCTGAGCCACAGCCTCTGGGCCACGGTTGCCCCTGTCTCTGAGAATCAAGAAATAAGAATGGTCTTCCCTCTCATATCCACCAGAAAGTGAAAGTCGCTTAGTCGTGTCCATCTCTTTGCGACCCCATGGACTGTAGCCTGCCAGGCTCCTCTGTTCATGGAATTCTCCAGGCAAGAATACTGGAATGGGTTGCCATTTCCTTCTCCAGGGATTGGACACAGGTATCCTGCATTGCAGGCAGATTCTTTACCATTTGAGCCACTAGGGAAGTCCGATCATATCCACCAGAGAGCCACCCAAACTCAGGGCAATCCTACCATTAAGGCAAATCCACATGAGTGTGTAAATGCTGAGACTGGGCAGTTGATGGCATTGATTTGGGTCTACTTTTTCTTCAACTTCAGGTTTAATTAATCAGAAGAACAATATGCCAGAAATTCCTGGTAGTCCAGTGGTTAAGACTCTGCCCTTCCACTGCAGGGGGCACTGGTTCCATTCTTAGTCGGGGAACAACGATCCTGCATGCCACACAGCGCAGCCACAAAAAAAAAAGGCCAATTTATAGAGATAACCCACAGAAAATGAAGTGTCTTTTCAATTTCTGCAACCCACAACCCAATCTGGGCAGATGTTGAAAGTTTATTAAACACCACCCACACTTCAGCAGAACATAGAATGGTGCTGAATAAAGCTAGGGAGGAGGCAGATGGGCTTCATACAGAAACCCCTGGTAATTCAGTATGTGCTGCTGCAAGCATAGCTACACCAACAGTGGATCCTAATTGGGGCTCGAATGCTGAACATTATCAAGGTTGCATTCTTGCAGGACCCAGGGTCAAAACAAAGAAGCCTTAGTAGAGTCAGGGAGGTAAAACAGAAGCTGAGTGAGAATCTTCAGAATTTCTACAAAGAGTCTTTAAAGCCTACAGGCAACGTGCAGATACAGATCCTAAACCCCAGAGAATTTTAAAAAAGGTTAATGGCTTTTATTGGTGAGAGCAACCTCAGTATACAGAAGAAACTGCAAAAAGGTGGAAGGGGCTTTAGGAATGCCTATGTCTCAACGTGCTGAAATTGCCTTCAAAGTTTTTAATGGCAGGAAGCATGTTCAGGAGAAAAGGGAACAGCGGAGAGTGAAACAGGCTGCGTAGCTGGCTGCAGCCTTAACACAGGGGAGAGCTAGACCAAATGGAGGAGCCTCACAAGGGACTCAGCGCAAGGTGGGAGGCCTCAAGCCCCGAACTTCCACTTGAATGGGGCACTTGACATGGGACCCCGCAATGGGCATACTGCCGGCGGGAGGGACCCTGAAAAAGATTGTCACATCCTAAATAACATTCTTGAAGGTAAACAGAGGATGAGATGGCTGGATGGCATCACCGACTTGATGGAGGTGAGTCTGAGTGAACTCTGGGAGGCCTGGCGTGCTGTGATTCACGGGGTCGCAAAGAGTCGGACACGACTGAGTGACTGAACTGAACTGAACTGAAGGTAAACAGGTAGCACATCAGGTGTGTGAGCTGAGAATGACACTGAACAAGAGTGACAGGGCCCGGGACCTCCTCTCAATCCTGCATCCATCAATATCCCCATATGCAACCGCAGGTGACCATGACTGTGGGAAATCAGCTTTTGGATTTTCTGATTGATGCTGAGGCCACTTGCTTTGTTAAAAATAGTTGGCTTTCTAAACTTTCTTCTGAGGCTAGGATGTCCAGAGAAAAAGCCTTTTCTCCTGCTACTGGACAGTCAGATGGGATGGGGGAGACCCATCTGAAGCATAGCTTTCTATTCACGCCTAAAGGCCTCATTCCCCTACTGGGTTGAGATTTACTGAGTTAAATGCCAAGGGTACCTTTGCACCTGCAAGAATGGACATTAAAATACCACCAGGGCAGACTTGCACATTGCAGGCTCTATGGCTTTGACCCTGAAGAAAACATCCAGCAACTATCCAAGGAGAGAGATGGCAGAAGGTGAGCTCAGACGTGTGAATGGATGGGAGGCAGGGAGAACACACACAGCAATACCTCTCCAGTTTAGGCTTTGCTCTGGGGCAAAAATCCAAACTTAAAAGCATTACCCATTAAAGGAACAGGGGAAGTGTGGAAGTCAACCCCTGCTAATAGCCTTCCTTTAAATATGATTTAATACACCTCTGCCTGTCACCTTCTAGAACTCTAATTTTACCAGTCAGAAACCAGACACAAACTGGTTTGTGCACAAACCAAAGAACAATTATTCAAACTGTAGAAGATCATCATCCAGTGCCTAACCCATACACTCTGGAGATTTTTGTTGGTTTACCATTTTGGATTCAAAGAACACCTTTTTTGGGGATACCCTTGAGTTTTGAATCCCAAGAGTTGTCTGCTTTCAAATGGGAAGATCTAGATACAAAAGTTTAACAAAAATTAAACAGTACTGCTGGATGGTACTTCCTCATGAAACCACACAACTAGTACTGGGACTCAGAGCATAGGTTGCCGAAACCTCAGAACGCATCTCAGGGCTAAATGAAGCTCAGGTTCTTTTGTCTCAGTGAGGAAAGAATTCTGCAAGAGGCAAAGGGTCAGGCAGGAAGTGATTTATTAGCAAAGGATGCTTGAGAGAGATATAAGCAGGCAGGAAAGGGCGTGCCACCCTGAGGACTTAGTGGGCTACGGTTTCATAATAGAAAAAAGGAGGGGGGAGGGGAAGAAGACCATCTTACTCCTCATTCTTTTTAAAAAGTATATTTATTTATTTATTTGGCTGCACCAGGTCTTAATTGTGGCATACACGATCTAGTTCCCTTCCTAGGGATTGAACCCTGGCCTCCTGCATTGGGAGCATGGAGTCTTAGCCATTGCACCACCAGGGAAGTCCCCTTCCTCATTCTTGAGTAGACATCAAATTTCCATCATCAGTTCCTTGTCCACATCCGGCCGAGGAGTTTTCTTGACCCTATGTGGTCAAACTAGGACGGTTATGGAGCCATGGAAATGAGCAAAAAGGCAGTAACATTCCTAATGTTACTCTGAAAGCCGTCTCTACTACAGACAAATAAGACAAAGAACGTTGCAGCCATTAGCCACTAAAGCTGCCGCTGACTGTGCACCCTGAGGGGATTCAGGATGGAGAAAACAGGACAGGTTGTTATGGTGCATATCAAAGGGATGATTTCAATGAGCCCAGATTCTTGCATCTTCCCATACAAAGAAAGGGCTTCTCCGGTGGCTCAGATGGTAAAGAATCCACCTGCAATGCAGGAGACCTGGGTTCCATCCCTGGGTTGGGAAGATCCCCTGAAGGAGGGCATGGCAACCCACCCCAGAATTCCTGGAAAATTCCATGGACAGAGGAGCCTGAGGACTACAGTCCATGGGGTCACAGAGAGTTGGACACGACTGAGCGACTAAGCACACATACAAAGAAAAGTGCTCAATTCATAAACTTGAGATGTCTGTTTGCTTTAAGTGACTCTTCCAATGTTTGACTACCCGGTTTGTTTTCGGGTTTTCCTGCAAAATCTCCTGTATGTCCTGGCTCCTCCCTTACCTCTTCAGTACAGCCCCAGAGCTATCCGAGAGACTGTACCCCAGGCTATGTCCTCAGTATTGCCCTCAACATAATTATCAACTTTTAGGTTGTGAATTTTTAAGTTGACAGAATGTTCACAGATGGAAGCAGCTTTAGGGACTGGGGCCAATGCAAGACTGGGTATGTGGTGTTGACTCACCAAAAGGCACTAGAAACTGAAGCCCTTCCGAGGCACCCCCTACTCAAAAGGTAGAAGTTCACAGCCCTGATGAGAGCCCTCCATCTAATAAGGATAAGAAAATAACGATTTTTACTGATGCCAAATATCCTTTATTGGTGGTCTGAGTCCATGGGGCCATTTGGGGTAAGGACTGTTAACTGCAGAAAAGAAGGAAACTAAACATGCCAAGAAACTTTAAACTTAGAAGCTGTCACAGAGCCAAAAGAACTGGCTATCCTCCACTGTGCAGCACATTAGAAATCAGGTTGTCTGACTGCTCGAGGGAATAATCTAGCAGTTCAAGTGGCAAAGCTGGCAGTTAGAACTAAAAGCCCTGGGTTCCCAACTTGGCCCTTACCCTTGACAAAATGCTGCCCAAAGTAGTCTCCTGAAGACTCAGAAGAGGCTAGGGAAAGGGGATTTGACTGGAGTCCTCCCAGCCATTCTCAGGAGGCTGACTATAAAGGTACACCAAGGAGGGGTGGGTTTAGAACAGACAAGGCAAGGTGCTTGCCCCTGAACACCTTATGGAAGATCTAATAAATTATTTACACAAGCGCACCCACAATGGGAGAGATGCCACCCTGCAGTGGATTCAGAAATTTACTATAGGACCAAACATGAAAAGGACAATTCAAAAGGTGACACAGAAATACACAGTATGTGCTAAATAACGCTAACACTGGGCTGCTGCCAATCAAAGAAGTTGAGACCGGAAGTGCTGGGCTGGGAGAAGATGGGTGGGCTGCGTTCACTGTGAGGCCAAGGGCAACTGGAAACCTTAGGTACTTACTAGTACTTGTGGACCCTTTTACTGCCTGGTGAGAAGCATTTCCCTGCTGGTCTGAAAAAGCTTCTGAGGTTGAAAAATCCCTACTAAAAGAAAGAATTCCTAGGTTTGTGTTCTCTATGTCCATTCAGAGTGACAGTGGAGGGGCCTTTATAGCAACTCAAGTATCTGGAGCTTGAAAGCTTCGTTGGGGTTGCCATGAAACGTGTAACTTTTTTTTGACATGTACACACTGCTATATTTATTTTTTACCTATTCTTTTTTTGGCTGTGCAGGGTCTTCATCGTTGCCTGCTGGCTTTCTCTAGTTGCAGAGATCGGGGGCTATTCTGTAGCTGCAGGGAGTGCGGGCTTCTCATTGCAGTGGCCTCTCTTATTGCAGAGCACAGGCTCTGGGCACACTGGTTCACTAGTTGTCTGCACGGCTTAGTTGTTATGTGGCATGTGGAATCTTCCCAGACCAGGCATCAAACTCCTGTCCCCTGCGTTGGCCAGGTGGATTCCTATCCACTGTGCCACCAGGGAAGTCCACGCATGTAATTCCTAATCTACTGGCAAAAGGAAAGATGAATTATAGTTTTAAAAAGACAAGTCTCTTGACAAATTTTAGCTATAATTCCCAGGAATAAGGTCTTACCAGTGGCCCTGCTTTGAGTGAAGTAGTCCCTAGAAGCAAGCTCCAATTGAGCCCCTATGGAATGTTCTATAGGAGACGATTCCTATTTTCCAGAAGTGGTTTATGAGACCAAGAGGGAACTTGAAACAAGAAACCAGACATTGTCGAATATATACAATCACTGGGAGATACTCTAACTGCTATAAGTGTTTTGCCTAGCAGGTTATGTTTCCCACTGCTGATTTATTTCTTTGCTGATTTATACCCTCTGTGGTAACCATAAGTTTGTTTTTGATGTCTGGAAGTCTGTCTAAATAAGTTCATTTGTATCATTTAAAAAAATTAGATTCTACATATGAGTGATATCATTTGGTATTTGTCTGACTTACTTCACTTAGTATGATGATCTCTAGGTCCATCCGGGTTGCTGCAAATGGCATTATTTTGTTCTTTTTTTATGTCGGAGCAATATTCCATTGTAAGTATGTACCACATCTTCTTTATCCATCCCCCTGTCGATGGACATTGAGGTTGCTTCCATGTCCTGGCTATAGTAAGCAGTGCTGCAATGAACACAGGAGCATGTGTCTTTTCAAATTAAGGTTTTCTCTGGATACATGCCCAGGAGTGGGATTGCTGGATCATATGATAGTTCTATTTTTAATTTTTTAAGGAACCTCCATACTGTTATCCTCAGTGGTTGTGCTGATTTATATTCCCACCAACAGTGTAGAAGGATTCCCTTTTTCCCAAATCCTCTCCAGCGTCTATTGTTTGTAGACTTTTTGATGATGGTCATTCTGACTAGTGTGAGGTGATATTCTCATTGTAGTTTCGATTTGCATCTCTCTGATAATTAGTAATGCTGAGCATCTTTTCATGTACTGTTTGGCCATCTGTATGGTGTCTTTATTTAGATTTTAGATTTTCTGCTCATTTTTTGATTAGGTCCTTTTTTTTATATAGAGCTGCATGAGCTGTTTATATATTTTGGAGATTAATCCCTTGTGAGTTGCTTCATTTGCAAATATTTTCTCCCGTTCTAAGGGTCTCTTTTCATTTTATTTATGGATTCCATTGCTGTACAGAAGCTTTTACATTTTTTTCAGTCCTGTTTGTTTTTGTATTCATTGCTGTCGGGGGTGAGTCGAAGAAGATATTGCCGTGATTTATGTCAGAGTGCCTATGTTTTTCCAGTAAAAGTTTTTATGGTGTCTGGCCTTACATTAGGTTTATTTTTTATGTATGGTTCATTTTTTTTTTTAAACACATAGCTGTCCAGTTTTCCCAGCACCACTTATTGAAGAGACTGCCTTTTCTCCATTATATAGTCTTGCCTCCTTTGCCATAGATTAGGTAACCACAGGTGCATAGCTTTATTTCTTGGCTTTCTATCCTGTCCTATTGATTTTTATGTTTTTGTGTGCAACTGCCATATTTTTATTTTTTGATTACTGTAGCTTTGCAGTACAGTCTGAAGTCAGGGAGTCTGATGCCTCCAGTTCCATTTTCTTTCTCAAGATCGTTTCAGCTACTTCGGGCCTTTTGTGTTGCCATACAAAATTTATTTATTTTTTTGCATAAAATGCCATTGATAATTTGATAGGGCTTGCATTGAATCTATAAATTGCCTTGGGTAGTCTAGTATGATCATTTTATCAGTACTGAGTTTAGATTCAAAGACTGGCAGGTTGATTTTACTATTATGCTGAAGAACCACTACTCAGGTACTTATTGGTTTTCTTGGACACTTAAACTGGTTGTTTAGAAGTATTTTCCTGCTGTTCTGAAAGTTTCTGAGGTTAAAGCCCTACTGCAAGAAATAAATCCTAGGTTTGGTGTCTATGTCCATTCAGAGACAACAGAAGGGCCTTTGTAGGAGGGCCTGTGCTGGAAATTACATGCTTCTTGGCAACCATGTCTATCCTGGAGACTGTGTCCTATTGAAATCTTGGAAGAATAAACATCCAGAAGACCAGTTCCATACTTGCTGGACTGGACCTTACAAGTGCTACTTGTGCCCCATTCCACAGTGAAGAGGAAGAGAAATAAGACATGGCTTCATCACATTCATGGTAAGCTCATCTTGCAGAGATCAACAGAAACCATGCAATAGAAGACAACCTTGACAGAGATCATCAAAACATGGCTGCCCAGCCCCTGGCACTGGCTTCTCCCAGTGGGCAAGTGGACCTCTAACAGTTCCTAAGTTGGTTTTCAGAAGGAAGCTACAGGAAAGAAATTGAGGTGAACAGCATTGCTGCAGTGGTAACTTTGTAAAGCAAAACTTTTCAGAAGGCAGTTTATTTAAATAGTTTGTTAGGTTAGCGGAATGATTATTTTCTTTTATTATGATTTCTCTTTGTCTCTAACCTTCCAGGCTTGAAAGAACAATGCTGAGGATTTCTCAGACTTTGCCAAAAGCAGGTAATCTCTCAAGCTCTTGATATGTAATCCAAAACTATTTTCTGTATTTCACATGTTGACCCCCTGGTTGTGCCTGGCATCAGTTTTCAACCATCCCTAATGTCACTGTGACTTACAATAAAAAGTCCTTGGATATAACATACCAACTTAGGCAAGTCAACAGAATTTACTGTCCCCTGTTTTTTTGACTAAGTTGAAATTCAGTCCTCAGATTAGAAAAAAAAAAAAAGACCTTGGTCAGGATATTATAGAAACAATACCTATTTTTCCTAGCCTATGTCACTTCTATGTTTAATATCTAGGTGTCTGAGACAAACTGAGAATGCTGAGAAAGTCCAATAAGTAAAGGTAAGACACAGATCCCTAACTAGACCACCTCCTGGGAGTCTAACGTCTGGCATTCTGTGTGCCCCTTCCGGGTATGTCTTTTTGTCTCTCATTGGTTTGATTACCAGTGAAGGCCTTGACATTTGGCAGATATGTGGTATTGATTATTGAGGTTGTGAAAAGGGAATGTTGCCTGACATTCCAGTTCAAGGATCAAGCTACCAGTCACCATTGCCACTGACCATTGCTCCCATGGTGTGCACTGAGGGAAATTCAGTATGGAGAAAAATAGGATGTATGTTGTGCTTTGGATGCTGGACTTATATAATTAAGATGCATATCTAAGGAATAGTCTGAATGAGCCCAGACTCAAAAGACCCCAAACAGCCAAAACATTTTTTAAAGAACATAGCTTGAATCACACTCTTGACTTCACACTATACAATGAAGCTACAGTAATCAAAATAGTATGGTCTAGCAGAAAAACCGGAGAAGGCAATGGCACCCCACTCCAGTACTCTTGCCTGGAAAATCCCATGGACGGGGGAGCCTGGTAGGCTGCAGTCCATGGGGTCCAGAAGAGTCGGACACGACTGAGTGACTTCACTTTCACTTTTCACTTTCACGCATTGGAGAAGGAAATGGCAACCCGCTCCAGTGTTCTTGGCTGGAGAATCCCAGGGACGGTGGAGCCTGATGGGCTGCCGTCTATGGGGTCGCACAGAGTCGGACACGACTGAAGCGACTTAGCAGCAGCAGCAGCAGCAGCAGAAAAACAGACACAGATAAATGGAACAGAATAGATAGCCCAGAAATAAACCCACACGCCTATGGTCAATTAATCTACAACAAAGGAAGCAAGAAGATACACTGAAAGTGTATCTTCAAAAGTGGTACTGGGAAAACTGGATAGCTACATGTATGAGAAATTAAAACATTTTCTCAAACCCTATAAAAAACCTCAATAGATTAATACCTAAATGTAAGACCCGAAACCATAAAATTCCTAAAAGAGAACGCAGGTAGAACACTCTAACATAGACCCTCCACAAACTGCTATAATTTGTCTCATAAGGCCAAAGACAAAAAAGCAAAAATAAATGGGATTTAATTGAACCTCAAAAGCTTTTGCACAGCAAAGGAAACCACTGACAAAATGAAAAGAAAACCTACTGAATGGGAGAAAATACTTCCAAATGGCATGACCAATAAAAGGTTAACATCTAAAAGATATAAATAGATTATACAACTGAACATCAAAAAACCAATTAAAAAATGGGCAGACAACCTAAATAGACATTCTTTCAAAGACATATACCAGATGTTCCAAAAGCACATAAAAAGATGCTCACCATCACTAATCATCAGGGAAATGAAAATCAAAGCTACAATGAGATATCACCTCACATCTGTCAGAACAGCCCTCATCAAAAAGAACACAAATAACAAATGTTGGCAAGGATGTGGAGAAAAGAGAATCTTACACAACAATCTGTAGGCAGCAGTGCTGTGATACTGAAAGTTGCTCAGTCGTGTCCGACTCTTTGCAACCCCATGGACTATACAGTCCATGGAATTCTTCAGGCCAGAATACTGGAGTGGGTAGCCTTTCCCTTCTCCAGGGGATCTTCCCAACCCAGGGTTCAAACCCAGGTCTCCCACATTGGAGGTGGGTTCTTTACCAGCTGAGCCACAATGGGAGCCCAAGAATACTGGAGTGGGTAGCCTCTCCCTTCTCTAACGGATCTTCCTGACCCAGGAATTGAACCGGGGTCTCCTGCATTGCAGGTGGACTCTTTACCAACTGAGCTATCAGGGAAGCCCTAGTGTTGTGATGCCTCAGGCCAAACAACTAACTGGGTATGGACACAGCCCCACCCATCAGTAGAGAGGCTGCCTTAAGGCTTCCTGAGCCCACGGCCAACTCTAGACATGTCCATAGACACAGCCCTGCTCACCAGAGGGCCAAGACCCAGCTCTATCCACCACTGGGCAGGAACCAGCCATACTCTACAAGAAGCCTATGCTAGCCTCTAAACCAGCCTCACCCACCAAGGAGCAGACATCAGACAGGGGAAAATTACAACCCTGCAGCCTGCAAACCCAGTCCATCACAGCAGAACCGACCCTCCTCTTTGACCATCTGGGCCCTGTCTACTAGCAGGCCAACTGAAGCTTCAGGACACCCCAGACCCCATTACTCAACAGGGCCATTCTGGGTACAAAAGCCCCTTTGTGTCCCTCATTTCCTGTTTGTAGATAAAAGACTTTAGTCTCTAGGCCTTCCCTGATTTCCAAAGAGCAGACTCAGCAGTTACTAAGTATGGAAGTGAGAGAAAGCAGAAACCAAGGAAAAGCAGTGAAGCAAATTAAGCAACGATAGCTTAAACAAAACAGTCCTACCTAGGTCCTCCTCAAGGGATCAATTCAGTTCACTGCAGTCAGTTCAGTTCAGTCTCTCAGTCGTGTCCGACTCTTTGCGACCCCATGAATTGCAGCACGCCAGGCCTCCCTGTCCATCACCAACTCCCAGAGTTCACTCAGACTCACAACCATGGAGTCAGTGATGCCATCCAGCCATCTCATCCTCTGTTGTCCCCTTCTCCTCCTGCCCCCAATCCCTCCCAGCATCAGAGTCTTTTCCATTGAGTCAACTCTTCGCATGAGGTGGCCAAAGTACTGGAGTTTCAGCTTCGGCATCATTCCTTTCAGTGAATATTGAAGACTGATTTCCTTTAGGATGGGCTGGTTTGATCTCCTTGCAGTCCAAGGAACTCTCAAGAGTCGTCTCCAACACCACAATTCAAAAGCATCAATTCTTCAGCACTCAGCTTTCTTCACAGTCCAACTCTCACATCCATACATGACCACTGGAAAAACCATAGCCTTGACTAGATGGACCTTTGTTGGCAAAGTAATGTCTCTGCTTTTCAATATGCTATCTATCTATCTATCTATATAACAACTCATCTCTTTCTCCTTTATTGACTATGCCAAAGCCTTTGATTGTGAGGATCACAATAAACTGGAAAATTCTGAAAGAGATGTGCATACCAGACCACCTGACCTGCCTCTTGAGGAACCTGTATGCAGGTCAGGAAACAACAGTTAGAACTGGACATGGAACAACAGACTGGTTCCAAGTAGGAAAAGGAGTACATCAAGGCTGTATGTTGTCACCCTGCTTATTTCACTTATATGCAGAGTACATCATGAGAAACGCTGGGCTGGAG
>NW_011494604.1:1276225-1303637 GCF_000754665.1 Bison bison bison | reverse complement strand
CAGGTATGCAGATGACACCACCCTTAGGGCAGAAAGTGAAGAAGAACTAAAGAGCCTCTTGATGAAAGTAAAAGTGGAGAGTGAAAAAGTTGGCTTAAAGCTCAACATTCAGAAAACTAAGATCATGGCATCCAGTCCCATCACTTCATGGCAAATAGATGGGGAAACAGTGGAAACAGTGGCTGACTTTATTTTTCTGGGCTCCAAAATCACTGCAGATGGTGACTGCAGCCATGAAATTAAAAGACGTTTACTCCGTGGAAGGAAAGTTATGACCAACCTAGATAGCATATTGAAAAGCAGAGACATTACTTTGCCAACAAAGGCCCGTCTAGTCAAGGCTATGGTTTTTCCAGTGGTCATGTATGAATGTGAGAATTGGACTGTAAAGAAAGCTGAGCACCAAGAATTGATGCTTTTGAACTGTGGTGTTGGAGAAGACTCTTGAGAGTCCCTTGGACTACAAGGAAACCCAATCAGTTCATCCTAAAGATTAGTCTTGGGTGTTCATTGCAAGGACTGATGTTGAAGCTGAAACTCCAATACTTTGGCCACCTCATGTGAAGATCTGACTCATTGGAAAAGACCCTGATGCTGGGAAAGATGGAGGGCAGAAGGAGAAGGGGATGACAGAGGCTGAGATGGTTGGATGGCATCACTGACTTGATGGACATGGATTTGGGTGAACTCTGGGAGTTGGTGATGGACAGGGAAACCTGGCGTGCTACGGTTCATGGGGTCACAAAGAGTCGGACACGACTGAGCGACTGAACTAACTGATGCATATCTTTGAGTTGTTCTGAAGAAATTAAGACTCCTACCCAGGAGGACGATAGTGATTACCTGCTGACCACAAGCAGTAGAACACATACTGGTTGGAACCAGAAGGTTGATGATTAAAATGCCTGAAATGCTACCCTGTTACCATAGCACCAACCAATCAGAAGAAGGTCATGCCCTCTGCAACCTTCACCCCAAATTGCCTTTAAAAACCCTTCCCTGAAAGCCATTAGGGAGTTTAGGTCATTTGCACACAAGCTGCCTGTTCTTACTGGGCACCCTGCAGTAAATGCTATACTGTCTACCACAACCACGTGTCAGTAGCTTGACTATGCTGTGTTGTGGGCTAGCAGACCTAAGTTTTTTTAAGTAACAGCCCCTTTCCCCCCAAGACAGAGGAATGATCAAAATCTAAGAGGAATTGAAACCATGGGTTAAATGCATTTCCCTTGCTTTCACTAATAAGGTGATTTGAAAACTTGCATGTTTTCTTTGTACCCCTTCTTCCAAGGGGTACACAGCCTAAAAAACAAGATTTTCACAGCTATGCCTAGTTCAGTTTAGTCAGGAGTCAGCTGTGTCCAGTTCAAGCTGAGCTGGTTAAGACTAGGCAGGACCACCAATCTTTCAACTGGGCACATGTGAGCACCCTCTCAGTGACGTTTTGATATTAGAGGGCTGAAAATTCCATCCTCAGAACACACCAAGGCTGGTAGTCTAGTTATGCCTGCACAAAACATCAATTACCATACCTTTTCCCAATCACCTCTCCCCATACTCCCCATGCCTGTCTGTCCTGTTTCTTTCTTCTTTATCTCATAAACACCCCAAGGCCTTTGCTTTTGGGGAAGCAGATGTAAGACTTTTTCTCTAGTCTTCTTGCTTGACTGCTTTACGAATAAACCCTCTCTTTGCAAAATGAACCTGGTTTGGTAACACTCCCACCCTGCTGTGGGTGGTGGAGAGCAAGCCTTGGGCAGGCACATGAAAACACGCACCCAGGCATGCACACACATCCAGGGCACACCACGACAACAAAAGACACAACTCACACCTTTCCGTCTCCATCTCCACTGAGCAAATCCAGAGAACATGTCTGTTTCTCCCAAAGGTTTATACTTTTTTTCAGAAGCACATCCATACTAGAATGTTCATTAGCAAGGGCACCATTATTATGTAGAGTGAGTTCTGAACACCATTTTAATGCTGACTGACAGGATCACAACAAACTGTGGAAAATTCTTAAAGAGATGGGAATACCAGACCACCTCGCCTGCCTCCTGAGAAATGTGTATGCAGGTCAGGAAGCAACAGTTAGAACTGGACCTGGAACAACAGACTGGTTTCAAATTGGGAAAAGAGTATGTCAAAGCTGTACATTGTCACCCTGTTTATTTAACTTATATGCAAAGTACATCATGAGAAATGCTGCGCTGGATGAAGCACAAGCTGGAATCAAGATTGCTGGGAGAAGTATCAATAACCTCAGATATGCAGATGACACCACCCTTATTGCAGAAAGCAAAGAACTAAAAAGCCTCTTGATGAAAGTGAAAGAGGAGAGTGAAAAAGTTGGCTTAAAGCTCAACATTCAGAAAACGAAGATCATGGCATCTGGTCCCATCACTTCATGGGAAATAGATGGGGAAACAATGACAGGCTTTATTTTTGGGGGCTCCCAAATCACTGCAGATGGTGACTGCAGCCGTGAAATTAAAAGACGCTTGCTCCTTGGAAGAAAAGTTATGAGCAACCTAGACAGCATATTAAAAAGCAGAGACATTACTTTGCCAACAAAGGTCCATCTAGTCAAGGCTATGGTTTTTCCAGTAGTCATGTATGGATGTGAGAATTGGACTATAAAGAAAGCTGAGCACTGAAGAATTGATGCTTTTGAACTGTGGTGTTGGAGAAGACTCTTGAGAGTCCCTTGGACTGCAAGGAGATCCAACCAGTCCATTCTAAAGGAAATCAGTCCTGAATATTCATTGGAAGGACTGATGCTGAAGCTGAAACTCCAATACTTTGGCCACCTGATGTGAAGAACTGACTCATTTAAAAAGACCCTGATGCTGGGAAAGATTGGAGGCAGGAGGAGAAGGGGACGACAGAGGATGAGATGGTTGGATGGCATCGTCAACTCAATGGACATGAGTTTCAGTAAGCTCCAGGAATTGGCAATGGACAGGGAGGCCTGGAGTGCTGCAGTCCACAGGGTTGAAAAGAGTCGGACATGACTGAACTGAACTGACAGCAAAGAAGCAAAGATCACTAAAACTAAGACCTGATTACATCCAACTGGGGGATGACTTAACGGTGGTAGTGATGTTGCAGTAAGGCACAGTGAAGTTTGTTGCACCGAGGAAGTTGAAGCTAAATGTTCACCAGGTAGCCATGTTACGTTAAGACATTCAAAATTATAAGTACATTTACAGAACTTTTCCTAAAATGTGTATCACCTGAGAGGCACACAGATAAATCATGTCCTGAACTGTGGTCTTTACACGATTAAAACATGGATGTTTCCATACACAATCTGGCCACGAGTTGCTAAGTGATAGAAAATGAGCTTCCCAGACCCAGAAAGAGATGCTGGGCTTGCATCGTCATGGGGCAGGAAAGCATTCTTGGACACAAGCTACACGTTCAAAAGCAGTGCTGGGCAGGGTCTCACTGTCACTGAACAGGAGAACTGCACTGGCAGCGACAAGCACGCTAGGAAAACCCAGTGTTTGAATTTGCCAAGATTGAAACAACTCCACACTGAAGAGAACACTGTACAGGTCCTCATGTCCAGAAGGGAGGAGTGACGTGGCTGGGCCACACTGGTTGTGGCAAGCAGCATGGAGCACAGGTATCAGGAGGAAAAGTTGGAAGCGCTGGTGTTACTTGTAGAGCTGTGGTTAGGCAAGGGGACAGATGACCAGAGGATACCAAGCCCCCTCATTTGGATGAACTTCCCAGTGTATAAAGAGCTTTCATGTACACTTTCTCACTGTGCTGCCCCATGCCTTGTGGGCAATGGGAGAAATGATCAGTGCAGCCCCTGCAGTGGCTTGGATGCTGCTGCTGCTGCTAAGTCGCTTCAGTCGTGTCCGACTCTGTGTGACCCCATAGATGGCAGCCCACCAGGCTCCCCCGTCCCTGGGATTATCCAGGCAAGAACACTGGAGTGGGTTGCCATTTCCTTCTCCAATGCAGGAAAGTGAAAGTTAAGTCGCTCAGTCATGTCTGACTCTTCGCAACCCCATGGACTGCAGCCTATCAGGCTCCTCCGCCCATGGGATTTTCCAGGCAAGAGTACTGGAGTGGGGTGCCATTGCCTTCTCCAAGTGGCTTGGATACTTGGGGACAAAAGCTGTGACATTAGCCCAGAGGCACCTCTGTTCAGTGTGCCCACCTGGCTAAGTACCAATGATCCTGGCAGGAACAGAGGGTCCACCCTTCTCCAAGGTTGACAATAGATGAAATGAGATCCAATTACTGTAGTATTGTGTAGATTTTATCTTTCCAAAATTTCTGAAAAGCCTTTTCAGAAATTTTGGGTTTTTTCTGTCTTGGGAGGAAAAACTTTTTTGCTGTCTTCCTTTAGCCTATCTCCACTTCTCACTGGTAAAGTCACTGCTTTGCAAGACAGACACAAGAACAAAGCCAAGTGAGGCCACTGGAATGGCTGACCTCCAGGGTTTCTTTCTTCTCTGGCATTCCCTAACTAAATATTTGTGCAACTGTTCATCTTACCTTCAAGTGCCAGACTACAAGAATAGTGCAAACATAAACACAATCCAAACAGGATTTTAAGATGTTAGACAAAGACAGAAAGACAAATGAGGTGAAAGCACATTGCCAAGGGGGATCTGTGGGAGGATCACCTTCAAATCAAATCGGAAGCAGCCTTTGTTCAGTCCTCCCCCTGCCAACCCAGCAGCAGCAGCAGCAACCATGCACAATGGATGCCCTTTTCTATCAAGGGCCCTGGTCCACGGAGTGGGGAGAGGTGATGCAGGTCAACCTAGGTTCACAGAGCAGAGATCCAGAAAGGCAGGATGGTGGTGAGAAGACACAGAGAAAGAAAAGGATTGTTTGGGGCTGAGGGCTAAGCAGGCATCCTGTCCCCACTGGCTTGTCAGCCCCAAACCTCACCATCTGTTTCTAATGAGCAGAGCTGAGCTGCCCCCTCCCTTGTTGAGTGCATATTCATCCCCAAGGCCCTTTTCATCTTGCTGGCCTATTAGGCCTGTGTGAATTTCAAGAAGTCTCCCTGGAATCCATTAGAAAGAAGCCTCAGCACTCTTTTCCCCTCAGCCAATTTCCAATGTAGACCCACCCGTAATCTCTAGTTTGTCAGCATCTCTGGTTATTCTCTTAGACTATTTTCCAATTGTGCAAACTGTGCTGCTCTGCTTTGACTCTGTTAGCTAGACAGGCATTTCCCTGGCTCACATGGGATTTTTGGGGTGGCAGGGAGAACGCATTTCTCTTCAGATTAGTCTCTTGAAAGCCATATTGCATTTGCATGTTTGAAGAGTGCCTTGAACTCTCACATCCTCAGCATCTACATATTTCCACTCTGTGCTAGAAGGCTGCTGGCTGCCTGCTCACCCCTTTCTCCCGTCCAGGCACAGACCATGGGCACACACGCTCCACTCTGTGGAGGCCCTGCAGAGTGGTGGGCACTAGGTGGCAGTCATCCAGGAATACCCAATAGACCAAAACAGGATGTTCAAAGCAAACCTGTGCCGCATTGTAGCAGGCGAGGTTCCCACAGGCACTTTCCCATCTGATGGCAGTGCTCCAGTACCTAGGACACTGAGGGGGCCCGGAGAGTAGTCTACTTTTTCCAGGTTGAGTGACGCTGGATTAAGTGACAACTTAATCCTGTTTACTCACCTCAGATGGATTTTGTTAAGCTCACACGAATCCTGTATGTGAAACACCTGATGTACAGCAGGCATATGGCAAATGTCAGTCCTTCAGTTCCCTGCTCTGATTTTGGATGCATCCCCAGCACACTGCCCTGAAGTCTGCACACAAGAGAGTGCCAGGAGCAGGTCAACTGCCTACCAAATATTTCAACAGGATCCTTTGTCCGTTTTTGTTTTTGAATTAGGATCCTTTCTTAATTTACAATTTCTGAAAAGTTATGTGCAATGATATATTCGGGGGCATTTGCATTGCTGTATGTCTCAGGGAACTCAAATAGGGGCTCTGTATCAACCTACAGGGGTGGGATGGGAAGGGAGATGGGAGGGAGGTTCAAGAGGGAGGGGACATATGTACACCTATGGCTGATTCATGTTGAGGTTTGACAGAAAACACAAAATTCTGTAAAGCAATTATCCTTCAATTAAAAATAAATAAATAAATATATATAAAGATGCCTATTATCTTGAAAGTAACAGCAACACCTATCAAAGAGACCACAATAAGGCAGCAAATGTCCTAGCACTTGCTGTGCCTGGCTCTGGGTGATTTACATTTATTGATTCATTCAATCCTCACAACACTTTGCCCAAAGCACAGTTACCTCTACTTCATACCTAAGGAAACTGAGGCAGAAAGGTTACATGGCTTGCCGAGGTCACCATGCCAGTGGCAGGGAGAGCCGGTGGGGTGGAGGGGGGCAGGGGAGACGGTCTGGCTCTAAACTCATCATTACTACTTTTTGATTAAGCAATTAGTTACCTTCTACCTTTTGTTTAATGTTTTCAGATATAGGAATGACTTAAAGCAGAATTCCTATGAAATTATTTCATATCAAAGAATCAACCTATGCTGGCCTTCAGCTAGAAAAAGGAAATGTTTGTAACACATTTACATTGGTTTGTAACACCAATGAAGCTTTAACATTCTATATCAAGAATCATTAATTTGTGAGTTAGTTTTATGAGAAAGAATAAACTTTATACCTCCTTGCCCTAAAGTCTAAGGCACACCTGAGGTTCACCATACCTATGGCAGCCTTCTGTCCTGACCATTATACGTGTAGGAATTTTAGGAAACAATTTTACTAGGACATTTATACTGCAGGAATTAGCCATGACTTCACCTCTTTTCAAAGTAATATGCATTACTTATATATATTCCTTATATATTTCAACATATTTCCATGTTGCCTAGCTTAATATTATAGGGTGGTTGGTTAAGAGTGTGAGTTCTAAGACTGATGTGGATTGAAATCCTGGTGCCACCACAAAGGTTAGACTGTGGCTGTTTAAGTCATTTAACTTATTTGGGCCTCAGGTGCTTCATCTATAATACAGAAAGCCTTCATAAGGCAACCTGTGAGGATGTTTAGCACATACACAGTACTATTTTCCCCTCCATGCTGGCTTCATTTGTTCTCACTGCTGCTGTAATGGTAAGAGCCCAGTGTTGTCAGTAACACACACATAAAGAACTTGCTCTCTGAAAGGTTCTGTGGCATGGAAAAATGAGCACCAATTTTTGAGTCATTTAATCTTGAATCCTAGGTTTGACTCTGAGCCTTTGTTTCCTCAAATGAATATGAAATAGTGCCACCCTTGTCCCCTAAGGCTGCCATAAGGATAAACTATGTAGGAGGCCCTACACTGGCCCACAAAATGTGCTAATGAGCATCCTTTTTACATGAGTTGTAGGTATTGTTGTTGTTGTTCAGTTGCTAAGTTGTGGTCAACTCTTTGCGACCCCATAGACTGCAGCACGCCAGGCTTCTCTGTCCTTCACTATCTCCCAGAGTTTGCTCAAACTCATATCCATTGAGTCATGATGCCATCCAACCATCTCGTCCCCTGTTGTCCCCTTCTGCCTTCTATCTTTCCCAGCATCAGGGTCTTTTCCAATGAGTGGGCTCTTTGCATCAGGTGACCAAAGTATTGGGAGTTTCAGTTTCAGCAATAGTCCTTCCAGTGAATATTCAGGCTTGATTTCTTTTAGGATTGACTGGTTTGATCTCCTTGCAGTCCAAGGGACTCTCAAGAGTCTTCTCCAACACCACTGTTCAAAAGTATCAATTCTTCACCACTGAGCTTTCTTTATGGTCCAACTCTCATAGCCATACACGACAACTGGAAAAACCATAGCTTTGACTAGACAGATCTTGTGGGCAAAGTAACATCTCTGCTTTTAATACACTAAGTTTGTCATAGCTTTTCTTCCAAAGAGCAAGCATCTTTTAATTTCATGGCTGCAGTCACTGTCCACAGTGATTTTGGAGCCCAAGAAAATAAAGTCTGTCACTGTCACTGTTTCCCTATTTGCCATGAAGTGATGGAACCAGATGCCATGATCTTTGTTTTTTGAATGCTGAGTTTTAAGCCAGCTTTTTCACTCTCCTCTTTCAGTTTCATCAAGAGGTTCTTTAGTTCCTCTTTACTTTCTGCCATTGGAGTAGTATCATCTGCATATGTGAGGTTGCTGATATTTCTCCCAGAAATCTTGATTCCAGCCTGTGATTCATCCAGTCCAGCATTTCCCATGATGTACTCAGCATATAAGTTAAATAAATAAGGTGATAATATACAGCCTTGATGTACTTATTTCCCAGTTTTGAATGAGCCTGTGGTTTAATGCCTGGTTCTAACTGTTGCTTCTTGACCTGCATACAGGTTTCTCAGGAGGCAGGTAATGTGGTCTGGTATTCCCATCTCTTTAAGAATTTTCCACAGTTTGTTGTGATCTGCACAAAGTCTTTACATAGTCAATGAAGCAGATGTTCTTCCGGAATTCTCTTGCTTTTTCTATGATCCAACAGATGTTGGCAATTTGATCTCTGGTTTCTCTGGTTTTTCTAAATCTAGCTTGTACACCTGGAAGTTCTTGGATGACATACTACTGAAGTCTAGCTTGAAGGATTTTGAGAATTACCTTGTTAGCATGTGAAATGAGCATAACTGTACAGAAGTTTGAATATTCTTTGGCATTGCTTTTCTTTGGTATTGGAATGAAAACTGGCCTTTTCCAGTCCTAAGGCCACTGCTGAGTTTTCCAAATTCACTGCCATACTGAGTGCAGCACTTTAATAGCATCATTTTAAGCATTTTAAATAGTTCAGCTGGAATTCCATCACCTCCGCTAGCTTTGTTCATAGTAATGGTTTCTAAGGCCCATTTGACATCACACTCCAGGATGTCTGGCTCTAGGTAAGTCACCACACTATCGTGGTTAGGTCTAGGTCATTAAGACCTTTTGTGTATAGTTCTGTGTATTCTTGTCATGTCTTCTTAATCTCTTCTGCTTCTGTTAGGTCCTTGCCATTTCTGTCCTTAATTGTGCCCATCTTTGCATAAAATGTTCCCTTGGTATCTCCCAATTTTGGAAGAATTCAAAGGGCAAGGGCAAAATGTTCTTTGTTCACCTTTAGGCAAGGTCCCCTTGAAAACCCAGCCTCAAAGAAATTCACCAGCACAAGGAGGCAGGTAACCAAGGCAGAGCTGGGAAGGGGCTGCTGGGACCAGACAGGAGACAGAACTGATGAGCCCTATTTCCCACTGTCAGACGGAGCCTGAACGTGCTTTTGTGCGTGATGCTTATACTGCCATACTGTGGGATGTAGGAGAAAAGGGCAAATGTGAACTGTGGGTGGGGTTGGGCTGAAAACACCATTTGTTGCCAAGGAAACACCAGGAACAATTCATAAGTTTACAGTACTGACTTCAGGAACTCTTTGAAAATGAAGCCTTTTCTCTCCTTGAGATTCTTTAGCCTCCACGGTGTTTAGACTATTTTTTACACACCAGCTCCACCAATGCAGAAGAAAACGTTTGCACTCATGTCAATACCACTCACTGTAAGAGGCAAGGAAGATACAAGCCATGTGGCTTCCAACCACACAATGCTATGGCACTGTGATTTCACTTGTTGAATAAAGAAACCTAGAAAGCTTGGCCACCCAAGGAAGAGATGTTATAAGAGTGGCAGCCACAGATACTCCTTCTCTTTGAAAAGCTCACTGCTCAAACAGAAGGCTACAATACGCCAGCATTCAACAGCAATCCCAGGACATTGATGAAGATCATCAGACCCTAGTCAGTATGACCATAAGAGTAAAATCCTCAGCTGACATGGTATCTGCACAATTCATTTATAACCCTGGGAGTTGGAAAGGTTTATTCTATTAACTTTGGGCCAGGATATTCCTAAAGCCAATCTAACCCCAAAATTAGATTTGACTTTCTCACAATATTTTTAGAAAGAAAGACTCCATTTCCTTAGAGATATAAAGCAGAAAAATACAAAGGCTTGACCACAGACAAAGAATGAAGCCCTGAAAAGAAAGTGAAGTTGCTCAGTTGTGTTTGACCCTTTGTGACCCCAGGGACTGTAGCCTACCAGGCTCCTCTGTCCATGGAATTTTCCAGGCAACAGTACTGGAGTGGGTTCCATTTCCTTCTCCAGAAGATCTTCCCGACCTAGGGATCAAACCCGGGTCTCTCGTATCGCAGGCAGATGCTTTACCATCTGAGCCACCAGGGAAGCCCTGAAGAGTGACCTATAATATGTAGTAGAGCTAAGTGTTCAATTTGGTCTGAGTGGTGGCTGATTTTGAAATAATTTGTTCTTTTACTACATACTCTATTAAAACTATTTTAAAGTGAATTAAAAGTCTGTTAAAACAACAAAAAGAATAGTGAACACACACATACAATTTGCTTGTCTCTTGGAAATCCAACAGCCTGGAATGGGTTCTTGGGTTACTCAGTAAATCTTGTAATAAAGGCCAAGTGTATGTCTTTTTGGTAGGTCGCTAACCTCAGGAGGAAGCACTTTTGTGACAGGAGGGTTAAAGGTTCATCTGACGAATCTGGTCTCTGTGGAGGCTTGACAAATCAGAATTCTAATGAGATTCCACACACAGTCCAAAAGAAATGGAGCTATGCATTTCTCCAGACTGGATTCCACTGTGAAAAAGACAATATTTAATACAAAACAAATGTGCTAACCCAGAGGTAGCAGATTCACTTTATATAAGTCATAAAATTACAAAATTGGGTAAAGGTTTTCCAAGTGTCAAGGCATTTGTCTTAAATGGATTTTCAAGCTTTAACACGGATACTTGCTTTTAGCTTAGGAGCAGAATTCTTATTGAAACAAAATCCTCTATTAAACACATAAAAAAAAGCCCTGAAATAAAAGCCTTTGAAAGCTGGTACAAAGTTGAGGATCCAAGGCACAATTGTAATATGGAAATGTGTATAAAACAACTGAGGATTTTGTTCTTTTAGCATTCACAAGACCGCCAAGTGCAAACATTTTTACCTGAATTCATCAGGAAGACATCTTCTCTGAGAAACACATTCTGACTTTGGATATAAATCAAGGCAAAACTTGTTTTCCTTTTTCTAGCCTTGACTTTCAAGAAATTCAAGAATCAAATTTTATACTCAGTAATAGCAATGTGTTCACCCTTCCTTCCAGTCTCATTGGTTTTGCTTTTCTTCCCTTAATGTTCATATTTTATTACCATTATTGTGTATGTCCTTTTTGGATATGCTTCCCAAATTCTTTTGGCAAAGAGGCCAGGTATACTTCAAATACACACCCGAAAAAAGCAAGCAAATATTGCAAATACTTTTAGGATATAAAAGGGAGTGTCTTTGCCCTCATAAAATACCTTAATTAAAAGCAATGTTTCAGAATTACCTTAAGATAATATACACCTAGATACAATAGCGGGCTAAAGCTCATTATTTTAAGAAGTCCCCAGGACTTCAATTTTACCAAGAATAGACATATTTCCTAAATATAATCTTAGTTATCTTCATTAATATAATCTTAGCTACCTTCATTAGCCCAACCCTGGGCTAAGAGATTAGAAACTGTGTGTGCTTTGCTCTTGACCCTAGGTAAGTCCCTAATACCTGGCTATCATAGTGTCCTCTTTCCTATTGGGAAAATAGAAGACCCATTATGATTAGGTAGGTGCTCTTAGAAGTAAAATTGCAATATAAATGCAATGTATCACCATCATACACATTAGAGGCCTAAGTGATTCTTTCTCAAGAGCTTAAGAACTTCTTTACATTCATGGCAAAAATTTATCTTTCTAAATTCATACTTTCTTTGGCAACAACATGACAGAGGCAGGAAAGCTGTATAAACACGCAAAGATGCAGGCACCAAATAATGAAAGAAAACATTTCTATACATAAAACATTATTTATACCTGTTTTCATTTTTTACATTAAAATATAAACATCCCCTTATTCAAAATAGCTGGTGAAAAAACTAAATGAAAAACAAATGAAGCCTTTAAAGGTAGCTGGTGAGTTTTCAAGTGTCCTTGCTTAATACCAAACATTATGACTCAATAATAAAAAGAACCAAACTGGTAAGAGAGCTATAAAGTATCAATATACAACAAAATCTCGATGAACCAGAATACTCCAATCTCCTGGTTAATCAACAATTTACAAGAAAACTCTTCTTGCTTTAACCATTAGTTTCTAAAAAACTTTCTCAAGTTTTACTTTCTAAAGTAAAGTGAATCAAGTTAACTTTCTGGCTCGGTAACTACAAAACACCAAACATAAATCAATTTCATTTTGATGATTTAGGATCATGTGGTACCTTGGGATGGGTACATCTGAGAGATGGGTACATCTCTCAGAATATTCATAATTTCTTTGCAGTTTTGTTAGGGGCAGAAAATTGGAGGGAACTGGAGTTTCTTGTATTAAATAAATCCCCAAAATTATAAGTTTTCACTGTCTTCTTTTGCCTCATTCTCCTAAAAAGGAGAGTGTAGCAAAAAGGTTGTAGTTAAGCAGGATTTCTCATTATAAGCATACCTATATAAACTGGTTCTGGAAACAATGCAGTTTGGTGACTTTACCCCTCTGGACAATTTTTTCTGCTTAATTAATATACCCAGTAACATGAATCACATGTAATGAGTCCACTGTTTTTCTGGATATCAAATTTCAAACCTTATGAATTCCTTAATTGGAATCTTTCCTCAAGAAAATCACTCATGAGGATGATTTCAAAACCAGAAAGTGAAAGTGTTAGCCTCTCAGTCCTTGTCTGACTCTGTGCAACCCCACGGACTATAACCCACCAGGCTCCTCCGTCCATGGAATTCTCCAGGCAAGAAATACTGGAGTGGGTGTCCACTCTCTTCTCCAGGGAATCTGCCCAACCCAGAGATCAAATGAGGTCTCCTACACTGCAGGCAGATTCTTTATCATCTGAGCCACCGGGAAGCCCTCAAAACCAGAAGAGTAGTAGATTTTGCTAAAAGAACTAAAATGTGCTTCCTCTAATAATTCACAACTGCTTAAACAATCTTTACAAAGTTATTGAAAAGCACCACTTAGACAGTAGGTGCTTAACTCCTCGAAGCCATGAAATAGCCATGAAATAGAGGAATAATAAGAAGTGCTGAGAGAAGAGCTACCTTCTGATTCTTTTAGAACAACTCAGTGTTTCCACAGGGCAGGACCCAGATCACTTGGTGGCATGTGATATGACTTTAGGCGATACACAACACAGAATTAAATAATGTTGAATCACAGTGTGAATGTCATTCCCTTTGTAATTTTCTTTTACATTTCTGATAATTCCACAGAGAGAGCCCATTTGGGGCTAGGTAACGTCTCTTACCTCAACAAGAAGGAGTAGGCTTCTTGGATTCAGAGCCTTGGCAGTCATCAGCATCCAGTTAGAATCTAACAACATCCTGTTTTATTTTTAATTTATTCTGTAGTTCTCTTTTTTTAATGGCAAACTGATGCTGATTTTTCACTTGGAGTAGAGATTAGTTTCTTTTTAAAATATTTTAAAATTTAAAAGATAAGTATTAAGTAAATAATAGCATATGTAATACTTAAGTGATAGAAGTTTGGCAAATAATGGCTATAGCCCAATGACATATTTTTAAAAAGTGATTTCAAAAGAAGGTGTCAATGTGGTCTAGGAAAGAAACATGTTCACTGTGTTTTCAATACTTATGATGCTCCAGGGATGAGCTCACCACAGCCTTCTCCTACATCAGGTGATTTCCAGAGTTAACATTCAAGCAAAAATATAAAAGGAAAAAGAAACCATTCCACACCAATCTGGACTTCATAAACTCATGGTACAATGAATGTGCAAATGATCTAATATTTAGTAAGTCATTTGTTTTACACATAAGCTTTCCAATTCACTGCAGCATCTTTTATTTGGTCTATACTAATGCCTCACAAAGGCAAACTGGGGTTGTAGAGTTCCTGCTTGGTTCTCAGAGCAAGTCCCACACCTGCTTTTGGATTGAATTCTCCAGCCGTGATTCAGAGCTGTTGGCCCAGTCTTCCCATGGCATCTGACTGTTCTTCCACTGCCACTGCCCTGTAGAGAGGTGTCCTCATCTTCTGAATGATAATCATGGCCAACATTCTGCTGAGAGGAATTTGCCTACCAGGTATTGCATGCTCACAGGCATGCCACACTGACTTAAAAAGGGCAGCTGGAGAGAAAGAAAGCAGAGCTTCTCATTTGTGGTGAGCAGTTTCTTCAGCACAGTGGTAGTGTCCTTCCTTTTCCTCTGTAAGGCAAGGCAGTATGTCTGAAGGATGGTGTCAGACATCATAATCAGGAGCTTTGCCCTGGGCTTGCCTTAGCCAGATCTGTAGTGTAACAAATGCTCCCACAGTCACGTGAAAAAAAAGCTGCCAGAGATTGCGCAGTTCATAGAGATACATGTTGCATAGACAGATTAAACCAAAAGTCAAAAAAGATTTGACATTCCGCCAGCTGGTATAGTAGACAAGTAAGTAACACTGTTGAAAATACAAAAATGAATGATGATTAGGGTTATAGGAAGAAGAAATAGATGCTGCAACTATAAAACTTTAACAAGCCACAGGGTGAAATATGAAAGTGGAGTAAGGAGATTTTTCAACTACAGATAAGACAATGTAATATCTTTAAGACATTCAGCTATGAAAGCTCCAGCTTAAGAGGGAAATAGGTTTCTCCTTTTATGTTTTTCATTTTTCAAAAGGAAAAGCGTTTTGTATCATATTTAAAAGAGATAACTTCCATGCAAACAAGCTAAACAAATTCCTCAAGATGACAAGCAACTAAGAAGCAGTCTTAGGATCTTAAGGGTTCTTATCCCAGAAAAGTTAAAAAAACTCATACAAGTTATTCAGCAAAATGGGCTCATATAACCTGAATCTGTATATTAATGAAATCAGCAAATATTTACTTGAGTGCAAGGGGCTAAACTAGGACCTGAGAGAACACTTGAGGGAGAATTTATTCAATGGAAATTTATTTATCTGTTTAGCATTGTTTTTTGGTTTTAAGTAAACAAAGACCTCACTCAGATGGAGCTTACCTTCTAGTAGAAGACAGATTATAAAGTTTATATATAAGTATATATATGTATTTATATATATACAATCAAGTAGTTATGTTCTAGAAAAGATTTTTAAAAATGGGACACAGGACGCAATGAGTGGTGATTTAGAAGATAAAGTACTCCCCTGCACCTAAACCCTGGCATTCACCTTTCTGCCTTTATTTTTCTCTATATTACATTTATTAACATACTTCAAAAATATGCTTATTTTATTTGTCATCTGTAGTCTTCCAATGAAATCCAAGTTTCATGAGGGAGAGGTTTTTAACTGCCTTATTCACTCACTTTTCTCCATTGCCCCAAACAGTGCCTGGTATGTATATAATAAGTGCACAATAAAAATCTGTTGAATCAATGAACTGCTTTCCAAGTCTGGGATATATAGGAATTACATATGATCACAAAGTCTTAGGAAAGAGGTGCAGGTCTCTGTGTGACATTATATCCAGACTTCAGAACCAGAAGAACATTAGAGTGTTTGTGACAATACAGAAAGAATGTGATGTTCTGCTTAATGTGTTTAGTTCTTACACAAATCAGGACTGTGTTTGCTATCCAAGCAAAATTTAATTGGAAAAATTTATTTTATTGGAGTGTTTTGAATTTAAAAAGTTGAAAAACAAATACAAATTTTCTTTTGAAATAATTTTAAATGTCAGAAAAGTTGCAAAAGCTTTTTACCCCAACCAAATGTTATCGTCATATAACCACAGTATAATCATCAAAACAAGAAATTAACATTGATTTTAATACTATTAAGTAACCTAAAGACTTCACTTGAGTTTTGCTAGCTGTCCCATAAGACCCTTTTCCTGGTCCAGAATCCAGCCCAGGACTCCATATTTCATTTAGTTGTCAGGTCTCCTTGAATCTTTAACAGCTCAAGTCTTTCTTTGTTTTCCATGACCTTAACAGTTTAAAGAATACTGATAAGTTATTTTGTAAAATGGCCCTTAATTTTGGTTCACCTGATATTGTCTCAAAATTGAATAGAGGATATCCAATTTTGGAAAGAAGAATACCAAAGAGGTAATGTGTGATGTGTCAAATTACTTATTAACTTTGATCTTTTGGTAAGGTGGTATCCAACAGGTTTCTCCACTAGTTACTATTTTTCTCCTTGTAATCAGTATCCTGTAGGAGGATACTTTGAGATTATGTAGATTTCTATCCCATCATATTTTGCCCACTAATTTTAGTATCTATTGATGATTCCTGCCTGCCACAGGTGTTTGCCAAACAGTCGCTTTCAATTTCCATCATTCTCTACATTTATTAACTGGAAATTCTACTATGAAGAAGAGCTACAGTACCTCGTATTTTTTTTAAATAAATATTTAATTTGTGGTTTTCAAAGGCTTTAAAGATAATGGTCTGTACCCCACAGATTACTTATTAATTACAAAGAGGAAAAAGATAATTTTGCAATGGAGATATCTGTTAGGCATCACTTAATCAAATGATCAAATTTATTACATGCCTCTTGACTTATGAAATTAGAGGTATACAGAATACTATACTACATAGTATGGTCACCAAAATAACTAACCTGAATCTAATCACAAGAGACACATCTAGATTATGGGGCATTCTATAAGGTATTTGCCTGGACTGTTAAAAAATGTCAGGGTTATGAAAGACCAAAACAAAATAGAACAACAAAAAGGCCAGGAGATGGCATTGTAGGTTAAAAGATACACAACAACCAAACACAATGCACAATTTGAAATCAGAGGAAAAGAGCTATAGAAAACATTTTGGAGACAACATAATCTGAATATGAATCCTATGTTAGGTAATATTGTATCAACGTTAAATTTCTTGGGTGTGATAAAGGTATCATGGCTATGTACAACAGAACGATGTCTCTGGTCTCAAAAGACACATGCTAAAGTTTCCAGAGGTGAAATATCTTGATGTTTGTAACTTACTTTAAAAAAAAAAAACTGCAGGAACCTCTGCTTCTGGGAAGATGGAGTCGATGCACTTTCCTCTATTCTTTCCACTAGATACAACTAAAAACCCTGGACATGATATATCAAACAAGTATCAGATGACTCTGGATGATAAAGAGAAGAAGGAAGACAGGCTAAGGACCTTAAGTCTCAAGGAATGACACATTGGTAAATTACCTAAGTTTGTTTGTTTGTTTTGCCTCATATACCCCACACTTGGAGCTGAAGAAGCTGACAAGTAGAAAACCACTGGACGCACACCAACAAAACAAACAAAACTCAATAAAATTTTGCTTTCTCTAGCCAAAAGACCAAGAGTGACGCGATTTTCCACTACAGAAACTTGTACACAACAACTATTCTTCTACAGCCAAATACCACCAGAACCAAACCAAAACAAACCAAAAAAGCCAAACATACACACACACAAACTGTGACCACCCACATTCACCCCATCAAAGCCTATGTGGGGAGCCTATCATGCTCTAAGGCTCTAATGCTAATGTTCTAATTCTCCAGGGCTTCAGAGAAGGCAAGTGGGAAGCCAGAACTTTGATTTCCACTGGATGGTAGGAGTCCCTCAACCCCACCCCATGGTGTATCACTAGAGACTAAGAAGGACTGCAGAAATTCACCTCCACTTGGCATTAAAAAGGCAATGGATTTCTCATCAGAAGCTATGAAGTTCAGATAAGAGTGGAACAACGTTTTTCAAGTGTTGAAAGAAAATTAGCTATCAATCCAAAATCCTATATCCAACAAAAATATCCTTTAGGAATGAAGGAAAAATAAAGACATTCTCAGATGACAGAACCCACTCTAGTGTTCTTGCCTGGAGAATCCCAGGGACGGCGGAGCCTGGTGGGCTGCCGTCTATGGGGTCGCACAGAGTCGGACACAACTGAAGCAACTTAGCAGCAGCGGCAGCAGATGACAGAAGACGAAGAGAATTCATCACCTACAAATATACTCTAAAGGAATGGCTAAAGGAAGTTCTCTAGACAGAAAGGAAACCAAAAAAAAAGGAAACTTGGAACACTGGATAGAAAAGGAATACAGAAAAAATACATGTTAATGACTAGCTTTGCCTTTTTAAGAATTTTCTAAATTATGTTTGATGATTGAAGTAAAAATTGTAACAGGGTCTGATATGTTTCTAAATATATGTAGAGGAAATATTTAAGACAATTATAAATAGAGGAGGACAAAGAGATATAAAGAGTTACAATTTCTATGCTTCACCTGAACTAGTAAAATGATGACACCAGTAAACTGAGTAAGTAAAATGTAGTACCTTAGAGCAATATTTAAAAAGTCATCCAAAGAAATACATTCAAAAACATTATAGATAAAACAAAATGGAGTTCTAAAAAAAATGTTCAAGTAATCCACAGGAAGACACAAACAATAAAACATAAAAATGAAAAAGCTGAAAACAAAATATAAGAAGGCAGACAAAAGCCTTAACATGTCAATAGCTACATTGGATATAAATGGCTTAAATATAGCAATTAAAAGATAGAGATTGGCAGGATGTATTAAAAAAACATAACAAACTCTATGTTATCTACTAGAAACTCACTTCAAATGATACAGGCAAGTTTAAAGTAAAAGGATTGAAAAAGATGTAGCATGCAAACACTAACCAAAGGCAAGCATGAGTGGCTATCCTACTATTAGATAAATATAAAAATATTTTGGGACTTTCCAGGTGGTCCAGACTCCACATTTCTACTGCAGGGTGCACAAGTTGCATCCCCTGGTCGAGAAACTAAGAAACAGAAAGTGTGACCAAAAAATAAAAATGAATAAGTAAAAATATTTCAAAGAAAGCAAAAATAACCAGGGACAGAGAGGGATATAATGATAAACGGATCAATCAATTAAGAAGATGGAGCAATCCTAAATGTGTATGAACCAAACAACAGAGATGCAAAAACTGATAGAACTCAAATAAGAAATACACAAATACACAACTATAGTTGAAAATTTCAATACTCCTCTGAGTGTGCATGTATGCTAAGTCGCTTCAGGCATGTCCAGCTCTTTGTGACCCCATGGACCCCATGGATCCCATTAGCCCACCAGGCTCCTCTGTCCATGGGATTCTCTAGGCAAAGATACTGGAATGGGTTGCCATTTCCTCCTCCAGGGATCTTCTTGAACCAGGGATCAAATCCGCATCTCTTATGTCTCCTGCATTGGCAGGTGGATTCTTTACCACTGGTGCCACCTGGGAAGCCCAGCAATTGATAGAACTAGCCAGAAAAATCAGCAAAGACATATAAAAACTGAGCAACACTATCAACCAACAGAAGCTAATCAACATTTACAGAACACTCACTTAACAACAACAGAATACACATTCTATTCAAGTGCCCATGAAATATATACCAAGACAAAACATATTCTGGGCCACAGAACAAACCTCAACAAATGTAAAATAACTGAAATCACACAGACTATGTTATCAAACTACAATGGAATCAAACTACAATAATGGAAAGAAAATGAAAATATCCCAACACTTGGAAACTAAGCCACACAACTCTAAATAATCCACAGGCCAAAGAGGAAACTGCAAGGAAAAAAATTTTAAATACACTGAATTAAATGAAAATACAACATCTCAAAGTATGGAATAGAACTAAAGAAGTACTAAGAGGGAAATCTGTAATATTAAATGTACACATTAAAAAAGAGAAAATTCTCAAATCAAATCATCTAAGCTCTCACCTCAAGAACCCTGGAAAAGAAGAGTCAAATAAACCCAGAGCAAACATGAGGAAAGAAACCAAGGAGGTAGTGCAGAAATCAATAAAATAGAAAATAGGAAAAAAAACAATAAAACAAGGAACAGGCTCTGTGAGAAGATCAATGAAATTAATAAGAATGATCAAGAAAAGAGAAGATACAAATGATCAATATGAGGACTGAAATAAGAAATATCACTACATATCCTATAGACATCAAAAGGATAGTAAGGGAATACCACAACCATCCAACACACAAATTTGATAACTTAAGTGAAATGGAAAATTTCCTCATAAAATGCAAACCATCCATTATAAACAATTATGTGGATAGCTCTATAACTATTAAGAAAATTGTAAGACTTATTAGGGTTTTCCTGGTGGTCCAGTGGTTAAGAATCCACCTTGCAATGCAGGGGACACTGGTTCAATCCCTGGCCCAGGAAGATCCCACATGCTCTGGAGCAACTAAGCCTGTGTGCCACGACTACTGAGCCCACGTGCTACAGCTACTGAAGTCTGTACACCTAGAGCCTGTGCTCTGCAACAACAGAAGCCATCATAGTGAGAAGCCCACACACCAGTGAAGAGCAGCCCCTGCTCGCGGTAACTAGAGAAAGCCCATGTGCAGCAACAAAGACCCACCACAGCCAAAAAATAAAAATAATCTTTTTTTTTTTTTTAAAGACTTACTAATAGCAGAAGTAATCAAAACTGTATGGTATTGGCAGAGGAACAGACACATAGATCAACAGAACAGAATAGAGGCTCCAGAAACAGATCCACATAAACATGCCCAACAGATTTTTTCAATGCAAAAGCAATTCAGTAGAGGGAAAAAAAGGAAAAACTGATAAATTAAACTTCATAAAAATTTAAAATACTTGAACTACAAAAGACTCTTAAGAGGATGAAAAGATAAGCAAAGACTGGGAGAAGATATTTGCTACATATCTGACAAAGGACTAATATCTAAAATATATAAAGAACTCTCAAACTCAACAGTAAAAGACAACAATCCCATTAGAAAATAGGCGAAAGACATGAACAGACATTTCACCCAAGATGATACATAGGTGGCAAACATGAAACTATTTTCAACATCATTAGCCCCTAGGAAAATGAAAATTAAAACCACAATGAGATTATCACTACACATTTATCAGAATGGCTAAAAAAAAAAAATACAGACAACACCAAACGCTGACAAGGCTGCAGAGAAACTAGGTCATTCACACAGTGCTGAATGTAAAATGGTACACTACTCTGGAAAACTGTTTGTTTCTTAATAAGCATGCAACTACCACGGCCAGTAATTGTCCTCCTGGGCACTGAGCTCAGAGAAATGAAGAATTTTTTCACACAAAATCCCAACCATGAAAGTTTATAGCACCTTTATTTATAATAGCCAAAAACTAGAAACAATTCAGATGTCCTTTCAATGAGTGAAAGATCAAACAAACTGTGGTACAGCCATACCATGGAATACAATTCAGCAATAAAAAGGAACAAACCACTGACACATGCACGGATAAGCCTTCAGAATATTATGCTGAATAAAAAATGCCAACCACAAAAGGTTATATATACTATGTGGGTCCATTCATATAACACATTCAAAATGAGAAAATTATATTAATGGAGAACACAGGAGTGGTTGCCAGAGATTAAAGAGGGGTTGGGGCTGGGGCAGGAGGGAACTATAAAGGGCAACATGAGGAGTCTTTATGGTAAGGACTGTTATATACTTGACAGCATCAATATGCACTGTGATGTTGTATTATAGCTTTCCAAGGTGGTTACATTGCGGGGAAATGGATAAATGTTAAGTAAGCACGCTTTATGACTCCAAGTGAGTTTAATTATCTCAAAATAAAGAGTCTAATAAGAAAAACAACTTCACATATTCATTTTATCTGCAACTTACATTGTAAACAATGAGCATATACCCCATATACAAAAACATACAAAAAAAGAATGAGATTAAAGCAAATGTTGTGAAATGTTAACAACTGGTGATTCTAGGTGTACCAGTTTCTCAACTTTTCTATAAGTCTAAAGGTTTCCAAAATAAAACACAGAAGGAAAAGCACAATCTCTAGTTTCTTCTGATTTCCTACTTTATGTTTTTGGTCATGCAATGCAGCTTGCAGGATGTTAGTGCCCAGATCAGGAATTGAGTCCATGCCCTCTGCTGTGGAAGCATGGAGTTCTAACCACTGAACTGCCAGGGAATTCCCAGATTTCCTATTGTAAATGTTCCATATCAAGATGATCTCTATCTGACTGAACCCTGTGATTCTGTAAGTATCCAGAGCCTGGAGGAAAAGGCAACAAACCATGCAGTAGCAGTCTTTGAGGTCTGATCTAAAGGAGATTAAAAAATATCCTGAAATTGGAGATACAGCATATCACATGGTAAAAGCTACTTAATTCTTCCTATGGGGAAATTATAGGAATATGCTAATCATATTTGGAAAGCATTCAGTTTCAAGCCTGTCAATATGAAGGACATTGTTTTTTTAATTTTCTTTTTTAAAGTATTTATCTGTTTACTTCTCAAGTTAAAAGAAGACCTGGGTGACATTGCTCCATCATGAGGCTACTCTTAAAACTATCAATACTTTCATCTGTTCTGAGAAAGTTACAGAGGTATGCCTATCCTTGGCAAGAGCACTGGTTCTAAGATCACTTAGCTTCAAGTCACTGACTGACTGTAAGAACGGTCTAGGCTGCTGTGAAAAATGGTGATAATAATAGGATTAGTGTGGGGCTTTCTTTGAGGATCAAATGGCATAAGGAATATAAAGGGCTTACCACAAAGGAAGAGCTCAACACATTTTTGCATTATTATTAGCATTTAAAATTATTTCATTAAGGTAAAACAGCTAAAAGTATATTTTATAAGGATAATCATTCATGAGACTATTTTAAAGTTAATATTTACCTCACATTGTTTTAGAATATGAAATAGTGCATATGTTATTAAATTATACACTTACAGCATTATAAAAGTTATGCAAATATAGGAATTTTGCTTAGAGATAGCATGATATAGTGGAATGAATATGACATTTAAAATCTGAAGACCCAGTTCAGTTCTGACTCTACCACTTGCTGGCTATGTGATCTCAGGATAGTACTGAAACTGCTTCAGATTTCTCTTTTTCAAAAAAGTGAGGATAATATACCCTCTGTGATAGCCTGTAGAGATTAAAGGACGAAATCTGCACAAGAATATTTCATAAAATTAAAATACTTGTGACATCAATGAAGACAAGCTTTCATATCTCCTGCATGAAATGTCATTCATTATAACTCAATCTGTCAAATTTGACAGAAAAACAATTTCTAAAGCTAATATAAATGATTAAGAAAAACTAGGGGAATTTAAAAAATGGGGCCACTGAAACTAAAATTTCTAATGTCTTCACATAAAAGTCAAACGCATATATTTAATATATTTCCCTAAAGATTTCTTCTGAGTTTTAGGTACCCTTTTATTTGCAGGACTGAATCTAACATTTTTCTATGCAAGACAGAGAAATGTGACACCTATAAGTGTTAAGTCAAAAGGCCTTGCTTGCTCTAACATGTTTCAACAAAAACACTTGAATCTGGGTAATCAGCATGGTTAAATCTCCCTTCTCTAACACATCTGTGCCTCCTCTGGTCTTGGAAATGAGAGTATGTATCTCCCTATGATTCAGGTACAAAACCTCCTCTCTCCTGAAGTCTCAGATCTACCTGGTCTTCGAATCTCAGGGAGTCTTCCTTCTCAGCGTCCTTTCTTTTCCTATCCCTACTGCCATTACCTAGAGAAGGGGTAGGCTACCCACTCCAGTATTCTGGCCTGGAGAATTCCATGGACTGTGCAGTCCGTGTGGTTGCAAAGAGCTGGAAACAACTGAGCCACTTTCACTTTCACTGCCATTACCATAGTTTAGGCTTTCATTACCTTCTGCCTCAAAACTAATATCATTACTTGTAGTCTCTCTGCTCTGACAATCTGCCCTATTCATCATTGCTAAATTAAATATCCTAAAATCCTGCTTTTGCTGTTCCCTCTTCACAGACCTCAAAAATACAAAATCCTCAACCTGGAGTAGAAGCAGAGGCTGCAAGTAGAACAATAAGTCACCAGAATATCTAGAAGTAGCCTTTACTGCCACAGGCTGATGACCTGCTGCCAATGAAGCCCCAGCACAGGAAGAGGGCTAACACTGAATTCACTGGGATCTATGTTCATTCAAAAGGGTCACAAAGCTAACAGAGGCTCAAACTGAAAAACGAAGCAAAGAACTCAGACATTATCTTATTTAAAGCGCCCAAGAAGTTAATTAGAAATGACACCGGAAATGAGCAATAACAGGAAGGTATTTCTTAAAAATGAGAGAGAACCTACCTGGTAAAGGCAGGCTGCTGTTCCAAGAAAAAATGCAACAATGTAATTTAAGTCCTCACCATCACTCTGCAAAAATAAAATAAAAAGTTATTCTTTCTGTGGAAGCCCATTTCCAAAAACAATCCATTGGGATAGGATATGATCTTTATGCACAAATGGTCAAAATTTTCAAAAGTGGAATATAAAAATACTCAAGAGTCCTAAAAGAGAAACATAAAACACATCATAAGAACCTGAGAGTGTGAGGTAGGGGAAGACTACCAGTGTTCTTCTAGGTCTGGGCTTCCCCATCAATTATATCTTACCCAAGAGAAGATGAAAGCCAATGGAAACAAGTTTCCACGTACGTTAAACGTGTCTCTACTTTCCACTAAAGAAACCATATGAAAATATACAATACCCCAGCAGCCTATAAAGCTAGGCCTGCTTATTGGGATTACTATTTGACTCAAATAAATACTGATAGTTTACATCTAGAACTAGCACATCACTGAACTGTCCAATGAAGTCATTTGACATGATTAAAATTTTTTTAAAAAGACAACTAAAATTGAAAAGCTACTGTCCACTAGAGTGTGCTAAATCCCAATGAGGAAATTCAGTGACATGTATTATGTTAAAATCACTCAGAGGAAAAACAGAGATAGATTATGCATAAGAGTATTTCTTTTAAAAGAAAACTAATAGAGATACGTAAAAATCCATTTTTTCCTACTCCTCTTTGGTTCCTTTTAAATATCTGTATTTCTCATGTCTTTTGATGGAGTAGAACATAAAGCCCAAGCAGGAGCATCAAATTTCTTTTCTTCTAGGTAGAAACATTAAATTTGGCCCTTATTTTAGAAAAAAAAAAAAATCTCTCTATACAATAAAAATTTTCAGAAGACATGGGAGTGTCTCTCATGACCATGAGTTCTTGAAATAACATAAAGCGAACAATTCCTTTTCCATTTGCTACTGGGCAACAGAAGTGCCTGTAAGGCAGAGAGAAAATGGCTTATCCTAGTGAGAGGATCTTAAAATAGAAACCATTAATCTGTCTGGGATGGTTAGACCAGTTCTATACCAGAGACAAGGAAGGTCAAGAAAAAGCCCTTCTACTTTAATAATTCTAAGACTTTTAAATAAGTTCTGCTTGATTGTTTTTTCTTCTGTCCTTTCAATGATCTTTTTTGATTATAAAAGTTCATGTTCATTGTAGAGAACCTGAAACAAAATGTTACAAAGAAGAAACTCACATAGTACATAATATCACAATTTTGGGAGAATTACTGCTAACTATTTATGTACTTCCTTCTAATCCTTTCTGTACAAAAATATATGTACTTTGAAAAAATGGAATCATACTTTTAAGTATTTTTTAGTACTTCACACTATATCATAAAACATGTTCTTAAGATACTAAATATTTCTCAACCATTTAATTTGTAATGATTACATAACCTTTAACTGTGGGGCTATACAATAATTTCATTATTGTCTTAAAATCGAATATTATATTTTCCCTAAATTTACACTATCACTTTATAACTCTCTTAATTGCCTTTGGAACACTTAACAGCATGTTTCTGGAGTAGATCAGAACTGGGTTCAAATCTTTATTTATTAGCTAGCTGTATGACCATGGACTATTATTAATATTTAACTCCAATTCCCTTTTTTGAAAATAAAAGTTGTACAGAGTCAATGAAATATCAATAATATTTGGAAACACAAAGAACAGTAACGGACACAGTAAATATTCAAAAACATTCACTAATTTCTCCTTCTCAAAGGTTACTATATGCATCATTTATCAGATAATTAGGATTACCTTTCAATATTGTTTAAATCTCTAATGTGCTAGCCTTGTTTTCTCACTGAGATCCTAACCTTCCTTCAAGGAAGAAAATGAATCTTACTACTTGTAAGAAACTGTGCACAAAGTGGGAATTCAACAAATGAATGCCAAATTGAGTTGTGCTTTGGAAAATCTTTATTTCCACTTAGTAAAGAGAATATTTATAAACATATTCTTCTTTCAAAAAATAGTCATTCATTAAACACTGATGGCCCAAGTACTGTGTTATGCAACCAAGGACAGAAAACAAGTCAACACAAAATGAGGAAGCTCAACTCTAATCAGGAAGGCAGATATAGAAAGTAACAATTTACATCCAAAGTGGTAACTGATGGGATAGGTGTATGTATAGGGTACTAAGGGAGCCTACTGGAGACACATTTAATTCTGGAGAAAAAAAGGATCAGGGAAGGTTTGTCACAGAAAGTAAAGCTTAATCTGCATCTTGAAGGATAAACCAGTAGGCAAGGTAGGACAAGAATTCCAGGCAAACGGAGTAGCTTGTACAGTTTTAAGAGGATAGGATGACTCCAAGGTCTCCTATTTAGGCAACATTTGAATGATACCATACACTAAGTTGGCCTTTCCTGGTGGTTCAGGTGCTGCAATGTGGGAGACCTGGGTTTGATTCCTGGGTTGGGAAGATCCCCTGGAGGAGGGCGTAGCAACCCACTCCAGTATTCTTGCCTGGAGAATCCCCATGGACAGAGGGGCCTGGCGGGCTACAGTCCATGGAGTCACAAAAAGTCGGACACGACTGAGAGACTAAGCATGCACAAACACTAAGTTGGGAATATAGGAGGAAAAATGGGCTTGAGGGAAGAAAAAATGAGTTCATTCTGGACTCAGGTATTTTGGAGTTGCTCATGAGATATTCAAAAAATAAGTTTAGTAGCCATTTAAGTCAGCTTCAGGGAAGAGTTTAACCTAGAGATCTAGTTCAGTAGTCAAATATTTAAATAGTAGTTAAATGAAATAAAGGAGTATGACAACGAAATGCAAAATATATTTCTTGACTGGCTGATAGACTGTAGAGAGGAAAAAATATAAATATAAAGGATATTTGGGGTCAAATATGAATTGTGAAATCTAAAAATAGATTTTATTATTAGCTAATACTGCATTGGTCTTCTGGAGAAGGCAATGGCACCCCACTCCAGTACTGTGGCCTGGAAAATCCCATGGGCGGAGGAGCCTGGTAGGCTGCAGTCCATGGGGTTGCGAAGAGTCAGACACGACTGAGCGACTTCACTTTCACGCATTGGAGAAGGAAATGGCAACCCACTCCAGTATTCTTGCCTGGAGAATCCCCATGGACAGAGGGGCCTGGCGGGCTACAGTCCATGGAGT
>NW_011494604.1:1252044-1276125 GCF_000754665.1 Bison bison bison | reverse complement strand
ACAGGGACAGAGGAGCCTAGTGGGCTGCCATCTATGGGGTTGCACAGAGTCGGACACGACTGAAGTGACTTAGCAGCAGCAGCAGCATTGGTCTTCAGTTTCTTTGGTTTAATAAAGGTATTGTGATTACGCAGGAGAATGTTCTAGTCCTAAAGACAGACATATTGAATAATTTTGGAATACATCTGTCATAATACTGACAATTTTACTTTCCAATGATTCAGAAAAAAAGAAAATAAAGAGAGAAAGGAAGAAAGAATGGCAGGTATGTAACAGTTCAGTTCAGTCACTCAGTCGTGTCTGAATCTTTGTAACCCCATGGACTGCAGCATGCCAGGCTTCCCTGTCCATCAACAACTTCCGGAGCTTACTCAAATTCATGTCCATCAAGTCGGTGATTCCATCCAATTATCTAATCCTCTGTCGTCTCCTTCTTCTCCCGCTTTCAATCTTTCACAGCATCAGGGACTTTTCCAACGAGTCAGTACTTCACATCAGGTAAAGTACTGGAGCCAAAGTGTTGGAGCTTCAGCTTTAGCACCAGTCCTTCCAATGAATATTCAGGACTGATTTCCTTTAGGATGGACTGGTTGGATCTGCTTGCTGTCCAAGGAAGGCTCAAGAGTCTTCAACACCACAGTTTAAAAGCATCAATTCTTTAGTGCTCAGCTTTCTATATAGTCCAACTCTCACATCCATACATGACTACTGGAAAAACCGTAGCTTTGACTAGATAGATCTTTGTTGACAAAGTAATGTCTTTGCTTTTTAATATGCTGTCTAGGTTGATCATAGCTTTTCTTCCAAGGAGTAAGTGTCTTTTAATTTCACAGCTTTCCTTCCAAGGAGCAAGTGTCTTTTAATTTCATGACTGCAGTCACCATCTGCAGTGAGCACCCCCAAATTTTTGGAGCCCCCCAAAATAAAGTCTCTCACTGTTTCAACTGTTTCCTCATCTATTTGCCATGAAGTGATGGGACCAGATGCCATGATCTTAGTTTTATGAATGTTGAGCTTTAAGCCAACATTTTCACTCTCCTCTTTCACTTTCATCAAGAGGCTCTTTAGTTCTTCTTTGCTTTCTGCCATAAGGGTGGTGTCATCTGCATATCTGAGGTTATTGATATTTTTCACAGTAATCTTGATTCCAGCTTATGCTTCATCCAGCCCGGCATTTCTCATGATGTACTCTACATATAAGTTAAATAAGCAGGGTGACAATATGCAGCCTTGACATACTCCTTTCCTGATTTGGAACCAATCTGTTGTTCCATGTCCAGTTCTAACTGTTGCTTCTTGACTTGCATACAGATTTCTCAGGAGGCAGGTCAGGTGGTCTGATATTTCCATCCCTTTAAGAATTTTCCACAGTTTGTTGTGATCCACACAGTCAAAGACTTTGGCAAAGTCAATAAAGCAGAAATAGATGTTTTTCTGGAACTCTCTGGCTTTTTCAGTGATCCAACATATGTTGGCAATTACATCTCTGGTTCCTCTGCCTTTTCTAAAACCAGCTTGAACATCTGGAAGTTCATGGTTCATGTACTACTGAAGCCTGGCTTGGAGGATTTTGAGCATTACTTTGCTAGTGTGTGAGATGAGGGCAATTGTGGGGTAGCTTGAACATTCTTTGGCATTGCCTTTCTTTGGGATTGGAATGAAAACTGACCTTTTCCAGTCCTGGGGCCGCTGCTGAGTTTTCCAAATTTGCTGGCATATTGAGTGCAGCACTTTCACAGCATCATCTTTTAGGATTTGAAATAGCTCAACTGGAATTCCAACACCTCCACTAGCTTTGTTCGTAGTGATGCTTCCTAAGGCCCACTTGACTTTGCATTCCAGGAAGTCTGGCTATAGGTGAGTGATCACACCATCGTGGTTATCTGGGTCATGAAGATCTTTTTTGTATAATTCTTCTGTGTATTCTTGCCACCTCTTCTTAATATCTTTTGCCTGTGTTAGGTCCGTAACATTTCTTTCCTTTATTGTGCCCTTCTTTGCATGAAAATTTTCCCTGGTATCTCTAATTTTCTTGAAGAAATCTCTAGTCTTTCCCATTCTATTGTTTTCCTCTATTTCTTTGCATTGATCACTTATCTCTCCTTGCTATTCATTGGAACTCCACATTCGAATGGGTATATCTTTCATTTTCTCCTTTGCCTTTAGCTTCTCTTCTTTTCTCAGCTATTTGTAAGGCTTCCTCATGCAACCATTTTGCCTTTTTGCATTTCTTTTTCTTGGAGATGGTCTTGATCACTGCCTCTTGTACAATGTCATGAACCTCCATCCATAGTTCTTCAGGCACTGTCTATCAGATCTAAACCCTTGAATCTATTTGTCACTTCCACTGTATAATTGTAAGGCATTTGATTTAGGTCATACCTGAATGGCCTAGTGGTTTTCCTTACTTTCTTCAATTTAAGTCTGAATTTGGAAATAAGAAGTTCATGATCTGAGCCACAGTCAGTTCCCGGTCTTGTTTTTGCTGACTGTATAGATTCTACATCTTTGGCTGAAAAGAATATAATCAATATGATTTCTATATTGACCATCTGCTGATGTCCATGGTAGTCTTCTCTTTCGCTGTTGGAAGAGGGTGTTTGCTATGACAAGTGCATTCTCTTGTCAAAACTCTGTTAGCCTTTGCCCTGCTTCATTCTGTATTCCAAGGCCAAATTTGCCTGTTACTCCAGGTGTTTCTTGACTTCCTACTTTTGCATTCCAGTCCCCTATAATGAAAAGGACATCTTTTCTGGGTGTTAGTTGTAGGTCTTCATAGAACCGTTCAACTCCAGCTTCGTCAGCATTACTGGTTGGGGCACAGACTTGGATTACTGTGGCATTGAATGGTTTGGTAGCTGTTAATTGTATTGCTTTTTAAAACCTTTCTGTAAGTCTGAATTCTTTCAAAATAAAATGGTGTGTGGTGGGGGAAACAGGGATACAAATGAAAAAAAAAAAAAATGCTTTTCAGTCACTAACAAGAATCTCTATATACTGCCATGAAATGATTTACATAGTTAGATGGAAAAAGATTCAAATCAATATGAATAATACACTGACATTTACAAAGGAATAATTTTAAAAGAATATATAAGTAAATCTATAAATACATACGTATTAACATATATGGGCTCCCCTGGTGGCTCACTGGTAAAGAATCCACCTGCAATGCAGGAGACCTGGGTTCAATTCCTGGGTTGGGAAGATCCCCTGGAGAAGGGAACGGCTACCCACTCCAGTATTCTGGCCTAGAGAACTCCACGGACTGTATAGTCCATGGGGTTGCAAAGAGTCAGACACAACTGGGCAACTTTCACTTCATTTCACTAACATATGCACATAGTCTCTCTAGAAGGATACACCAGTGGTTGACTCTGGGGAGGAGAAATGGGAAGAGAATTGCCTATTATGAAAATTACAGGCTTGAAATTTACCATGTACATATTTTACTTGTGTATGCATGACTATTGATGTCTGTAGATATACACACATTAACTTTTTTAAAAGTCATTATGAAAATATCCAAGAAGATGTAGACTTAAAAGAATATAAAGCCAAGCACATGACACAAACCCTACAATTTAAAGGACAGGTGGAGGACAAAATTTACCAAATAAACTGAACAACAAGAAGAGAAAGGAAAAAAGATACAATAGGAAAAATTGTTTCATGGAAATGAAGGGATGAGATTATGTCAAGAATAAAGTAAACCATGAAACTATTAACAGTGATCTATTTTATTTGGTTCTAAGTTTTCTAAAATAAACATTATTTTTGAATTTAAACACTGAATTATTTTCAAAAGCAAGCACTGAACAACATGTGTGATAAGACAGGACACGTAAAACAAGACCTCTAGAGCGGCTGCAGTATCTGGTTACCCGAAGGACACAGGTGAACTTAATGGTCACTGAAAGAATTATAAGGGCAGAAAGGGATCATGGTCAACCAAGAGAACAGAGGTCAGGGAATAGGGGCACAGTGTAGTCTATGCTTTCAAAATATTAGGAGGGAACATACATCTAGAAGTTTTTTAGGGGTGTTTTGTTTGTTTTTTTAAAGATCAGCAGGCTATAACATACTTATGAGCTCAGAGAACAGAGCCAGTAGAGAGGAAGCATATGAAAAACAGATGAATAGCTACAGGCTGGGGAAACATGGGGCAGAGGTTTAGAGAGAGACAAAAGTGGGAGTCAGTGGGGGCAGGGTGGACAGGAGATGGGATTAAGGGTGGGGCAGGGAAGAAAGGGCTGAAGTAAAGAGTTCAAATTTTTTAAAATCATATTCACCTTCAGAGGATGCTAGGATATCAATATACTGCTTGAGAAATAACTAATAAAAGGAAAGAATTTTTTAAAATGAGGATGTCAAGGTAAGCAGAAGCTTCCTATGATAGCCACAAAATGTATTAGAATGATACTATTTAAAGGTCTGTAATAATTGAGAAACATTCACTTTTTAAACTTCAGTGAAAAAAAGGACACAAAGTTACATAATGGTATGATATGTGTGTATATATATGGTAGATATGAATAAAATAAGAGAAAATTGGGAGATTTTTCTTTTCTTCTTTATACTTTTCCTTCCAACTCTTTATGCACAGAGCACATGAAAAATGCATTTTTTTTTTAAGAAAGCAATCACTGCGTCTTAACATAGATATAATACTACTAAAGAAATAAAAACTTTCATTGAGCTTTAATAGGTACATAATTTGTTTAAAAGGTAGTAACAAATCTATGGGAAATAAAGAACTCCAGGAATAAAAGCAAGTTGACTTTTAGTTATAGTATCCATTACAAACAATTTGGGGTCGCAAAGAGTCGCACACGACTGAGCGACTGAACTGAACTGAACAAACAATTTTAGAATCAGAGCCGTAGTAATGAAGTGATCCTTGAGCCTATGTAGTCTAAAACTTTCCTCTAGCAAAATAGAAAAATGAGATCCAAGAAGGTAAAATAACCCATCCAAGGTCACAAAGTTTGCTATTGGCAAATGTGACCCAGGTATTCTGACTTCTAGGTCAGCATTTCCAATTCTGTATCAGAATACTCGTTTTTTTTTCTAGTGCACCACATGTGAATTACTTCTGGTTGGCATCAGCCTAATTAAGATCATCGTTCCAAGGCTGATCCTTAAAAGCACACAGGAAAAGTAAGCCCAATGTGATAAAAGCTTATGCATTCGTGAGGTGTCAATTCACAATAACATGTCTAAACCCAGAACAAAGTATGGAAATGAGCGAAAATAATCTAATTTACACGTTACTGTGAACACCAAATCAAATTTACCAACTTGAAAAAGAGCTGTACTCATCCTAAACCTCCCCAGTCTGAACTTAGATACCAAAGAAAAACTTCAGTACTGGGCATTGTAATAAATCGCTTGTTATCACCCTAAGAATCAGTTATTAATCCAGAAGAAACAAACTTGTGCTGAACCTTCAAAGACATTAACTACACAGGAATGTTAATTCCTGTGGGTTCTCAAATTTAAATTGCCTCAGGCACCAAGTTACATACTAGAAGATAAATGTGGCAATCAGTTTTAATACTTAAGGAGAGTATTTAGAATTCACAGCCTTAAAAAATCAAATTTGAAATTAATATCAATATATTGTTCACACTCAGGACACACACTATACATTTTCAGCTAGATCTAAAAATATGGCCCCCAAATAAAACCTTTGCTTTTAAATCAAGTATTAAAGAAATGCTGAGGCCACTTAATCTAGGTACTGTCTTGGCACTTCCTCTGTTACTACTATGATCTGCTGCTGCTAAGTCGCTTCAGTCATGTCCAACTCTGTACGACCCCATAGACGGCAGCCCACCAGGCTCCCTCGTCCTTGGGATTCTCCAGGCAAGAACACTGGAGTGGGTTGCCATTTCCTTCTCCAATGCATGAAAGTAAAAAGTGAAAGTGAAGTCACTCAGTTGTGTCCAACCCTCAGCGACCCCATGGACTGCAGCCTACCAGGGTCCTCTGTCCATGGGATTTCCCAGGCAAGAGTACTAGAGTGGGTTGCCATTTCCTTCTCCAACTAGCGTGTGAGATGAGTGCAATTGTGCTGTAGTTTGAGCATTCTCTGGCATTGCCTTTCTTAGGGATTGGAATGAAAACTATTTCCAGTTCTGTGATAGCTATATCTTTTTTTTCTTTAGCATCCTTGCATTTTAACTGGGGGCATGGCTGCTGAGCTTCATGTCCAGCTTCTCTTACAGATAGGTGCGGCCATATGACTAAGTCTGTACCAGTGGGGTGTGATTAGATACAGGTAAGTTCAGAACAGATAAAGGTTTAAGACCCATGTTCGGGATTTTGCACTCAAGTCTACACAGTGGACCACCTCAAAAAGATCTACTTTATTGATCAAAAATAATCTACAGCAACTGTAGAGATTATTCTGAACACAAAGTACAGTGATGAAGGAGAAAAGGCTAAGAAGTATGTCTTAAGTTCAGTGGCTTTAATGAGAATAAAAAGAACATTTTAACCAACACAAGTCACAAACAATGATAAAAGAGATGCTGAGGGAAGAGCAAAAGGGAGAGAACTCAGGTCCCTAATTTTGTATATATTTTCTTTCAGGTTAATTCAAGCTATAAAGGATGTACTGTTGAAGTTAATCTAGTTTGCATGCCTAAACTCATCCTGCTAAGAGCTCTAAGTTTATCACAGTGCTCTCTGCAATCACATTTTTCTCCATTTGTTAGCCTATTGTCCATTCCATCTTTCAGGAATCCAACACTACATAGCACTCCTTCATTATTTTCATAACAAGACAAGGAAACATATCTCCAAGTTCCAGTCACTTACCAGAACATTCTCTCTATACAGATGTAAAAACCCCAATAATTGGAACAATGGGAATCTCTACTTTTGGTCCAGTGAATTTCCAAAAGCAGTAATTCTCATTTAGGTGAGAGGATCAAAATTTGCTGGAAAATACCTTAAAACTACCAACGAGTAACAGAGTACCTGTAGATTACATTCCCCCAACTTTGTACTCTTTTGTTTCCTCACTCCTCTCTTAAAGCATCACTGTTTTAGGAACCTCAACTGTTGATGAGTGTATTTGGGTTATGGCAGAACAAAGACTTAAAACAATGCTAAGAGAGTAACATAACCAGGTGTCCCTAGCCTCCAGATAGCTAAAAACCCTACATGGAACAATTTACAGTTCCCCGGGTCAAGTGAGAAAGCAATGTTGTTGGGGTGAATTTAGTCTAGGACGACAGTGAAAAAGAATTCCATATCAACCATCAGAAAGACACATCTTCAAAGATATAAGCATCCCAAACTATAAAAGACCACTGTAACTTCCCATTCATAATTCACCCCATGCTGCTTTCATACCCCACCACCACAGTTTTAAGGAACCGTTTAAAATAAAAAACCCTGAAGCTCCTAGGGAAACTGTAGACTCTAAGAGACAATAAGAAGCTTCAAAAATGTAGGGAAAATGCTCAGCTTCCTCTTACCCTCCATGAAAACATATACCTTTACTCTGCCTGAAATTTCTGTTTCTTGAAAATCTACCTATTAATTTGGATTAAGAAAAGTGTTTTCCAGATTACATAATAGGTGCTAATAAATATTAATTTTTAGCATTTAAAATCTAAATGTCATATATTTATATGGTTCAAAAAGTAAAAATTAAGAAGATACATATTGTGAAGATTCCCAATCCTACTCTGCTTCCTATCTATCCAGTTCCCACTACATTTATTGGTTTCTTATCTTTCCAGACTTTCCTTGTGCAAATTAATGCAAATTACAGTTATTTCCCAGGACATCTTGATGAGGGGAGCTGGGGGCCAAGCTGAGAGAGACTGGTGGGTACAATTTCAGAGAACCTGCTCTGTCTCTCAGTGGCTTTCTCAAAATGGCCATAGTTCTCAGACAGCAAAAATTTGTATATCTGACTATGAAATACAAATCAGACTCCTGAACCCAGGCTCCATTCTGGCTAGGGCTCTGGTGTCCCTACCTGGCCCGTGTGAAGGGGAACACTCTGCCACTCTGTTAGAAAAGAAAGCCCCATCCACCATTTCTTAAGAGCTGGCCAAGTGTAACAAGCTGTACTTTAACTAAGTAGAGCCACACCTAATGAAATATCAAAGTCAGAGAATGTGCCTCCAGTCTTTGCTTTAATTTGGTGGTAGTGGGGAGGTGTGTGTACGGATGAACAGACTGCTATCTTTAGAGCAGTTTCAGGTTTACAGAAAATTTAAGCAGATGGTACAGCGAGTTCCCATATATCCACTCTTTCCCCTACTCACTTTCCTCTATCATTAACATCATGCACTAACATTGCAACTGATGAACCAATAGTGACATACTATTATTAACTGAAGTCCATGGTTTACATTAGGGCCCACTCTTTGTGTTGTACATTCTACTGGTTTTGACAAATGTATAATGACGTTGGGCTTCCCTGGCGGCTCAGACAGTAAAGAATCTGCTTGCAATGCAGGAGACCCAGGTTCGATCCCGGGGTTGGGAAGATTCCCTGGAGAAAAGAATGGCTACCCACTCCAGTATTCTTGCCTGGAGAATTCCATGGACAGAGCAGCCTGGTGGGCTACAGTCCTTGGAGTTGCAAATGGGTCAGACACGACTGAGCAACTAACACTATATGTGCACTATAAGGACATAACCACCATTATAATAAGAACAGTTTCACTGCCCGAAAATCCTCATGCTCCCTTCCTCCATCCCTCCAAATCTTTTCACTTATTGTCTTTAGAGTTTTGCCTTTTTCAAAATGTCGTATAGTTAAAATCACTTAGTATATAGTTTTTTTTTTTCAAACTGGCTTCTTTCATTAAGCAATATGAACTTAAGGTTTAGCCATGTCTTTTTGTAGCTTGATAGCTCACTTCTTTTTATTACTGAATAATATTCCACTGTATAGTTTGCTGAAATCTGTTTATCCATTCACCATTCACTTTTTTTTTTTTTAACATGATGGATTTATTTGGATGTATTTTGCCATTTTTTTTTTTTTTCTGGTTGTGCTGCACACCATGTGGAAACCTTAATTCCCTTACTGGGGATTGAACCCATGTCCCCTGCATTGGAGAGGACAGGGGTTCAATCCCCAGTAAGGAGTCTTATTAACCACTGGACTACCAGGGAAGTCTCCTTCATTTTATAAGAAATGAAACTGAGGAACCAGAAAGTAAGGTGAACAATTCAAGGTCACAGAGCTAATCAGCTCAGCTGGAGTCAACTCTCTCTCTCACTCTTCCACAAACAAAAATCAGCTCTCACACTTCTATGTGACTGTTCTTTCCACTACATCAAGTTTTTTTTTTTTTTAAAGGCAAGAGAAGATCTTATTTATTAGCTTTTTCCAGTCAGCAGTCTCCAAATTGCCTTTGTTTCTTTCTGGCAGGTTGTTTAAGTGGTTTGAAATTGATGCCTTACTAGAATAAAGCTAAACAGCTCAGCAACCAGGGCAGGAATGCCCAGAGACAGCAGCCAGCTGCCCTGTGCCTGAAAGGGAACAGGGGCTTTACCTACAGGCCCGGATGTTCAGGAGAGGAGCTGGGAAGTCATAAGAAGACCCCCAATCCCCCTGGAGGGATAGCTCTGCTGCCTGAAAGCTGTGATGTCCTCTGCTCTTGGCTTCATATGGCTGAGGACTTTCAGAGGGTACTCAAGATGCCACTCTCTTGCGTATTCCCCAAACTAACAGCAACTTTAAAACAGAATATAAAGTGCCTTGACTGGGTTCTTACAAATGATATTTTTAGCATAATACTGGCCAAAAAAAAAAAAAAGAACTAATTTACAATGTGTAAGTGTCAAAAACTCTTCAGAGAATGTGAGTAAAAACAGGGAAAGGAAAAGGGGAGATGTGTGTAACTTCAAGAAAGGAAGTTTCAAAAGTTTACAAAAAGTAAGAGAAAACGTATGTTCTGATAGCTATAGTCTCCGGAAGAAACTCCTCTGGAAAACAAAATAGTTGGCAATATCTGAAAAAATTAGCGATTTCAGAGGTAGCCATCAATAAAAAAGAAAAAAAGGAGATAACTAGGTAGGAAATCCAAAAGCAGGACGAAAACCTGCCTATGAGTGCTCTCCTCTTTCTTCTGCTTATCTCTGTCTACTCAGGTGCTTCCAGGTCCTGCTCACCGCCCCCCTCAGAGCTTCCTGCTCGTATCCTGACTCCTCCTTCAAACTCTCTGTACTTGTCATTTATTTGTGGACTTCTCTGCCTCCCAATTCAATTCCAGGGCCTGAGACTGCAAGGCCCTTGTCACACATATCTTGGTTTCTCCAGAATACCTCTAAGCAGTGCCTCCTGCAGAGCAGATAATAAATAAATATTTGTTAGTTAAGTCGAAGAAGCCAACTAGAAAGTAGTGTTTTTAAGGGGAGAGGAAACTAGAGTAGTATAAAGGATACAAAATCTGAGCACATTAAGTTGTACTAATAACCAAATCTAAATCAATTGTGTAACAAGTGGAATCAAAAGGCACAGTCATCTGAAATTGCAAAAATAGCACAGTACCTGCAGGAGACTTTCTATGGCATGAAAGCCTCGAATTAAATTCAGAGCAGCACATAAAAGACTAAGGATAAATGCCACAATCCCTGAAAGAGTTGCTGGTTCCAGTCTCTGGTGAGCTGAAAAATAAAAAAAAATGATCAGAAATGAACATCAATATCTCACATCAATACCTATACTTATATAAAATGAAATTCACTGCTTAATTTATATGGATCAAATATTGGTGAATCTTCAAAAAATTATTATGCCTTACAAATTACATATTTTTTAAAATGCAAAATGTCTGACATGACAGCTTCATTCCCTTGAACTCAAGTTAACTTTTTTTCTACATTTTTAACAAAGACACCTAATTTGCATTTGAGGTACATAGCGCTAAGGAGTTCTCACATTCGCCAGTAAACCATATAGGAAAAAAATCTTATTGCCTAAATATGTCTACCATTTACAAGTAGCTGCAAATATGTATATTTTTTTAGCTGCAAATATTTGCGAAGGTGACTTTGCTCAGAAATTCACTGCATAATTCCTATTTTTTCTGAAAATGCTTAGGAAACATTTTAAAGGACAAACATAGCTTGCTTTTAAGCAAAGCTCTTCCTTATTTGGGTCCCAGGGCTATAAATACCACAGGGTATATGCGAAAGCTCATCTATAACCACTGATTTGAACTCTGTAATAGAATGGACTCTTACAGTTATGAGGCTCCTGGTCTCTGAAGACCACTTGAAGATAAAACAACAGTTGATGAAGTGACCAGTTTATTTTACAGACACATGCCCTATCCATCGGGACTTTATGGTATAACACATTTAGATATACAATAGCTTCCCTTCATCATTCTGCAGTTAACAAAATTAACTATAGAGTCTAAATGAAAACACAAAACTAAATACATAATCATCTAGACCTCAAAAGGGAGAGAGAGGGAAAAAGAGGACAACAGAACTATATTTAGATCATTTTATTTTAAATCACTGAAGTGTAAAAGCCCTAACAATGAAGTTAATGAGGTAGAACATTAATATAAAGGCTTAAATCTTTGCAACTTATATTCAACCATTACAGCAGAAAAACATCCCTAAATAATTCATAAAAACACAAAAACCCACATGTCACGAAAAAAAGTTATTCCTCAAATTCAGTAGGAATCCAAATATAGGATATATTTTCTTAAATTTCTTCTGTGCCAAAGCTAACTGCTTGTTCTCCCAGTTAATTTCCTTGAGATTAATATGAAAGCAAAAACTAAATGTCTTTGTAAAGTATTGGTACCAGATTTTCTATCACTAGAGAAAAAAATCGCACAACTTAAGAATCTATCCAATGGTCTAACAATTAGTCCTACTCTGCATCCCTCCTCCATCCTTCTCCACTCCCTCTGGGTAGTAAGGGGGAACTGACCTCCAAGTTAAAAAAAAATCCTTAGCAAGGACCTCAAGCACAAAGCTACTTGATAACTAAACAGGTTACAGAAATAACACTTCTAATGCCCATGGGATTTTCCAGGCAAGAGTACTGGAGTGGTTGCCATTGCCTTCTCCGAAAGTATACAAGTTTATCTTACCAAAAAACCAAACAGTAATCTATACTGTAATTAAGAACCATAGCCTTTTGTGGTCAAGTAAGGAATGGCCGTGCTTGAATGAAAAAATATTACCATTTTAATGTGTTGATTAATACCTATTTAAGAAATAAATAATAATATTTACCAAGTTTCTAAGACTTGCCTCTTGGGCCCTTGGAACACTCTCTTTATAATGATAGTATATGACTTAAAAATTATTTCAAATAACTAGAAACATTTTTAAAGGCATTAAAGCAAATGACAAGCCTCCTTTAACAAGGACAAGGCACAAATTATGCTAAAGGACAGGCTGGAAAGGTGCCAAATCACAAGAAAGAATATTCTCAAGTGGAGATTCCCCCACTCCCACCCCATCCCCTTCCTAAGACCTGTGGGAATACTTACTAAGAAAAACTCCACCTGCACAGAATGTGAGGCTGACACTTTGTAAGGACACTTTCTCATTTTAATGAATTGAACGAGATATTTAATCACATTTCAATGAATTATATTACATATTTTTTATTTTATAAAACAGATTTTAGATGAATTATTATCCACAAATGCTTACTTCACATTTTAATTTGGCACCATGATACGTACTATTAGGTATAAAGCAGGTTTAGAACAGTAAGAAACAAAGAAATGAGAGGTAATATAGAAAATAATAGTTTTGTTTAATTCAAAATAACACTACCAGGTCACTTTTTATTTGTTTAGCTATTATTGTCTTCTGCTATGATGCTTTTTTTTTAGTCTCCTTGAGCCCAATAACTGCATTTTCACATCAAAATTAAAATTTTAATGTACCAATGATTAAAGGAAAGTTTAAAAAAATTCCTAAAGAAGTAAGAGCAAATCCCTTGGAACAAAAGGGCTATTAGCAGACTCAGTGGAAGAAACCCAGGTTTGATTGAGAATGGAGACATTTTAAACATATCAAACTTGAAGTGATGGTGAGATATGAGATATGTTTAATAAGCAACTGAAGAATGCAAGAAAGGTGAGTTGGAAAAACAGATGAGGTCTGCATCTGATGGGAAGGGCTTGGATGAGATTATACTGAAGGAAGTGAGCCAACAGCAAACCCTTGGTAAACACTGCCTTCACAGAAAGGAAGAGGAGGCAGGGAAGACAGATGTAAAACAAACAGAAGAAGAGGGAGCAACAGAAGCTCAGGAAAGGGAGACCATCAAGAAGACATGGATTACAATGTCTGTAAACAGGCCAAAGACAATGTGAACTGAAAAAGAAAAAAGATTCGATTTACTGACTAAGATGGTTCTGACTCTTCAGAAAGTATTCAATGGTGAAGGCAAAATTCAGACTGCAAGAAGTTAAATAACTAGTAAAGGTAAGAGACAGAAGCAGTAAGTGAACACTTCCGCAGTTACAGGAGAGGAAAACAGAACGACAGCCTGACAGATACAACAGGATTGAAAAATAATTATTTTTCCCCAGTAATGGGGTGGAAGAAAGAGACTTTAATAAATTTATAGGTGGAACAACAAATTCAGAGAAGAAGAAATAGAAGAATCAAGAGAAAAGAAAAATAATTGGTGAAACAGAGTACCAGAACAGTCATAGTGAGTATTCAAAAAGATGGTCCCATTCTAACCTCAAACCTCCTCATAATACTAGTGTCTATGCTGAGTCAAAGACAAAGTTCAGAAGTTGCAGTCATTCAATGATGTCCAAAACACCTGGAGACACAGGTTTTAAAATGCAGAGAAATTTCAAGTCAGTTCTATCTAAATAAGCATACCTTATTACTAAATTATGACTGAGACTAATTGTAAGGTACAAAAACACACTATTTTTTTCACTACAAGACCCTTTCTTATCATTACCACTTGTCAAAAATGTGCTTGTCCTTCAAGTTTCCAAGGTCTAAAAGTGTTACTTCCTTTTTATCTTAGAGCATGTATCACATTCTACCTTGTATTTTATTTATTGACTTTTACTTGCTTTTCCCATCTTGAAACCAGACATGTGCTTATTGTCTTTATAAAATGCCCTACAATATTTAAGCATAATACTTTGGAGGGAAAAAAGCAATAAATATTTGTTAGATTATGAGGGTGTGTGTGTGTGTGTGTGTGTGTGTATCAGAAAGAGATTGGGAAATCTACATGCATTGTGGGACAACAGCCAAATACAGTCACATTTGTAGGCAACTAATAAATTGTCTAGAAAATTACATAGATTGACAAAATGCTGATTAACCAAGTATTTATGCTAAAAACAGAGGTATTAAAGAAACTGAGAAACGTGTATTAAATTTAGGGTTTCATATATTTGTTTTGAAGGATATAAAATTTAAAAGAATAACAACATTAAATGTTGGTGAGGATAGAGGGCAATCAAAACTCTCATACATTGCTTGTGGGAATGTAAAATGGCACAACTACTTCCAAAAACTGGCAGTTAAAGAGTTAAACATGCACCTAACCCGTGACCTATCAACTTGACTCCTAACACTTACTTGAGAGAAATGAAAACACATAGCAACAAAAGATGAATGTTTATAACAGGTTTATCTACACTAACCAAAAACTGGAAACAAGCTAATGTCCAATGTTTACCCACCCTGGATAAACAAAGTGTGGTATGCCCACACAGTGACTACTACTCAGCGATGGGAACAAACTACAGAGATGCAACGTACACATATGACATTGGATTAAGCAAAAGAGGCTGAACACAAGAATTACACTATATAGTCTTGTTTATATAAAGCTCTAGAACAAATAAAACTAATTTAAAGCGAAAAACATCTCAATAGTGGTTGTCTGGAGTGGGACAGAGATTGAGTGAGAAAGGTCATAAAGAAAACTTTCTAGGAAGATGGAAATGGTCCACACTGTGATAGGTGTATGTATTATCATGGTTTTTTACTCTGTATTTTTGATGCTTTGACATCTCGGGGCCTTGCAGACATCAAAGGACTGCCTCTCCCGGGACTATTTAATTCGTAGAGACGGCAAAAAACTCATCTGCAAGCACGTCTTCCATAAGCAAACCCCATATCCGGAGCCCACATTCCTAACTACAGGGTTCTCATACTGAAGGCCACTATTCCCCTGCCTGAAGCACTTCAGGGGCAGGTATCATACAAGTATTCAAACTAGCCAATCTTAAATGTACTTTCTGGGCCTCTCCCGTTCCTTCCTGGGGAAATCACAGCAAAGACTCTTAGCTCCTAATCTGTTGGCCGTGCCGTGCCATATGTGAATAAGAGTAAAGTCTATATTTTGAAACAGAGTGTGGTTTATACAACTGTATCCATTTGTTGAACCATACAACAAATATCTGTGCATTTTAGTATGTGCAAATTTCCCTTAAAAAAGAAAACTGTGGCAAACTATTGGGTATAAGATAGGCTCAGCAATGTGTTATACAACATGGGGAATATAGCCAATATTTTATAGTAACTGTAAATGGAAAATAACCTTTATAAATCGTATAAAAACTTAATTTAAAAAGAAAAAGAGAAAGAACTGTAGAAATTATCAAGTGGATAAGTGGGTAGTGAGGGGAGGTATAGATGAAACAAGAATGTCAAAATATTGATATAGTTATAACAGTTGGATGATGGATACAAAAGTGTTAATTATAATATTCTATTTACTTGATATATGTTTAAATTTTTCTATAATAAAGTGTTTAAAAAAAAAAAAAGTAAAAGTAGGACATAGTATTTAACATATTGACCCCAGCAGAACATCTGTAGAAAAAAGATACCAAAAGCAAGAGAGACAAGGCCTGCAAAATAATGTTTATCAAATAACTATTAATCAGATTCTAAAATAAATTCATTTAGGAAAGACAACTGCAAAACAAGAAAGTATATTTAAACTGGGAGACTATACAGAAAATATTATGCAGGCCTGATCTGAATTAAAAACAAATTTAAAGTTAATATTATGATAATCTCCAACTGCCAATTATTTTAAAATTTTCTCTTTCTTATGATTTTTCTCTCCCTTTCTTAAAATAACAAATTCCAGATTTCTCCCTATTTTCCAAGTATCTCCTATTTGGTGATCCAAGATACCATGGCAATCTACACATCAGAGTAGAGACTTATGGAAGTCAAGTAATACAAGGAATTTCTAATAAAGTCCTCCTCCTAGTAGGTCAAGTTGAACCCCTACCCCAAATTAAGGTAATTCTCCTGGATCCTGAGTGTATATTTTAATGAACATATATTCTTAGCAAGTGCCAGACCTATGGAATTAAAACTACTGGAGAAGGAACGACCAATGGAAGTCTTGGAGCTCCCTCAATCCAAATATCATAAAAAAATTAATCCCTAGGCTAACGGCAGAGATTGGTGTGACCACCCGAGGCTTGCTTAAAAAGATGCATTGGTGATGATTCCTATCATACTCCTTTTTAACTTTCCAGTTTGTCTCCAACTAGGTGCATCATAGAGGATGACAACAGATTACTGTAGGTTCCAACAGCACATGCTTTTCCAGATGCGGTCTCCATGTGGAACAAACCAATTAACTCCCTGGCACACAGGTACTAACTTTTGTATACTTTTTTTTATCTATCCTAAAACAGAAGACCAGAAGCATTTTGCTTTTACTTAATACAGATATCAGTAAATTTATCATATTGCCACTAGGTTTTATCAACTGTGTGCCACTGATTTGTCCATAGCAGGGGTTAGCAAACCATGACCCACGGACCAAATCCGGCCTAGCACCTATTTTTATAAATAAAGTTTTACTGCAAGACAGTGTCAGCTATTCTTTTACATACTGCATATAGCTGTTTTCATACTATACCAGCAGAGTTGAGTAGTTAAGTTGAGTAGGTATAAGAGAGACCACATGGCCTGTAAAATATAAAATATTTACTACCTGGCCTTTTACAGAAAAAGTTTGCTAAATCTTGGCTTACAAGCACTTAACATCTTAACACCTCATAGAATATTATATTAGTCTACTTCATTGAGGATCTCATGCTGACAGGACCTGAAGAACAGACAGTATATGCTTTGGGTTAGATACCTTGAGATGACATATATGCCAGAGGGTAAAAAATAATCTCAAGATTACAAAAGTCTACCACCTCAATCAAGTTTCTGGTGGTTAAAGGTCTAGAGAATATTGAAAGTAAAGATCAAATTGCAGCTTTCCACCCATACCACTAAGAAAACATATATTGCTTAATACGCCTTTCTAGATTTGTGTATGATGCTTCAACATGTTTACTAAATGACAATGGTTGAGGAGGGCCCAAAGCAACAGAAGGATCCAGACTTCAATACAGGACATTTTTCTACTCAGCACTTATGACCCAGGGATCCAATGTTGTTAAAAATATCTGTGGGACTTCCCTAGTGGTACAGAGGATAAGAATCCTCCCTGCTAATACAGGGGACACGGGTTCGACCTCTGGTCCAGGAAGATTCCATTTGCTGTGGAGTAACTAAGTCCACATGCCACAACTATGGAAGCCCACGTGCTCTTGGGCTCTTGAGCCACAACAAGAGCCCCTGTGTCACAACTACTCAAGTCCACATGCCCTAGAGCCCCCATGTCATAAATGCTGAACCCCTGTGCTGAGCTACTGAAGTGTGTGTGCCTAGAGCCTGTGCTCTGCAACAATTTCAAGAAGCCAAAGCAATGAGAAGCCCATGCACCACGACTACAGAGTAGCCCCCACTCTCCACAACTAGAGAAAGCTCATGTGCAGCAGTGAAGATGCAGTGCAGCCAAAAATTAACTAATTAATTATGTAAAATCTGTGGATAAGAGGGATGATGTTTTGAGCCTGTAGTAAACCTGGAAAGAAAAATCATAAAAGAGGCTCCAGGTATTCTGAAGCAATGACACGCCCTTAGGCAAAAATTGTTTTCATTTTCAGAACTAGTTTTAGGCTTGCTTATTAGCTACCACAGGACCTAGTGTTCATACCACAAAATATCAGATATATATTAGTAATCTCTCTTCTCTTTTTTTGTCAAATAGGACAGTTAAGGCATGAGAAATTATATTTTCAATGACTGTCTTTTCTCAAGCAGAAGTTACCTTGTCAGCTTATCCATTGGAAAGAAAGACTATAAAACCCAAAAGAACCACAAAAACTGACAAATGAAATAAGGAGGTATAATAAGGCAACAAAGAATAGAAAATAGATCAAAAGTAATCAATACAAAAAGAGGCAGAAAAAGAGACGTGATCAAAATCCGAAAGAACAAAAACAAATAGCCAAGATGACAGGTTTAAACCCAAACATACCAATAAACACACTAAACATCAATGATCTGAATACATAGGTAAACAGGCAGATATTGTCAAACTGGATTTTTTTCCCAAAAGACCCAACTACATACCTAAAAAAAAAAAAAACACTCTTTAAATATAAAAATACAACAGTCTCCCAAGGCAATATAAATAAAAGCAAAAATAAACAAATGGAATCTAATCAAACTTACAAGCTTTTGTACAGCAAAGGAAATAATAAACAAAACAAACAGCCTACAGAGGGAGAAAATATCTGCAAATGTTTTAACCGACAAAGGCTTAAACTCCAAAAATACACAAATAGTTCATACAACTTAATAATAAGAACAAGGAAAAAACCCAATCAAAAAATGAGCAGAAGATGTTCTCCAAAGAAGACACACAGATGGTCAACAGGCATGTGAAAAATGCTCAACATCATTAATTATTAGAGAAAAGCAAGTCAAAACTATAATGGGGTACCACCTCACACTGGTCAGAACAGCCATCATTAAAAAGTCTATAAATATCAAGTGCTGCAAAGGGTATGAAGAAAAGGGGACCCTTCTACACCTTGGTGGGAATGTAAGTTGGTACAGTCACTATGGAGAACAGTATAGAAGTTCCTCAGAAAACTAGAGTTGGCATATGGTCCAGCAATCCCACTTTGGGGCATATATCCGGACAAAACTATAATTCAAAAATGCTCATTGCAGCACTATTTACTAGACATGGAAGCAACATAAATGTCCATTGACAGATGAATGGATAAAGATGTGGCACATATATACAATGGCATACAACAGCATGGACTTTGAGATTATCATACTAGGTAAGTCAGAAAGAGAAAGACAAATACCATGCAATATCATTTATATGTGGAGTCTAAAATATGACATAAACATATCTATAAAACAGAAACAAACCCACAGACACAGAGAACAGACTTGTAGTGGCCAAGGCGCAAGCAGGGAGGGGAGATGGACTGGGAGCTTGGGATTAGCAGATGCAAACTATTGTATATAAAATGGAAAACAATGTCCTACTGTATAGCACATGGAACTACAGTCAACATCCTATGATAAACCATAATGGAAAAGACCATGAAAGAGAATGTGTAATATAGATAGATATGTATAACTCAATCACTTTGCTGTAAATAGAAATTAACACAACATTGCAAATCAACTATATTTCATTTAAAAATATATAAGTAAATGTATATATTTTAAAATATATAAATGTATTTATTTAAATTAACTAATTTATTTAAATATTCAAATAAGTATTTTTAAAAATACATTTACCTATTTAAAAATATGTTAAAAACAAATGTTAAAAGAAAAAAGATGGTAAAATATACACTAATTTTAAAAAAGAAGATTATCATTGCTCTATTAATAAAGTAGACTGCAGAGCCAAGAATATTGCTGGATATAAAGAAAGTAATTTCAAAGGACAAAGGAGTACATAACACCAAGAGAACAATCCTAAATATTTAACAAGATTTAAAATACACAAGATAAAAACAATAGACCTAAAAGGAAAAAAACATAAATTTGAAAATACAGTGAGAGATTTGAACACCCCTTTCTCAATAATTAACAGAAATAGACAGAAAACCAGAAAGGTATAAAAGACTTGAACACCATCAACTAGCTTGATCTAAATGATACTGATCACCAATATTGATATATTATCATCTAGCCAGTAACAGTAGAATACATATTCTTTTCAAATGAACACAGAAAAATTACTAAGATATACTATACTTGGAGAAAATAAAACAAGTTCAATAAATGTAAAAGGATTAAAATTATACAAAATTTGCTATCTGGCTACAATGAAATTAAATTTGAAATCAGTAACAGAAAGGCATCTGAAAAATTTCTATATTTTGAAACATGTAACATATTTCTAACAAATCCATGGATCATGAAAGAAATCAAAAGGGAAATTAAAAAGCATTCTGAATAGAATGAAAGCAAAAATGCAATAGATTATAATTTAAATTCACAAAATACAGCTAAAGCAATATTTAGTGGGAAATACACAGTACTAACTGTATTAAAAAAGAAAGTTCCGAAGTAAACTACCTCAACTTCTACCTTCAGATCAGATCTGATCAGATCAGTCGCTCAGTCGTGTCTGACTCTTTGCGACCCCATGAATCACAGCACGCCAGGCCTCCCTGTCCATCACCAACTCCTGGAGTTCACTCAGACTCACGTCCATCGAGTCAGTGATGTCATCCAGCCATCTCATCCTCTGTCGTCCCCTTCTCCTCTTGCCCCCAATCCCTCCCAGCACCAGAGTCTTTTCCAATGAGTCAACTCTTCACATGAGGTGGCCAAAGTACTGAAGTTTCAGCTTTAGCATCATTCCTTCCAAAGAAATCCCAGGGCTGATCTCCTTCAGAATGGACTGGTTGGATCTCCTTGCAGTCCAAGGGACTCTCAAGAGTCTTCTCCAACACCACAGTTCAAAAGCATCAATTCTTCAGCACTCAGCCTTCTTCACAGTCCAACTCTCACATCCATACATGACCACAGGAAAAACCATAGCCTTGACTAGATGAACCTTTGTTGGCAAAGTAATGTCTCTGCTCTTGAATATGCTATCTAGGTTGGTCATAACTTTCCTTCCAAGGAGTAAGCTTTTAATTTCATGGCTGCAGTCACCCAACTTCTACCTTAATAACCTACAAAAAGAAAACTCAACTAAACTCTGCTGCTGCTGCTGAGTCACTTCAGTCGTGTCTGACTCTGTGCGACCCCACAGACGGCAGCCCACCAGGCTGCCCTGTCCCTGGGATTCTCAAGGCAAGAACACTGGAGTGGGCTGCCATTTCCTTCTCCAATGCATAAGAGTGAAAAGTGAAAGTGAAGTCGCTCAGTTGTGTCCGACTCTCAGCGACCCCATGGACTGTAACCCACCAGGCTCCTCCATCCATGGGATTTTCCAGGCAAGAGTACTGGAGTGGGGTGCCATTGCCTTCTCCGAACTAAACTCTAAGGAAGCAAAAGATAGGAAGTAATAAACACCAAAACATAAATCATGAAACAGAAAACAAAACAATAAAAAGTCAAAGTAAGCAAAAGCTAGTTTTTTAAGGAAATTGATAAAAATTATAAACTCTATGGGGGAGAATGGATACATGTATATGTGTGGTTGAGTCCCTTTGCTGTTCACCATGAAACAATCACAACATTGTTATCAGCTATACCCCAATACAAAATATATTCTTTTTTAAAAAAAAGAAAAATTATAAACTCTAAGAAGACTGATGTCAAACTTTATGCCCCAAAATTCAATAACTTAGGTGAAATGGACAGAATTCTTAAAAGGAACAAACTACTAAAACTCACTCAAGAAGATAACTCGAATAACTACATTCACTAAAGAAACTGATCTGTAGATAAAAATCTTATCACAAAAACCAGAAGCTCGAAAGGCTTCACCTACTAAATGCTTAAAGAAATAACTTCTACAGAAACATTTCTCAAATTTTGAAGACGAGAGAATACCTTTCCATTTATTCTCTGAGGCCAGTTTTTTTGTGTTAGCAAAACCAGACAACCCCTCCCCCCAAAAAAAAAATCACAAAAGAGGAAAACTACAAACCAATTCCCTGATGAATACAAGTACAATATCTTAATAAAATTTTAGCAAATTGGATCTGAGTATATAAACAGGATAATACAGGATAAACCTCAGTGGGGTTTATCACAGAACCACCAGATTGATTTAACATTTGAAAAGCTACAATCATCTCAATAAATGCAGACAAAGCACTTGACAGAATACAACTTCAGTTCCTGATAAAAACTGGGAATATAAGGGAATTTTCTCAACCTGGTAAAAAGGCATAAAATATAAACCCTACGTTAATATCGTATTATAAGTATTTAACTGTTTAGACTGAGCTTTTCCTGGTAAGATCAAAATCAGGAACAAAGCTATTTTATTCTTTCAGGATATCTTTGTTAACCACAGAATTCTACATTTGCAGTTATCCTCTTTTTTAAAAGATATTATTAAGTTGCCTTCTGGCCTCCACGGTTTCTGTGAGAGGGACAGAGAGAGAGAGAGAGAGAGAGTGTGTGTGTGTCTAATGGTTTGCATTCACATAGTCTAGTCTCCTCAAGGAGTCTGGTTATTTTTGATTGCTTGCCAATCTATTTTCAAAATCGTATTGTAGACATTAAAAGCTTGTGAGACTTTTTCTTAGGAAATTTGTTTGTTTCTGCCAGGATCTTTGGAGCAAAGCACAGTGTAATCAGCTCAATTCAGTTTTAGAGACCAATATGGTTCAAAACTAAGCTGCAGTCCTGATAAAGCCTATCTACTTCATACATAAAGCCTACCTACTTCATACTCCTTCCTGTCTATCCTTTTCTTAGAGTGCAGACATGCAAAATCCTAACCCAAAGCTGAAGAGTTGCTCATGAGGTTCACCACCTTGGTGGGTTCTGCTCTCTAATCCCTGTCTCCCAAGTCTTGAGAGGTTATCAGTAGTTCCCTCCAGAACTGGAAAAAGCCTCCCCACCGAAAAAGTAGTTCCAAACATTGGGTTCATTTTCCTGAGCCTCCATTTTCCCCTGTAACCTAGTAATTCTTAGTAATCTTGTTGGGTCTCCAAAGACATCAGGAACATTATGTTTTAAAATAAATTCTATATTAGACCTATTATTCTATATAATATATACATTCTATTTAGCTTGTCCACATGTATTTCATGGGACTACTGGTCTGAATGTCTTCCCTGGGGGCTCAGATAGTAAAGAATCCACCAGCAATGCAGGAGACCCAGGTTCAATCCCTGGGTCAGGAAGATGCCCTGGAGAAGGAAATGGCGACCCACTCCATTATTCTTGCCTGGAGAATTCCATGGACAGAGGAGCCTGGCAGGCCATAGTTCATGGGGTCATAAAGAGTCAGACATGACTGAGCAACTCACACAATTGGTCTCAATTACCTATTCCATCATTACTGGAAGTCTTTAAAGTAATAACCCCTTCATTTATTACTGATTTTAATAATTGAATATAATCCAAATATAATAAAATTCATCATTTTAAAGTGTACAATTCAGAAATTTTAATATATTCACAGACTTGTATCATCATTATCAACTAATTCCACAACATTTTTATTACCTTAAAAAGAAACCTCATAACAATTAGTAGTTATTATGCCTATTTCCCTCCAGCTCCTATCAATGGCAAATATACTTTTCTATCTCTGTAGATCTGCCTACTCTGGACATATTGAATAAATGAATTATAAATATGTGACCTTTTGTACCTGGCTTCTCTCAATTAGCATGTTTTAAAGTTCATATGGTACCATGTAACATCAATACTTCATTCTTTTTCTATTACTTAGTAATATTGCAGAAGCTCTATACAGTCAGCAAAAATAAGACCAGGAGCTGACTGTGGCTCAGATCATGAACTCCTTATTGCCAAATTCAGACTGAAATTGAAGAAAGTGGGGGAAAACCACCAGACCGTTTAGATATGACCTAAATCAAATCCCTTATGATTATACAGTGGAAGTGAGAAATAGATTTAAGGGACTAGATCTGATAGAGTGACTGATGAACTATGGACGGAGGTTCATGACATTGTACAGGAGACAGGGATCAAGACCATCCCCAAGAAAAAGAAATGCAAAAAAGCAAAATGGCTGTCTGAGGAGGCCTTACAAATAGCTGTGAAAAGAAGAGAAGCGAAAAG
>NW_011494604.1:1224383-1251944 GCF_000754665.1 Bison bison bison | reverse complement strand
TACCCACTTGAATGCAGAGTTCCAAAGAATAGCAAGGAGAGATAAGAAAGCCTTCCTCAGCGATCAATGCAAAGAAATAGAGGAAAACAATAGAATAGGAAAGACTAGAGATCTCTTCAAGAAAATTAGAGATACCAAGGGAACATTTCATGCAAGGATGGGCCTGATAAAGGACAGAAATGCTATGGACCTAACAGAAGCAGAAGATATTAAGAAGAGGTGGCAAGAATACACAGAAAAACTATACAAAAAAGATCTTCATGACCCAGATAAACATGATGGTGTGATCACTCACCTAGAGCCAGACATCCTGGAATGCAAAGTCAAGTGGGCCTTAGGAAGTATCATTATGAACAAAGCTAGTGGAGATGATGGAATTCCAGTTGAACTATTTCAAATCCTAAAAGATGATGCTGTGAAAATGCTGCACTCGATATGTCAGCAAATTTGGAAAACTCAGCAGTGGCCCCAGGACTGGAAAAGGTCAGTTTTCATTCCAATCCCAAAGAAAGGCAATGCCAAAGAATGCTCAAACTACTACACGATTGCATTCATCTCACACGCTAGTCAAGTAATGTTCAAAATTCTTCAACCCAGGCTTCAGCAATATGAACAGTGAACCTCTAGATCTTCAAGCTGGTTTTAGAAAAGGCAGAGGAACCAGAGATCAAATTGCCAATATTCGCTGGATCATCAAAAAAGCAAGAGAGTTCCAGAAAAACAACTATTTTTGCTTTATTGATTATGCCAAAGCTTTTGTGTGGATCATAACAAACTGTGGAAAATTCTTAAAGAGATGGGAATACCAGACCACCTGATCTGCCTCTTGAGAAATCTGTATGCAGGTCAGGAAGCAACAGTTAGAACTGGACATGGAACAACAGACTGGTTCCAAATAGGAAAAGGAGTACGTCAAGGCTGTATATTGTCACCCTGCTTATTTAACTTATATGCAGAGTACATCATGAGAAACACTGGGCTGGAAGAAACACAAGCTGGAATCAAGATTGCTGGGAGAAAGATCAATAACCTCAGATATGCAGATGACACCACCTTTATGGCAGAAAGTGAAGAACTAAAGAGCCTCTTGATGAAAGTGAAAGAGGAGAGTGAAAAAGTTGGCTTAAAGCTCAACATTCAGAAAACGAAGATCGTGGCATCTGGTCCCACCACTTCACGGGAAATAGATGGGGAAATAGTGGAAACAGTGGCTGACTTTATTTTTGGGGGGCTCCAAAATCACTGCAGATGGTGATTGCAGCCATGAAATTAAAAGACGCTTATTCCTTGGAAGCAAAGTTATGAGCAACCTAGACAGCATATTAAAAAGCAGAACCATTACTTTGTCAACAAAGGTCCATCTAGTCAAGGCTATGGTTTTTCCAGTAGTCATATATGGATGTGAGAGTTGGACTATAAAGAAAGCTGAACGCCGAAGAATTGATGCTTTTGAACAGTGGTGTTGGAGAAGACTTAAGAATCCCTTGGACTGCAAGGAGATCCAACCAGTCAATCCTAAAGGAAGTCAGTCCAGGGTGTTCATTGGAATGACTGATGTTGAGACTGAAACTCCAATATTTTGGCCACCTGATGTGAAGATCTGACTCATTTGAAAAGGCCCTGATGCTGGGAAAGATTGAAGGCAGGAGGAAAAGGGGACAACAGAGGATGAGAGGGTTAGATGGCATCACCAACTTAATGGACATGAGTTTGGGTAAACTCAGGGAGTTGGTGATGGACCGGGAGGCCTGGCATGCTACGGTTCATGGGGTCACAAAGAGTCGGACATGACTGAGAGACTGAACTGAACTGAATATTCTATTGCGTGAATATTCCATACTTTATTCATTCATTAATTGATGGACATTTGGGTTATTTCTACTTTTTAACTGGTATGCATATTCATGTACACATTTTTGTTTAGACATACACTTTCAATTTCTGCGGTTGTACCAAGAACTAGAATTGCTGGGTCATATGATAACTCTGTTTACTCTTCTGAGAACTTTCAAACTATTTTCCAAAGCAGCTGCACCATTTTACAATCCTATTAACAACATAAGAATGTTCCAAATTCTCCACATCCTTGCCAACACTTGTTATTGTCTATGTTGTTATAGTCATCCCAGTGGGTATGAAGTGGTATCTTAACACCTTGCTTTGCTTTTTTCTAATGACTAACAATGTAACAGTGAAAGAGGAGAGTGAAAAAGCTGGCTTGAAACTCAACATTCAAAAAACTAAGATCATGGCATCGGGCCCCATCAATTCATGGCAAACAGATGAGGAAACAATGGAATTTTCTTTAACAAACAATTTATTTTCTTGGGCTCCAAAATCACTGTAGATGGTGACTGCAGCCATGAAATCAAAAGATGCTTGCTCCTTGGAAGAAAAGCTATGACTAACCTGCTGCTGCTGCTAAGTTGCTTCAGTCATGTCCAACTCTGTGCGACCCCATAGATGGCAGCCCACCAGGCTCCCCTGTCCTTGGGATTCTCCAGGCAAGAATACTGGAGTGGGCTGCCATTTCCTTCTCCAGTCTAGACAGCATATTAAAAAGCAGAGACATTACTTTGTTGACAAAGGTTCATCCAAAGCTATGTTTCTTCCAGTAGTCATGTATGGATATGAGAGTTGGACCATAAAGAAAGTTGAGTGCTGAAGAATTGATGCTTTTGAACTGTGGTGTTGGAGAAGACTCTTGAGAGTCCCTTAGACTGCAAGATCAAACCAGTGAATCTTAAAGGAAATCAGTCCTAAATATTCATTGGAGGACTGATGCTGAAGTTCCAATACTTTGGCCACCTGATATGAAGAACTGACTCACTGGAAAAGATCCTGATGCTGGGAAAGCAGAAGGAGAAGGGGACCACAGAGGAGATGGTCGGATGGCATCACCAACTCGATAGACATGAGTTTGAACAAGCTCCGGGAACTGGTGATGGACAAGGAAACCTGGAGTGCTGCAGTCCATGCGGTCACAAAGAGTTAGACATGACTGAGCGACTGAAGGATGTTCAGCACTTTTTTACGTGCTAATTAGCCAGCTGCAGATTTTCTTTGTAGAACTGTAAGTTTTCTCCTAAGAATCTCACAGTTTTAGCTGTTAAATTTAGATCTTTGATTCATTCTGAGTCAGTTTCAACACATTTTATAAGGTAGAAGTCTAACTTCATTCTTTTGAAAGTTGGTATCCACTTGTCCCAGAATTATTTGTTGAAAAGACTATTCTTACACCATTGTCTTGGCATTTGTCTTAAAAATGAATTGACTATAAGGATTTCTTTCTGTACTCTCAATTCTAGTCTGTTGATCTGTACTTTACACCAGAACTACAGTCCTGACTATCTAGCCTGGTAGTAAGCTGGGAAGTGTGAGTCCCCCAACTTTATTCTTTTTCAAGATTATTTTGACTATTCTTAGTTCCTTGCATTTCCATACGAATTTTAGGATCAGTTTGTCAATTTCTGCACATACACACAAAAGCTGGAATTTTCATAGAGACTTCACTGAAGCTGTGTATCAATTTAGGAGTATGAAATGAAAACGATACTGTCTTTGAATCCATGAACAAAGGACTACTTTATTTTCCATGAATTTAGGTCTTGTTTAATTTCTTCCTATGTTTGGTACTTTTCAGCATATGGGATTTTCTTTCTAACTGCAAACAGTAAAATACATACGTGTCTGTCTTGTTTTGGCCAATAGTTGCTAGGATCTTCTTAATGTCCGTTTCAGACTGTCCATTGCTATTATTTAGAACACAAATGACTTTTCTATTTTGGTCTTGTACCCTACAACCTTGCTTGAGGCATTAGTTTAACAGTTTTTTGGTGAATTCTTTAGGATTTTCTCTGTTGAGAAATGCATATGTATTTATAACTGTTATACCTTATATTGTTATAAGAATCAATAAAGTATATTGATTCTTTTATCATTATATAATGTCCTTTGTTGCTAGTAGCGGTTTCTATTTAAATTCCATTTTTATCAAAATAGCCATTCCAGCTCTCTTTTGGTTGTCGTTTGCAATATATATATTTTTCCTTCCTTTTACTTTCAATCTACCTGTATCTTTGAATTTTGTTTTTTTAATCCAATTTTAAAATCTCTAACTTTTGAATGGAATGTTTCATCCATTCACATTAAAAAAAATGCATTCACATATGATGTGATTATTGAGACAGAAGATTTACACTTGCCATTTTTACTCATTTTGATATCCCTCATACTTTTTGCTCTATTCCTTATTTACTGCTATACTTACAATAAGTGAATACTGCAGTGTTTTCTTCAATGATATTTCACTATTTGAGTTATTTGCTTAGTGTCTGCTCTAGAATTTACCATATACATCTTAATTTATCAGAAACAGCTTCAGATTTATACTAACCTAATTCAAATGAGCTACAGAAAACATTAGTCTTAATGGCTTTATTCCCTTTCTCCTGTTTTTGTGGCATTGCTCTATGTATATGTCTTTTAAAGACATTAAGAGGAAAAAGGACTGCAATTATATTTTTGCAGGTTTTTGTTAATATGAATTCTTATCATTTCTGGCTTTCTTCATTTACTCCTGTGGAATCAAATTACTACCTGGGGTATCAAATTATCATCTGGGGTCATTTCTTTAACCCAATGGAGCTTTGCTACCATCTACCTTCTTTGTACTATAAAAACAGAAAATATATTACATTTCTATATGTCATAGGTAGCAAAATATATACATTGTTTTATTTTTTATTAATTTTTATTAGAGTACAGTTGATTTTCAAATTGAGGTGCTGGAGAAGACTCTTGAAAGCCCCTTGGTCAGCAAGGAGATCAAACCAATCAATCCTAAAGGAAATTAACCCTGAATAATCATTGGAAAGACTGACACTGAAGCTGAAGCTCCAATACTTTGGCCACCCGATGCGAACAGCCAACTCACTGGAAAAGACCCTGATGCTTGGAAAGATTGAAGGCAAAAGGAGAACAGGGTGGCAGACAATAAGATGATTGGGCAGCATCACTGATTTGAAGGATATGAACCTGGGCAAACTCTAGGAGATAGTGAGGGACAGGGAGGCCTGGGGTGCTGCAGTCCATGGGTTCGCAGAGTTTGACCCAGCTTAGCGACCGAGCAACAACTAGCTGCCTTACAATGTTGTGTTGGTTTCTTACTGTACAGCAAAGTTAATCAGCCATACATATACATATATCCACTCTTTTATAGATTTCCTTCCCATTTAAGTCACCACAGAGCACTGAGGAGAATTCCCTGTGCTCATTAACTATCTATTTTATATATAGTGGTGGTTTAGTGGCTAAGTCGTGTCCAACCCTTGCAAACCCATGGACTGTATGTAGCCTGCCAGGCTCTTCTGTCCACGGGATTATCCCGGCAAGAATACTAGAGTGGGTTGCCATTTCCTACTCCAGATTTTATACATAGTAGTGTACATACGTCAGTCCCAATCACCCAATTCTTCCCACTCTCTCTCTCTCCCATCCCTTGGTGGCCATACATTTGTTCTCTATGTCAGTGTCTTTATTTCTGTTTTGCAAACAGGTTCATCTCTACCATTTTTCTAAATCCACATATAAAGTGCTGGTTACTGCTCCTCTGTCCATGGAATTTTCCAGACAAGAATACTGGAGTGGGTTGCCATTTCCTTCTCCAGGAGATCTTCCCAACCTAGGGATCGAATCCAGGTCTCCTGCATTGCAGGCAGATTCTTTACCATCTGAACCACCAGGAAAGCTGCAATATTATACAATATCTTTTTCTGAGATACTTCACCTGTTATGATAATCTCTAGGTCCATCCACATCTCTGCAAATGGCATTGTTTCATTCCTTTTTATGACCAAGCAATATTCTACTGTGTATACGTACAGGAGCAAGAATAAAGAAGCTATTCTTTATCCGTTCCTCTGTCAATGGACATTTGCATTGCCCGCTGTGCTGCAATGAACAATGGAGTACATGCATCCTTTAGAAATATGGTTTTCTCCAGATATACGCCCAGGAATGGGATTGCTGAGTCATATGATAGCTCTACTTTTAGTCTTTTAAGAAACCTCCATACTATTCTCCATAGTGGCTGTACCAATTTACACTCCTATCAACAGTGTAGGAAGGTTCCCCTTTCAGCATTTATTGTTTGTAGAATTTTTGATGATGGCCATGCTGACTGGTGTGAGGTGATACCTCATTGTAGTTTTGATTTGCATTTCTCTAATAATAATGTTGAGCATCCTTTTATGTGTCTGTTGGCCATCTGTATGTCTTCTTTGAAGAAATGTCTATTTAGGTCTTCCATACTTCTTTTGATTGGGTTGTTCATTTTCTTTCTATATTGATCTGCATGAGGTGTTTGTATATTTTGGAGATTAATCCCTGCTGTTGCTTCGTTGGCAAATATTTTCTCCCATGTGATGGTTGTCTTTTTGTTTTATGGTTTCCTTTGCCGTGTAAAGCTTTTAAATTGAATTAGGTCCCATTTGTTTATTTTTGTCTTTTTCCCCATCACTCTAGGCAGCAGATCAAAAAATATCTTGCTGTGATTTATGTCAGAGAATATTCTGTCTAATTTTCCTCTAAGAGTTTTATGGTATGCAGCATTTAGGTCTTTAATCCATTTTGAGTTTTGTGTGTGTGTATGGTATTAGGGAATGTTCTAATTTCATTCTTTTACATGCAGTTGTTCAGTTTTACCAGCACCATTTATTGAAGAGACTGTCTTTTTTCCATTGTATATTCTTGCCTCCTTTTTCATAAACAGAAATATCTTGCTTTCCTAAACACTAATAATGAAAGATCAGAAATAGAGATTAAGGAAATAATCCCATTTACCATTGCATCAAAAAGAATAAAATACCTAGGAATAAACTGATCTAAGAAAGTAAAAGACCTGTACTCAGAAAACTATAAGATACTGATGAAAGAAGTGCAAGATAACAAAAATAGATGGAAAGATATACTGTGTTCTTGGATTGGCCACAGGTGGCCACAGGTGCATGGGTTTACCTCTGGCCTTTCTATCCTGTTACACTGATCTATATTTCTGTTCTTGTGCCAGTACCATATTGTTTTGATTACTGCAAATTTGTAGTATATTAGGAAGTCAGGGAGCCTGATTCCTCCAGCCCATTCTTCTTTCTCAAGATTGCTTTTGCTATTCAGAGTCTTTCTTGTTTCCATACAAATTGTAAAATTTATTCTTTTAATTCTTTGAAAAATGTCCTTGAATAGCGATTGCATTAAATCTATAGATTGCTTTTGGGTAGTATAGTCATTTTGCCAATAGTGATTCTTCCAATCCAAGAACATGGTATATCTTTCCATCTATTTTTGTTGATCTTGAGTCTTTTCAAGTGAGTCAGTTCTTTGCATCAGGTGACCAAAGTATTGGAGTTTCAGCTTCAGCACCAGTCCTTCCAATGAATATTCAGGACTGATTTCCTTAAGGATGGACTGGTTGGATCTCCTTGATGGACTGGTTGGATCTCCTTGCAGTCCAAGGGACTCTCAAGAGTCTTCTCCAACACCACAGTTCAAAAGCATCAATTCTTCAGTGCTCAGCTGTCTTTACAGTCCAACTCTCACATCCATACATGACTACTGGAAAAACCATAGCCTTGACTAGATGGACCTTTATTGGCAAAGTAATGTCTCTGCTTTTTAATATGCTATCTAGGTTGGTCATAACTTTCCTTCCAAGGAGTGTCTTTTAATTTCATGGCTGCAATCACCATCTGCAATGATTTTGGAGCCCCAAAAAATAGTCTGTTGCTGTTTTCACAGTTTCCCCATCTATTTCTCATGAAGTGATGGGACCAGATGCCATGATCTTCATTTTCTGAATGTTGAGTTTTAAGCCAACTTTTTCACTCTCCTCTTTCACTTTCATCAAGAGGCTTTTTAGTTCCTCTTTGCTTTCTGCCATAAGGGTGGTGTCATCTGCATACCTGAGGTTATTGATATTTCTCCCGGCAATCTTGATGCCAGCTTGTGCTCCCTCCAGCCCAGTGTTTCTCATGATGTACTCTGCATATAAGTTAAACAAGCAGGGGGACAATATACAGCCTTGACATATTCCTTTCCCTATTTGAAACCAGTCTGTTGTTCCATGTCCAGTTCTAACTGTTACTTCCTGACCTGCATACAGATTTCTCAGGAGGCAGGTCAGGTGGTCTGGTATTCCTATCTCTTTAAGAATTTTCCACAGTTTGTTGTGATCCACACAGTCAAAGGCTTTGGCATCATCAATAAAGCAGAAATAGATGTTTTTCTGGAACTCTCTTGCTTTTTCAATGATCCAACATATGTTGGCAATTTGATCTCTGGTTCCTCTGCCTCCAGTCCAGGTTCGATGCACGATACTGAATGCTTGGGGCTGGTGCACTGGGATGACCCAGAGGGAGGGTATGGGGAGGGAGGAGTGAGGAGGGTTCAGGATGCGGAACACAGGTATACCTGTGGCGGATTCATTTCGATATTTGGCAAAACTAATACAATATTGTAAAGTTTAAAAATAAAATAAAATTTAAAAAAATAAATAAATAAAATAAAACCAGCTTGAACATCTAGAAGGTCACAGTTCAGGTACTACTGAAGCCTGGCTTGGAGAATTTTGACCATTACTTTACTAGCGTGTGAGATGAATGCAATTGTGTGGTAGTGTGAGCATTCTTTGGCATTGCCTTTCTTTGGGATTGGAATGAAAACTGACGTTTTCCAGTCCTGTGGCCACTGCTGAGTTTTCCAAATTTGCTGACATATCGAGTGCAGCATTTTCACAGCATCATCTTTTAGGATTTGAAATAGTTCAACTGGAATTCCATCACCTCCACTAGCTTTGTTCGTAGTGATACTTCCTAAGGCCCACTTGACTTTGCATTCCAGGATGTCTGGCTCTAGGTGAGTGATCAAACCACTGTGATTATCTGGGTTGTGAAGATCTTTTTTGTACAGTTCTTTGGTGTATTCTTGCCACCTCTTCTTACTATCTTCTGCTTGTGTTAGCTCCATACCATCTGTCCTTTATTGTGCCCATCTTTGCATGAATAAATGAAGAGATGGAGCCAAAGCAAAACCAACACCCAGTTGTGGATGTGACTGGCGATAGAAGCAAAGACTGATACTGTAAAGAGCAATATTGCGTAGGATCCTGGAATGTTAGTTCCATGAATCAAGGCAAATTGGAAGTGGTCACACAGGAGATGGCAAGAGTGAATGTCGACATTTTAGGAATCAGTGAACTAAAATGGACTGGAATGGGTGAATTTAACTCAGATAACCATTTTATCTATTACTGTAGGCAAGAATCCCTTAGAAGAAATAGAGTAGCCATCATAGTCAACAAAAGATCCCGAAATGCAGTACTTGGATGCAATCTCAAAAACAACAGGATGATCTCTGTTCATTTCCAAGGCAAACCATTCAATATCACGGTAATCCAAGTCTATGCCCCAACCAGTAATGCTGAAGAAGCTGAAGTTGAATGGTTCTATGAAGACCTACAAGACCTTCTAGAACTAACACCCAAAAAAGATGTCCTTTTCATTATAGGGGCCTGGAATGCAAAAGTAGGAAGTCAAGAAACACCTGGAGTATCAGGAAAATTTGATCTTTGAGTACAGAATGAAGCAGGGCAAAGGCTAATGTAGTTTTGTCAAGAGAATGCACTTGTCATAGCAAACACCCTCTTCCAACAACACAAGAGGTTTGTCATATATGGTTTTTATTATGTTGATGAGGCAGGTTGCCTCTAAGCCTACTTTCTGGAGAGCTTTCATCACAAATGTTTGTTGAACTTTGTCAAAAGCTTTTTCCGCCATCTATTGAGATTATATATATATACATATATAGCTTTATAATATTGCTTTTAACTGACTTAGAAAAGAAGAAAATACATTTTATTGTCTAACTACCTTTATGATTGCTCTTTGCTTTTTTTTTCTTTCAGTATGGATTCAAATTATTGTCTGGGTCTTGCTTTCAAATATGAAGAACTTGCATCAGTATTTCTTTAAGGTGAGTCCACCAGTAACAAATTCTCTCATCTTCTGCTTATCTGCAAATATCTTTATTTCACCTTCATTTTTGAAAGACAGCCTTGCTATATATAGGATTCTTGGTTGAGTTTTTGTTTCCCTTTGAATTTTTTGAGCATATTATCCCATCACCTTCTTGTCCCCACTGTTTCTGTTGAGAAGGCAGTTGTTAATTTTGTTGTGGTTAACCCTGCAAATGACAAATTGTTTTTCTCTTGCTGTTTTAAAATTTTTTCCTTGTCTTTCAGCATTTTTAATGATTCATCTATTTGTGACTCTCTTGCATGTATCCTGTTTGGAATTCCTTGAGCTTCCTGGAGGAGCAGATTAACATATTTGACTAAGTGGAAACTTTTCAGCTTTTATTTCTTCAATGCTTCTTCTGCTCCCCTCTCTCTCCTTTCCTTCTGGTTCTCCCATCATGCATATGTTAGTGTGCTTAATAGGGCCCCATATTTTTCTGAAGTTCTGTTCATTTTTCTTCATTTTTCTCTCTGTTCTTTGGACTACATAATCTCTATTGATCTTTTTTCTGCCTGTTCAAATCTACTGTTGAGCCCAACTAGCAAGTTTTTTATTTCAGCTGTATTTGTCAATTCCAGAATTTCCACTTGGTTCCTTTACTTTAAAATTTCTTTCTTTTATTAATACTGTCTATTTGATGTGACATCACCATCATATTCTTTAATCATGGCCTCCTTTAGTTCTTTGAAGAAAATTATAATGGCTACTTTGAAGTCTTTGTCTGTTAAATCTGACATCAGATCATTCTCACAGGCAGTTTCTATTGCCTGCCCTCCCTACCATACCCCGTTTCCAGTGTATGAATTATACTTTCCTTTTCTTTTGAATGTCTTGTAATTGTTTTCATTGGAAACTAGGCATTTTAGAAACTATATTTTAACAACTCTGGGTACTGAGCCACCTCCTCTCCCCCAGGGTTTGTTACTATTATTTGTTTGTTTACTTGTTTTCTGACTAGCTGGATTATTTTAGTGAAATCTGCTTCCTCTCTCTCCCATAATTTGTATTAATCAAACCAAACATGAAACGTTGTGTTCAACTTTGAATGCCACATCTGAAGAATACTAACAAATGTAAGCATATAAAGAGGAAGCTTCCAGGATGAGGAGAGTTTCAAAATACAATAGACAAAAAGGGTAAGGAAATTGGGGATATTTTACATGAAGTCAATCAGACTAACAGGATAAAAAGGACACAAAGCTGCTGATTTCAAAGTTGTGGTACAGCCGAAGCCAGGGAGGGAGAGGTCACAGAACTTAGACAAATGTAGGCATTATAGGGAACAGATTTTAGCTCAAAAATACAAGAAAGAATTTTTAAAATAAGCAATTCAACAGTGGCATATACTACCTTATAAAATAACAAGGGTTTTACTTTTAAGCAGAAATTTTCAACATGTCATAACTGTTGAGAATGACACTCCTTGTTTGAGAGGGACGTCTGAGTAGATGATCATATTTCCCATGACAGTCAAGAACCTTGACCTCAAATGTAGTCATTTTTACACAATGCAAAGCACTTTACATGCCTATAGGTATACACTGCAAATAAACATTTTCTTTTCAAGAAAAATGTGTACAAAGAAACCTTCTTAAATGTTTCTCTAGCAAACAGTTCCTTTGAGATTGCTGTTTAAAAGTATTTTTCTGATCAGACATATATCTGAGAGATAACTATATAAAACATTGGGGGAAATGATTAATTACTTTGAGCTTCTACATTCTCTCATGTACTTGCTTTAAAATTTTAGAATAAATTTAATTCATTTTTTAAGAGTCCCTCAGTTCTTAGAAAATACTTTTTTAATGAAGTAATTGAGATCCAGAACTCACCAGAAGAAATCTTACCAGCACCTTTATAGTCAACAGAAAATGCAGATGTGACTCCATTGGCTGACCCCAGCTCACCCATGGAAATTTGATAAGGGGGCCTCAGCTTGATTTCCATCTGCATGTCAGACAGATTTATCTTTGTTGAAAGAGACCTGGGATTATTATATCGCTGCTTGGTCCTCTGAATGAAGTTATCTATGTAAAATAAAAAATAAATTTCCTTGCAGTCATTTGTTAATTAAATCATTTGAAAGTGTGATGTTTACAGACAGTAAATTTGGTGATAAACAGTTTGTTATCCTAAATGTCCAACCTGTCATGGAATGCCCTAATATTATTTGTGTTTAATGGTTAATATATCCTGGCATCATCAGTTTTTCTCACTAGAAATTATACTCTAGAAACTAGTAATTATAAATAAACTAAGGATTTAATATCACATGGTTGTGAGAATACTTCTACAATTATATCCACTTCAAGGAATTACTCTGAACCTCTGAAAAAAAAAAAAATGAAAACAGCTCCCTTTAAATTTAAACCAAAGCCTTAATTTGTACAGGGATTCAGATCTCATAAAGTATTGCCTGTAAGTATTACCAGTTGTAATTACATTAAAACATACACTGTAAATTGCATGTTCATATAAATCTGTTTTCTTATTTATTGCTTATACCATTAGAACATATGCTTTAAAGAACACATTTAATGAAATCAATAAAAAACATTTCCTAAATTTCTCCCAATTTTATTTCCACTATTTGCATCTTGAATTTACCCTTTTTGCCCCTTCTGCATCAGGAGTCAAGCAAATTAATGTCCACAGGCCAAATCTAGCCTGTTGATTCTATTTGTGAATAAAATGTTACTGGAATATAAGTATACTCATTCATTTATGCATTGCCTATGGCTGTTTTCAAGCTATAATAGCAAGGGCTGAGACTGAGAAAATAATCCTTAAAGCCTAAATTTGTACTATCTGGTCCTTTACAATAAATGTTTGCCAACTTCTGTTCTACATTAAGCAGTCTAAAAATACTATCACATAAACACAAAGCTCTGAATCTCTAGCTTATAAATTTCTCACTGAGAAATTATCTTCTGGGATTAATTCTTTGAGCCAATAATCATGATCCTCTACAGGGTTCAAACAGAACCTTTACTAATTGGCATTCAAGTGAAGAAGTTGCCATAATTTATAGACTGTCAAACTATTCTGTCAAAAGCAAGTTAGTAGAATTTTCTGAGTTTTCTCTCTGTCCCTTAGTATTAGATGAAAAATCATTTATGACTGAATAGAGACAGGATAATGAAAAGGGAAAAAAAAAATCAGGCCCTTACCAAATTCAATGAAACAGTACGGTCTGACAGCAGTATTTGTCTTCATCATGTTATAAGTAGTAATGAACTCCTTCTGAAGCTCATCCAGGAAAGAGAAGGCCAGAACATTTGGGTAATTTTCAGTGCACAACATCATGTAGCTCACTCCCATAGAGCTAATAAAACTACAGTGTAAAAAACATCGGATTTAAAATTTCAAATTAAATCAAGGTAATTCGTTACTTCACAAGACTGGCTCTATATACCATACTCTGCTGCTACAGAGGCATTGATGTTACTAACACTTATTAAATATTTTAGCAAAAAATTAAAGGAATTGAAATATAATGCTAGTTTCAGTTGCGGTTTAAAAACAATAGACAAAAAAGTGAATGTATTCACTTTGCTGTATAGCAGAAACTAACACAACATTGTAAATCAACTATACTCAAATTAAGATTCATTTTTAAAAAGTGGAGAGGGACATATACTGTGATTCGAACACTTCAGTTACTTATCACTTGGGGTAGAAAGCAGGAAAGACTATGCAAATAAATAAGGGTCACAGATAGTTTAACATTTCAATCGTTCAACCTAGAGGAATTTAACACTATTTGAATCAAGAACTTTTTAGAGGTTCTGATGAAAGTTATGGACACTCTTTGCAGAAACAACACAGAATTTGGCAGACAGTTTCAAGGTGATAACTGACCTCCTAAAGTTATCCACTGACTCCAAAATCAAATCCTCTACTTCACAAAATGAATTATGTATCAGTGGGGGAAAAAGAGAATTTATGAGTTCATAACAACAAATAAAAGGGAAGAAAGGAAGACTCTCGTTCACAGCAGAATGCTGAATACCACCTGGTACATGTGGAGATAGTGGTAGAACTGGAAAACTTAGCACTTTGCAGCCTACACAGTAAAGACTGAATCCATTTATAAACAGTGGATGCTAAATCTAGGTAGGTACTTTGGTAAGGAGCAGGATTGTGCATGGCTTTAAAATGTCTTCTCGTGGATTGCTTATTGGCTGCAGGGGAATTCTATTGTATTTATAAAACAGTAGAAACTAGACAACACCTTAACCAAGTACTCTAATATGGCCTTGCCATGCCTCCAGATGTGATCCTCAGTCAGACATATCAGTTCTGGCTGAGAATGCATAATCTGAATCTAATCATGAAGAACACCAGAATAATCAACATTCTATTTCCTTTAAAAGGGTGTGGGGTGGGGAGCTATATTCTTCAGAAAACTCAATGTTGTTAAAAAAAAAAAGAAAGAAAGAAAGAAAGGCTTTGGAAACGTTTCTGATCACAGGAGGTTAAAGAGACACAACTAAATGCAATACCTAACCCTAGTCTGGGAGGCCTGGCATGCTGCTATTCATCGGGTCGCAAAGTCGGACACGACTGAGCGACTGAACTGAACTGAACTGAACTGAACCCTAGTCTGGATCCTGTGTTACAGAAGGGGAAAAGTTCTACAGAGGACATTCCTTGGTCAACTGACAAAAACAGAAAACAGGCAGTACAGTAGTTTAGGTAAAACTATGGTATCCGTATTAAATATACTAGATCTGATAACTGTACTACAATTAAGTCTAGGAATATCTCTAACCTTAGAAAATACACTCTGAAGTAGTTAGGAATAAAAGGGTATGGTATTTTTGTTTCTCTCAAATGGTTTGGACAAAAATAAATCAGATAGATGAAACAATAAAGTAAATGGGGTAAAATGTTAACAAAATGTGACTCTGGGTTCAAGTATTATTTGTAATTTTCATACTTGTACAACTTTTCTGAAAGTTTGAAATTATTTCTAAATAAGTTAAAATTTAAAACAAAAATGTTTAAATTAACCATCTTCTATTGGAAAAAAAATTTCTGAAACAAAGTATACATTGCCCTATAACATGCATAGGATGGGACAGAAATTGATGGTTTTTAATGAGTCATTAAACGTTCTTGCATGGTATTGTCAACACAGTTCTGGTCTAGATCAAGGGAAGCAAACAGCGTACAGGCTGTAACCTCGCCATTCCCATGCCAGACACTGCTAATCTGTCACAGCAATTTTTACTACCGAACCCTGATCCACATCGGAGTCCCTCTCTCTCCCTTTTTCTCTACTATTATAGAAGCAGAATTTATTTATTAATATCATTTTAAATTTAACTTTTAAAATATTCACATGACTCAAATTTTAAAAGAATGAAAAATGAAAGGAAATATATACTTGAAGTATTTTATCCCCACCGCTGCTCTCAGATACTCAGTTCTCTGTCCCTCAAGCAACTCATGTTACTATTAATTTCATATGCATCCTTCCAGTGAGAGTTATGCATATGAAAACAAATATACATCTATCTTTTTTAAAAGACCACCCAAGGCAGCCAAATGATGTGGGGTTGGCACCTATTCATCATCTATTATTAACAGTGTGAGATATACTACTAGGGAAACTGTGCTGATCTTGTGCTTCTGGAATAACCTGAAATTCCTTTCTGAAGTTCCACTTAACATAAAGCCATTTGACACAATGTTTTTCAAGCTGCAAGTTGGCACCCCTCCCCAGTAGACCATAAAATTAATGAATTACACACAGCATTTTCTTAAAAACTGAAATAGAATATTACAGAAAATGCTGGAATGCAATTATTTCATAAAACTTTGGTTTATCCTATTTGTATGCTAAGTGACAGTCACAAAGTAAAATGTATCTCTTCTTACGGGTCACAGTCAAAAAAGTTTAACCATAATGTACTGTACTTTTCTACAAAATTGTCAAGTAAATTGAAAAATCAAAGTATGATTTTCCCAAATACTTTTCCCTGTCCAAAAAAATCTTCACTGTCACTATCAAAATTCTTCAACATGTTGTTAGCATTCAAATATATCTCACAATAACTTGAATTGCGATAGAACAAAATTGGTGATTAGCTTCTAAACACTTGGAACTTTCAAGTAGCTGCTGAGGTGTTACTTCACTATCCTTCAATAATATGATGGAAGCTTTTACACTCCAGCTTTTGTGCTATAACAGGGTTTTACTATACTTCCATATTAATAACAGAGTGAACCATAGACACCTACATGTGTTTATCCCAAATGGTTTCTCTTGCTTGCACTCAATTTACCTGGCAAATTATTTGTGAAATAAAAAAAGTCCTGTTTTTAAGATGGTATATTAATGTTTTCAAGTCTTTATTACAAAGTCTTTATTTTATTATAAATGCTAGATATTCTCCAAAAATGCTATTGACTTTTCATAGTGAATTTACCCTTACAATGCTATATTTTTTTGAAATGCAAAGCTGGTTTTCCAAAATTAGATACAACTCTGTTATCAAAGGTTCTACTTTTTCATATCACTGGGACAAACTGAGACTCCTACCATGGCACTGAGGACAACTTGCAATGAAATAGTCTAAAGCCACTAGAGGCAAGCAAGTCTGTGCAGGCTTTAGCCTGTCCATCAAGCTCATTTGGCTCACTTGTTACAGACAATCTGGCTGCTGTTCTTCTGCCTTGATGAGAAGGAAGAAGAGAAGTAGTAGTAACAGTAATAGTACGGTTTAATAATAGTAATGGTAATAGCAGGTACGATTTACTGATCACTTGGAATGAACCAGGCCCTTTGCTAAGTATTTTACATATTTTATCTAATTTCATTCTTACTTTATGTAAATAAAGCACATGTTATCTATCTTCACGTAATTAACCCAGTTTATACTTACCTATTTGTATGTTTGTTCTCATGTCTCTCTCACTAATATTTATGCTCCATGAGAGCAGAGATGATTCTTTACAGTTCACCACTGTATTCTTAATATCTAGAATATTATGTCCAGTACACAATAAGTGTTCAATAAATTTGTAAATAAATAAGTGCATAGATGGCATCATTCATTTATTCATTTATACCTAGTTGGTTTAGATACTATGCACAGATAATTGCACAGCTCAGTGGCATCTACACCAAGAAGCTAAATAAACACCTGACTAATGACAGAAGGGAGTAGAACTTCACATACTCTCCCAGGTCATTGTTCCCAGAAGGCCTGAGTTCAAATCACTAAGTCTTCAACATCCCCCTATTTAAAAGACAGCTGTGCTCAGAGATCATGTAGAACTACTCACCTGTGCCCTGAGTACCCCCAGATGGTTATAAAGGGCTAACAAGCTTGTCGGCTTTCCTCTTATCACAGTCATTACTAATCCTCACAACAACAACAAAAAGTCCTCTTTTCTCCACCTTGAGCACAATTCTTAAATTGCCACTGTTTTTTTCCTACTTCACTTTAATTTCCTTTTCCTTTTTTATTTCCTTCCACTTCTGGACTTTGGGATCCATGGGATTTGATCTCTATAGCTATTGCCTTCCTTCTGACCCAGGAATTTATCTAACCTCATTACATCTTTGGTTCCTCTCCATGGCACATATACTAGAAACTTCTTTAGGGAATCCAAGGTCAAGAGTGTCTGGGACAAGTAAGGCTGGCTGAAGTTCCCACTACAGATAAGGAGGCTTTACCACTTTCAGTCATTTTGTTTAAAAGCTAATTTTAACATGTATCCAAGCAGGCCACACCTCAAGTGATTCCTAAAGTCCAACAAAATGAATAAGTGGTTTTAGACATTAAACTTTTCCTAGTACCTAATTTTATTTATTAAATGCCAAAAAAATTTTTTTAGACATCACCAATTAAACATCAACATTATTAGGACTTGCTGGCTTGTTGTACCAAACTAAAATGATAAGTGAAGACTATGATCTTTCTCACAGCAAATAATAAAGCACCCAGTGCATATCCAGCATTCTACTCTACAAGCTTTAATGTCAAAGACCAAATGCCTGCCCACCAGGAACCTGTAGTTAGGTACTGGGAATATACTTAAAATGATATACAAAACAAGATTAAAGAAACAAAACTGAACTTTTTAGCATGCTAAATGAAAAAGTAATTGAAATAGCAATCATATTTGTATTACATATAGTTTTCAGCCACAGGACTGGAGAAGGTCAGTTTTCATTCCAACCCTAAAGAAAGGCAATGCCAAAGAATGTTCAAACTACTGCACAATTGCACTCATCTCACACGCTAGCAAAGTAATGGTCAAAATTCTCCAAGCCAGGCTTCAACAGTACGTGAACCATGAACTTCCAGATGTTCAACATGGATTTAGAAAAGGCAAAGGATCAAATTGCCAACATCTGTTGGATCATAGAAAAAGCAACAGAATTCCAGAAAAATATCTACTTCTGCTTTATTGACTACACTAAAGCCTTTGACTGTGTAGATCACAAGAAACTGTGGAAAATTCTTAAAGAGATGGGAATACCAGACCACCTGACCTGTCTCTTGAGAAATCTGTATGCAGATCAGGAAGCAACAGTTAGAACAGGACATGGAACAACAGACTGGTTCCAAATCGGGAAAGGAGTACATCAAGGCTGTATTTTGTCATCCTGCTTATTTAACTTACGTGCAGAGTACATCATGCGAAATACCAGGCTGGATGAAGCACAAGCTGGAATCAAGATTGCCAGGAGAGATATCACTAACCTCAATACGCAGATGACACTACCCTAATGGCAGAAAGCAAAGAAGAACTAAAGAGCCTCTTGATCAAAGTGAAAGAGGAGAGTGAAAAAGTTGGCTTAAAACTCAACATTTAAAAAACTAAGATCATAGCATCTGGTCCAATTACTTCATGGTCAATAGATGGGGAAACAGTGGAAACAGTGACAGACTTTATTTTGAGGGGCTCCAAAATCACTGCAGATGGTGACTGCAGCCATGAAATTAAAAGACGCTTGCTCCTTGGAAGAAAAGCTATGACCAACCTAGACAGCATACTAAAGAGAAGAGACATTACTTTGCCAACAAAGGTTTGTTTAGTCAAAGCTATGGCTTTTTGAGTAGTCACGTATGGATGTTAGAGTTGGACCATAAAGAAAGCTGAGTGCCAAAGAATTGATGCTTTTGAACTATGGTGTTGGAGAAGACTCTCAAGAGTCCCTTGGACTGCAAGGAGATCCAACCAGTCCATCCTAAAGGAAATCAGTCCTGAATATTCATTGGAAGGACTGATGCTGAGGCTGAAACTCCAATAATTTGGCTATCTGATACGAAGAACTGACTCATTGGAAAAGACCCTGACACTGGGAAAGATTGAAGGTAGGAGGAGAAGGGGAAGACAGAGGATGAGATGGTTGGATGGCATCACCAACTTGATGGACATGAGTTTGAGAAAGCTCCAGGAGCTGGTGAGGAACAGGAAAGCCTGGTGTGCTGCGGCCATGGGGTCGCAAAGAGTCATACAGGACTGAGCGACAGAACTGAACTGAACTGATAATTTTCATTCTGCAATTGTACCATTGCACATAGAAAATCTGCTCATCCTTTGTAGCCATGTTTACCAAGTAAACAGCTTTCCTGGGTGAAGAAAAGTTCTCCAGTTGGACATGAAATCTCTAATCTACTCCTAAGAAAAAAAACTTCAAACTGCATTCCATTTCCTAAAATAATGATTTTAAAGTTTTAAACATAAAAAATGGTTTGATGTTATGAAATTGAGTATACCTTATGAATTTGTTATCACCAAATATATATGGTAAGAAACAAAGTGAAAACAAGTCTTTACCACCAGAGGGACCGTACAGTGACAGTACGATGACAAGAACCAGAAAGAGAACTAAGTAACAATGAGCGTCTGCCATGCTCCACATTCTATCAGGAATTTCATATTTTCTCATTTATTCCTCTCTTACGTAGCCAACCTTTAATTATCCTCCAATGGTGAAGAGCTAAATCATAAATACATTATCCCATAAATAAAAGACCCATTTTCATTACTAACTTAAACCTCATTATATAAGAAAATATGTATTAATATGTAATATGTCAGGTGATAGCAACTTATAACAGTAAGCTAAAGAAGAAGTGGGCTTTCCTGGTGGCTCAGTGGTAAAGAATCCACCTGACAATGCAGGAGACAGGTTCAATCTCTGGGTCAGGAAGATCCCCTGGAGAAAGTAAGTGAAAGCATTAGACACTCAGTCGTGTCTGACTCTTTGTGATCCTATGGACTGTAAATTGCTAAGCTCCTCTATCCATGGAATTCCCCATGCAAAAATACTGGAGTGGGTTGCTATTCCCTTCTTGGATCTTGCTGATCCAGGGGGTCATCTTGCAAGTCTATGGGGTCACAGAAGAGTTGGACACGACTTAGCAACTAAACAAAAAGAAAAGGAGAATCAGATGATTTTAAGTGACTGAAGATGATTACACCATCAGAACCCTGGATACAAACTTTGCCTTTGACAGCCTTCATTTTCTTTTTCTGCAAAGTTAATCTATCTCCTGATTTACCTGTTCCCATTAACCCTATTCCTTTACACCTTCACATTCCAGGGAATAAAGATCCTAACTTCTTTTAGATAACCAACCATTGACAGCCTCTTATTTGCCTGTTAGCTGTATTTCAGAGGTTTACTACACCTACAAAAACTGCATTGTAAGAATAACTAGATTTCTAGATCAGTTCATAAGAGCCTATTTAACATACATGGAGCTGAAAAGCTGTGGATCTTACCATAATAAACAATAGAAAAGTAATACGATGCTAGTAATGAGACAAAACACAGGTTATCTTCTTCCCCCAAGTGGCCTGGTAACTACTGGTGGGTTGCATTACCCTGGTACATCCCCCGCCCCCACCAAACACCTCGTCTCCAGTGTTTTCTCATCAATTTTAGACTTCATATATACTCTATTCCTCATTGTTTTTCAACCAAAAAGAGGGAGGAGGGATAGTTTCACTTAACACTCTTCCCTAGTTAATTTCATAAAATGAAAAGAATTAGGAAGGCGCTTTGTCAGCAAAGAGGCTAAGGGTAAAGAGAGGTAACTCCCTCTTTTACCAGAGATTAACGTGAATAAAAAAAAGAAAAAGAAAGAAAGTGAAGTCGCTCCACTTGGAAAGTGGTGTCGCTCCACTTGGAAAGTAGTGTCCAACTCTTTGTGACTCCATGGACTGTAGCCTACCAGGCTTCTCCGTACATGGGATTTTCCAGGCAAGAGTACTGGAGTGGGTTGCCATTTCCTTCTCCAGGGGATCTTCTTGACCTAGGGATCAAACCTGGGTCTCCCGCATTGCAGGCAGACGCTTTACCCTCTGAACCACCCTACAGACTGTACGTCAGATATACGATTTATTAGCTCTGTGTCTTTGAATAAGTTTCTTTACACCCCTAAGTCTCAGTCCCCTCATCTGTACAATAGGAGTGGTAGTACTATAACAGCTATCTGCCCAGCATCCCTTCACCTCTTTCCTTTGGGGAACTACCTCCAGCCCCACTACCTATTCCATATGGCTTTGATAAAGCTCCCCACCAACTAGATGGGTATGTACCAGGTCAGGACAACTAAGAGTACCTCCAAGCACAAAGTTAGTCCAGAAATGGGCCATGACACAACAAGGCCAATTGAGGTCCTTTTCTTGAAACATGGAGGGGGCAGGGTTGCCCAGCTGTAATGAAGTAAGCCTGAAGCTACCATACAGTGTTTTCCAATATGTGCAGAACATCTATCTGCAAAAGAAAAGACTGAAGAAATGAGAGAAGAATTCCTGGTAACATCTAAGTCCCTGGCTCCACCCAACTAGGAATCTGGCCTATCCTTCAGAATATCCTTTTTTGCTTAAGCAAGTGTGAGTTGTGTTTTTGCCCTTGACAATGGGCAAAGTTCTATTTAATAGCCATTCACAGAGTAGCTGCAAAATTTAATGAAAAGCACAGTAAGTGCCCTACATACAAACCTTCAAGTTGCAAACTTTCAAAGATGCAAACGTGTTTGCATGTCTAATCACGTAAGTTAGTTCACACGTCTGGCACACAATGTCACGTGCATGCATCCTCTACAAGTGGGTCGGCTTCTGTGTAGTTTAGAGTACAGTATTATAGTATCTTTACTTCAAGCTGAGGATGTCCAGAAGCAAGCATAAAAGCAGTGGTATATAGCTGATTGTGTTAGCTGGGTACCTAGGCTAACTTTACTGGACTTACAAACATGCTCTCAGAATGCAACTCATTCACGTGTAGGGGAGCTACTGTAACTAACGCGCCTGGCAACTGCAGGTACTTACTAACTGGTTCATTGATGAAGTTGTTACTCCTATAATCAGAAAGTACAACCAAAGTATGAAAGGAATCCCGGAAATAAAAACAAAAAGGTAGATAAGTCTAAGACAGCATTCCTGGTTGGTAGCAGCAGTTTGGGGACAAATATGAAGAAAGTGACTCCACAGGTAAGGAGAGAACCTATGAAGTTCACAGCCAATATCAGACTTCAAATGAATTTGCTATGAAAGAACTAAGGAATTTCATTTCTTGCACTAAACTCACCTCAGAGTATGACTGACTTTCCAAAGGTTTGTCTTTTCATGAGATCAGTGTCTCAATGTTTAAAGAGATTTCAAAATGTACAACTATACTTTTTAAACACCTAAAGCCAATTTCAAAGTTTTGAGATTTCATAAAATACAACTTAATTTCCATATGGTTAATAATTATTGTGTGAGTCACTGTTGTTCCCTAAGTAGTAATATAAGTTTATCTATTAAACACTATAATTTAAGGAAGGTATCCTTCAATTAATAAAACAGATGAATTCCTTAAAATTTTATACAGAGAATTATACTATCACTATGCAATGGGAAAAGAAATCACAAAACTGGGTTATACACTCCCCACCCCACCCTGATCAGTCAAGTTGAAGAATTAAAAGAAAATGAAGACTTAACTCCACTGCACTCTGACTGCTGCCATACTGCACAACCACCCCTTATGTAGCAGCTACTCTGATATGTGCATGGCACTGTGTCACCACAAGCCAGGCTCCACAGAACGTGCACCATTAGCTGAACTGCATTATTCAGGTACTACAATCTGTTGAAATTTATCTTTTATCCAATACATAGGGGGAGAAAATTAAAATAATTTTCTCATTTTAAATGTTACTCACCTACTTTTTTTCCTTAAAACTTTGAACTTCCTCTACCTATTCAACTAGAATCTAAGGTGAGGTACCATCTGATTTAGCACATTATTTGACACTTAGTTTGGCTTCTCAGGGGTATTCTGCAAAGAGCACTTCAATTTCTGTACAAATCTAAAAACCACAATGCTTAAAGGTGAGGAATCAAAAATAATACAAGCCAGGGCAGGTCAATTATCTCAGTGAGTTACAACCTAGTTTTAGAGAGTGGATATAGAAATTCTAAAAAATATTAATAAAAAAAAATGCTGAAAAGGTCAGTCAACAAGTTCTACAGGCAATCTGTGAAGGGAGTGAGGTTACTAGAGAAATCAAACGGTAGTAATGAGGCAGGTGACTCAAAAGACACAGGCTATAGGCGGAGCTTTGAAAGAAAGAGAAGTATTTAGAAATACGGCTAAGAAAGTGCAGAGTGTTGCCAGTTTCACGTTGTGCTGCAACTACTACTATAGATCTTTGGGTTTTACCTGGCAAACTCATGGAGGTTAGAAAAAGAGGTGTCATGTGAGAATTTTAAATATGTCGGGTAACACAGCAATTTCCAATTTTATGTATTTCAGGCTAAATTTGTTGTCATACTGTATAAAAACCTCAATGAACTAGAAACCAACTAACAAGACTTCTAATCAGTGAAAGAAAATATATGAAATCCAGGCTGTTAGGAACTAGAACTAAAAATTCTCTGTTATTAAAACCTTTCTTAAAACTTGGCTATAAAAATACACAAAGAGGTTCTTCTATATGTGGTTCTGGGGGCCATGTAACATATTTATTCCTTTAGACATTTCTAAATTATATTCTTAGATCAGGCTGATTAGACCTCTGCTGATTCACCTGACTCCTAAACTCGCTAATAAATTGCTTTTTGCATCAAGCTATTTGCTTACACTAAGGAATATTATAAGAAAAATCATAAAAAGCTCATGGTATGGCTGCTGGAAGAATACTACCCAAATTCTGTCTCTCTTTATGTACATCAGGTTTCAATAACATGAGAAGCAATGTTTTTATACAATGGAACCTGTGAATCCCATAAATGACCCATTATCCCCCTTTGTTTTGGCCTCAAAGAAGTTCAGAACAATGTTTGTAGCCTTTTTCTAAAAAAATTAATGGACAATGTAGCTTGCATCTCTAGAAGGATACATTACTTCAGTTTATTACTCTATCTTTATTTTTTCTTTCATATGATTCTTTTACCTGTACTCTTGAATTTTTTTTAATTGCCTCACATCCTTTGTGGAATAACATGGGTGCAAATAAATAATACAAAATCTAGAATTCACAACAATTAAACAGCATTGAGCACTGGAAGAATGCTAAAATTTCACCACATTCTACTCTCCTTTTAAGCCAACAAGGTAGAGGAACAAAAAACATTTGCAAACAAGCATTTGGTTTCTTTAGAGTCCAGGATATCTGCCAGAATTAATACATATTCAAACCAATCTGTCTTGGCAGTATACAACAACTGGAACTCAGGATGATAAACCCAGGGCACTAAAAGAGCCTATGAAATATTGTAAGGTTTCAGGCTTTTTCTTCAAAATATAGAAGTAGACTAAGATACCATTTTAGATATATTTTAACCACCATGACCACCACATTTTCTAGCTAAAACTCTAAGAAAGACCAAGTAAAGACAATGCTCATTATCCCAGGTAACCCAAGCAAATATGGACCTTCTTTAAGGTTCTCTTCTGGGCCTCTCTGAAACTCAGTGGGCATGTCTACCCTCACAGTTTCAGTTTCTATGTAAATAACAAAAAAAAACTCTCTACCACTTCAACTGAATGCCTTGTTATAACCTCAAGTAAAATGATCAAAATGGAGCTTCACTGTCTCCCTCTTCTTCCTCACCACATAAGCAACCCTTTTCAAAGATCTCATTTTGTCCTATTCCAAGTCAACTTCGTCCCTTTCTTCTCTTCCTCTCTGATATTCTATCTTATCAGGCTTAACCATTTCTTCTTCTGAAGTATCTTTCTGGTTGGCATTTTCTTTTTCATTTGCACTTTTATGTTACTAGTTCAGGCCCTAATTACAAGTTGACTTCTCTCCTCTGCTCAGACTTTCCATTTCACCCTATATTTCACTGTCTCAGCATTGTTTTTTATAAAGCCATTTTCCTCAAACTTGCAATAAGTTTCCTAAACTTATTACATCATCAAAGTGACATCCCTAGACCTGAACTTTCAGGGAAATCTAGGATATGGCCCCATACTAATTATCTCACATTTCCCATAACTATCCCTAAATCACCATTCACTACTCCAGGCCAGGTTAATGCACCTACCACACTTTGATCTTCATCCCCAGCATTCATAAGACTGTCGTCTTTCATGTCTTCTAGATCTCTGTTCAAATGTCACCCTCTCAGAGAGGCCCTTGACCACCAAAAAGTCACTATCCCTCTGCTCATTATTTATTGGGCACTACGTCAATAAATAATAATGATGAGCACTATCTCCTATCACTAGGATATAAATCTTGTAAGTTCTTTGAGGGCTGCTATTGGGAATGATTTTTTTATATTTCCCATGAAAGTTTTCCTGGACATGTAAGAACACCAATAAATACCTAATGATCAGTTTACAAGACAGAATATCTGCAATCTGTAAAAATATAAAATTTACTAAAGCCAGACATAAACACAGAGAAACTACAAAAACGGTAATGACATAATAAATATTATTTAGTATAAGTTCAGAATCACATCATTTTTGACTTGAAAAGTTTTCCTAAACTAATCAAACACTTAATTTCTATTTCAACAACTAAAATTTCATTAAAATGACAACCACTAAGCAAATGATTCTAAGGGAGCAAGCTGAAGTCTTACTTAATGTTATAACGTCCAGTTTTCAGTGTACATCTATCAGGAAGCTGAGCCAGTTTTCTTGAGAGCATTTTAAAATACTTTCTGCACTCCTGCATGCCTGTGCCTTGTTCATAGTCAGTAGAAGCAGAAAGTGGCAGTCCATCTCTGACACGAATGACTGAGGCAGATAAAATCATAGACATTTCCACCAGCAGAGAAGATCTGAAACAAATTAACAATTTGGGTTAGGTAAGAAATTAAGCCCAAGGCTGATAAACAGTGCAAAAATATGCAACTCACTAATAATCAAAGACATACTAATTAAAGCAATGACATATCATACTTTCTTTCACAAATTAGTTGTTAAAAAAAAACCACTTGCTTCCTTCTGCAATTTCTGTAAGTATACATGGAAATAAATATTGGAATAAACAGCATTGTGAAAACAATTTGGTGATGCTCAACAAGAGTTTAGAAAGACATGCCCTTTGACCACAATAAATATACATCTCTCTCTCTCTCTCTCTCTCTCTCCTTATCCTAAAGAAAATAATCAGATTTAGAAAAAAATTTTAACAGAAAGACATTTTTCTCATAGAAAGAACTGAAAACAACCTAGACATTCAACAACAGGGGGATGGTTAAACAAATTACTGGTACACCCCATAATGGAATATAATGCAACTAAAAGTTATGTTTGTTAAGAACAGTTTAATGATATGGTAAAATGTTTATATGTTAGGTATTAAAAAAGCAGGATCAAAACTGTATATGTTGTTTTCCATAAAGACAAAGAAAAGGAAGAAGGGAGGGATAAATGGCAAAACAGATAATGGAAGGAAACATGACAAAATCAGAATGCTCATTTCCAAGAAACAGTATTATGGGTAACAGTTACTTTATAATTTCCTAAGTCTCCGCAATATTCCACAATGGGAATATATTATTTTTATAATCAGATAAATGTTTTATAAAAATAAGTCTTAAAGCTAAAGGAATACTAATCAATGCTGTTCTCAATCTTTTTACCAGAAAGCAAATCACAATGTATGGATGTGAGAGTGATGTATGGATGTGAGAGTGGACTATAAAGAAAGCTGAGCACTGAAGAATTGATGCTTTTGAACTGTGGTGTTGGAGAAGACTCTTGAGAGTCCCTTGGACTGCAAGGAGATCCAACCAGTCCATCCTAAAGGAGATCAGTCCTGGGTGTTCATTGGAAGGACTGATGCTCTAGCTGAAACTCCAATATTTTCGCGATCTGATTCGAAGAACTGACTCATTTGAAAAGACCCTGATGCTGGGAAAGATGGACGGCGGGAGAAGGGGACGACAGAGGATGAGATGGTTGGATGGCATCACCAACTCAATGGACATGAGTCTGAGTAAACTCCGGGAGTTGGTGATGGATAGGGAGGCCTGGTGTGCTGCAGTCCATGGGGTCACAAAGAGT
>NW_011494604.1:1223582-1224283 GCF_000754665.1 Bison bison bison | reverse complement strand
AAAAATAAATAAAAGACCATAGGTTTATACAAGTCTGGAAGAAATCAGGTAAACAGTCAAACTTTGATAAAATACACACATACACAGTGGTTCTCAAATTTTAGCCTGTATCAAAACCACTTGAATTTTTATTAGAAATGCAGATTTCTGGGTCCTCCCCTCAAAAAATTCTAATCCACTGACTATGGAGTGCAGCTTGAGCATTTTCTATTTTAAGCAAATTTCCCAAGTAATTACTATGCTTATCTAAGGACCATACTTTGAAAAAAATTGAATTACAACATGTTCAGTTCAGTCGCTCAGTCGTGTCTGACTCTTTGCAACCCCATGATCTGCAGCACATAGGCCTCCCTGTCCATCACCAACTCCCAGAGTTCACTCAAACTCACGTTCATCGAGTCGGTGATGCCACTCAACCATCTCATCCTCTGTCGTCCCCTTCTCCTCCTGCCAATCCCTCCTAGCATCAGACTCTTTTCCAATGAGTCAACTCTTCACATGAGGTGGCCAAAGTACAGAAGTTTCAGCTTTAGCATCATTCCTTCCAAAGAACACCCAGGGCTGATCTCCCTTAGAATGGACTGGTTGGATCTCCTTGCAGTCCAAGGGACTCTCAAGAGTCTTCTCCAACACCACAGTTCAAAAGCATCAATTCTTCGATGCTCAGCTTTCTTCACAGTCCAACTCTCACATCCTTCTGG
>NW_011494604.1:1220855-1223207 GCF_000754665.1 Bison bison bison | reverse complement strand
TTTCCAGCTTGTGCTTCTTCCAGCCCAGCGTTTCTCATGATGTACTCTGCATAGAAGTTAAATAAGCAGGCTGACAATATACAGCCTTGACATACTCCTTTTCCTATTTGGAACCAGTCTGTTAGCAGTCTAAAATTAAGTGATAACTCCTTCTTGCCAGGTCATAGAGCATAATGCCACTAAATATGTCTCCTTCACTAGCAGCAGTAAAATTGAAAAATTTGGTAACAATGTCATAGGCTTTTTTCAAGATAATATATCTCAGAGACTAAATTAATCCTTACCTAATCAACTTAGTTCAATATTATCTCGCTCCAAAAATGAAAAACTGAGTTAGTAATATATCAAACAATGACAAAGAAAATCAATTGGTACCAAGTTTGGAAACCAGGGGCCCCTAATTTTTGTCGCTATGTCAAGTCGAAATCTGAGTGCCCAATCATGATGATAATTGATAACAAAACTTAACCCAAATAATAAAGTTAATACATTAAATTTACTTCCCCCTTTACCTCTATTCATGAGGGAATGAGAGGAAAAGCTAGGTATTAATATGTCATTATCCTTTAATATTTTTCTTTTCCATTTATTTGAAAGAAAAAAAAAAAAAAACCCAGCAGGAATTAAATTAGTCTTTACCATAATGGAATCTTCAAACAAAAGTTCCAACATGACATATCCAAATCATTTTTTGTCTTCCTATTCAACCAGCTCCTTTTTCCTTCTGAAGGCAGTAGCAAAACAAAGCTGGGATCAAGGGATAATGTCTATACTATCAATCTCTTTTTAAAGTTGTTACATTTATTAAACCACAATTGTAACATTTAGCCTAAGTGTAAGAAATTAGGAAAATGGCTTACTTTATACCCTTACAATTTATGATTTAAACAGAAAATTTCATCTTTCCACAAGTATACTGAAACGCAAGGACCACTCTAGGAGTTAACATGAGGGCAGGATTGTGACTTACAGTTTCCAAACATCCATATTCTTAGTACTGTTTAAAAGAAACTGCATTCTTTATGTTTGCTCTTTCTAGATTCTCAACAGAAATATTAGGAATAAGCTTTACTATACAGTGCCAGGAGAAGGCAATAGCACCCCACTCCAGTACTCTTGCCTGGAAAATCCCATGGACAGAGGAGCCTGATGGGCTGCAGTCCATGGGGTCGCTGAGAGTCGGACACGACTGAGCGACTTCACTTTCACTTTTCACTTTCATGCATTGGAGAAGGAAATGGCAACCCATTCCAGTGTTCTTGCCTGGAGAATCCCAGGGATGGGGGAGCCTGGTGGGCTGCCGTCTCTGGGGTCGCACAGAGTCGGACATGACTGAAGCGACTTAGCAGCAGCAGCATACAGTGCCAACTTTCACATAATCTTCAAAGCTACTCTTTTCTTTTTTATGACTTAAAAGACAAAAATGTATGATTCATACTTCCTAAAAGAATACCAACCTAGTTAAGTTCCATTCATTTAACAAACATTTATTATTTATGCCAGGGGCTATGTTAGACATTAGAAATAGATAGTTCCTACCATGGAGAAGCAGCAGTCCAGAATTAAAGAAATTCAGATGGAAAGAGCAAACATAACAAAAGCTATATTGCCAACTGCCTTACTAACTAGAAGACTACAGTTACACAAACTTGCCTTTCAGATATTCCTAATATACAGTTTTAGGCTTGTAACCAAAAGCACAACAGCAGTGACATTCCCTTTCTAAATTCTTGAAAGGTTTTCAGAGAACTACTTCAATAGATCTACTGATAAGATTTCTCTGAGGAGAAAAAATTAAACCTCTTCCTTAAATTCTTCAAGAGATGGCAATACCAGACAACCTGAGCTGCCTCTTGAGAAAACTATATGCAGATCAGGAAGCAACAGTTAGAACTGGACATGAAACAACAGACTGGTTCCAAATAGGAAAAGGAGTACGTCAAAACTGCTTGACGTATTTGTCAATATTGTCAGCCTGCTTATTTAACTTCTATGCAGAGTACATCATGAGAAACGCTGGGCTGGAAGAAGCACAAGCTGGAATCAAAATTGCCAGGAGAAATATCAATAACCTCAGATATGCAGATGACACCACCCTTATGGCAGAAAGTGAAGAGGAACTAAAAAGCCTCTTGATGAAAGTGAAAGAGGAGAGTGAAAAAGTTGGCTTAAAGCTCAACATTCAGAAAACGAAGATCATGGCATCCGGTCCCATCACTTCATGGGAAATAGATGGGGAAACAGTGGAAACAGCGTTAAACTTTATTTTTTTGGGCTCCAAAATCACTACAGATGGTGACTGCAGCCATGAAATTAAAAGATGCTTACTCCTTGGAAGGAAAGTTATGACCA
>NW_011494604.1:1220311-1220755 GCF_000754665.1 Bison bison bison | reverse complement strand
CTAGATGTTTTACCATCAGTGTGGTATGGATGGAGAAGTCTTGAGGCTACTGTAAGAATAAGACTGAAAAACCAGAGGCAGAAGGCTTGAATGCAAAACTTGAGAACACCAGAAAACTCCTGACTCCAGGGAACATTAATCGACAAGAGCTCATCCAAAAGCCTCCATGCCTACACTGAAACCAAGCTCCACCCAAGAGCCAACAAGCTTCAGAGCAAGACATACCATGCTAATTCTCCAGCAATGCAGGAACATAGCCCTGAGCATTAATATACAGGCTGCCCAAAGTCACACCAAACCCATAGACACCTCAAAACTCACTACTGGACACTTTATTGCACTCCAGAGAGAAGAAATCCAGCTCCACCCACCAGAACACCGACCCAAGCTTTCCTAATCAGGAAACCTTGACAAGCCACTCGTCCAACCCCACCCACAGGGAGG
>NW_011494604.1:1217929-1220211 GCF_000754665.1 Bison bison bison | reverse complement strand
CTTAAAGCTCAACATTCAGAAAACGAAGATCATGGCATCCGGTCCCATCACTTCATGGGAAATAGATGGGGAAACAGTGGAAACAGCGTCAGACTTTAGTTTTCTGGGCTCCAAAATCACTGCAGATGGTGACTGCAGCCATGAAATTAAAAGATGCTTACTCCTTGGAAGGAAAGTTATGACCAACCTAGATAGCATATTGAAAAGCAGAGACATTACTTTGCCAACAAAGGTCTGTCTAGTCAAGGCTATGGTTTTTCCAGTGGATATGTAAGGATGTGAGAGTTGGACTGTGAAGAAAGCTGAGCATCGAAGAATTGATGCTTTTGAACTGTGGTGTTGGAGAAGACTCTTGAGAGTCCCTTGGACTGCAAGGAGATCCAACCAGTCCATTCTAAGGAGATCAGCCCTGGGTGTTCTTTGGAAGGAATGATGCTAAAGCTGAAACTCCCGTACTTTGGCCACCTTATGTGAAGAGTTGACTCATTGGAAAAGAGTCTGATGCTGGGAGGGATTGAGGGCAGGAGGAAAAGGGGACGACAGAGGATGAGATGGCTGGATGGCATCACCGACTCGATGGACGTTGAGTTTGAGTGAACTCTGGGAGATGGTGATGGACAGGGAGGCCTGGCGTGCTGCGATTCATGGGGTCGCAAAGAGTCAGACACGACTGAGCAACTGAACTGAACTGAACTGAACTTCAGAGTCATTTAACCTAGCATTCAAACCAGCAAACTAACAAAAGAAATTGGGATGACTGTCAGTGAACAATACGAGGCTTGACTAATTTGTAGAGACTTTAGTCACCTTCAGTTCAGTTCAGTCACGTCCAACTCTTTGGATTAGCAATCTTTCCTTTATTACCTCAATAAATACACCCCACCTTTTTTCTTTTTACCTTGAATTCTTAATACAGTTCCTTAAACATACACACACTCCAATCTTAATCTGGACTGTAGCAGTAGAAAAAGGAATCTGTTCACATTAAGGCCAAGCTTGGGTTAGGATACCCTTAAAGTCTAGCAAAGTAGTGACTGGAGAAAACATGGAAAAGCTAGTGGGAACTGAGAAAAGGGAGAGGTTAAGACACTTGCATGGGAAGATTCAAGAGCAGTATTTTAATTGGGGTTATAGATACATTTTTAGGACACTGGTCCATTCTCCCTCACCTTTAACAGGAAAAAAACAAGTATCATATGCCTTTACACCGCATCAGAAAACTGATAGGAAATCTGAGTGCTGGCTTATATATTCTTTGCCCAACAGCAACTGCTAGAGGAAACATTTCCACAATACCAAACTCCTACAGCAGTGGTTAGCAAGCAGCCTTTTAGACCCAAAACAACAAGACACTGGCCTCTCTTCTTTAGAATGTTGTAGGGTAATGACTGTGGGTCCAAAGTTCCAGGAAGGCAATCTCTCAAAAGTAATAAACAAAACCCAACACGTAAGTATATTTTATATCTACTTTCCAGCAAGATGCTTTCAAAATGCCACTTTTAAGGAAAAAAAAAATTTCATAATAGATTAATCACTCATACTTTTAGTCTGTTATTTCCCAAACTTCTGTCATCCAAGTACCATTTTCAGAAGTCATATTACCATATCTGCATCCCACCTGTACTATTTTTTACCTAATACAGGTCTTTCAATTGATTTACTTTTTGCCCTATGCTTAGCAATAGCATCTATGAAATCAGTTTTGAGGTGTTAGGTTTTCCTCCTAATTTAAATTAAAATATATAAAGAAGTTTTGTCTCATCAAACATATGTGGGAAAATTTTTACAGAATTTCTTTTATGTTTATCTGCTTATCATTCGAATTATCTTACCTATCTTAACTTACCAAAGTTTGGGAAACACTAATTTGGTACATACTGTTTTATTAAAAGTACTAGCTGAAGATCTGTCTCTCTCCTTTTGACTCCCCCTCTTCTCCTGGTCACCTCTATCTCCTTCCTCCCTCTTCTCTTCTCTATGTAACTCTGTGAACCTCTCTGGGTGTTCCAGGCTGTGGAGAGCACATAGGGAACTGATTACTGGCTAGCTTGCTCTCTCCCCTTTTGATTTCCCCTCTTCTCCTCCTGGTCACCTCTAGCTCCCTCCTCCCTCTTCTCTTCTCCATGTAATTCTGCAAACCTCTCTGGGTGTCCCTCACTGTGGAGAATCTTTTATCCATTAACCTAGATGTTTTACCATCAGTGTGGTATGGATGGAGAAGTCTTGAGGCTACTGTAAGAATAAGACTGAAAAACCAGAGGCAGAAGGCTTGAATGCAAAAC
>NW_011494604.1:1215368-1217829 GCF_000754665.1 Bison bison bison | reverse complement strand
CATTAATATACAGGCTGCCCAAAGTCACACCAAACCCATAGACACCTCAAAACTCACTACTGGACACTTTATTGCACTCCAGAGAAAGAAATCCAGCTCCACCCACCAGAACACCGACCCAAGCTTTCCTAATCAGGAAACCTTGACAAGCCACTCGTCCAACCCCACCCACAGGGAGGAACCACAAACTTCCAGCATACAGAAAGGCCACCCCAAACACAGCAATCTAAACAAGACGAAAAGGCAGAGAAATATTCAGCAGGTAAAGGAACATGATAAATGCCCACCAAACCAAACAAAAGAGGAGGAAATAGGGAGTCTACCTGAAAAAGATTCAGAATAATGATAGTAAAAATGATCCAAATCGTGAAAACAAAATGGAGTTACAGATAAATAGCCTGGAGACAAGGATTCAGATGATGCAAGAAATGTTTAACAAGGACCTAGAAGAAATAAAAAAGAGTCAATCAATAATGAATAATGCAATAACTGAGATCAAAAACACTCTGGAGAGAACCAACAGTAGAATAACTGAGGCAGAAGATAGGATAAGTGAGGTGGAAGATAGAATGGTAGAAATAAATGAAGCAGAGAGGAAAAAAGAATTTTAAAAAATGAGGACAACTTCAGAGACCTCTGGGACAATGTCAAATGCCCCAACATTTGAATTATAGGAATCCCAGAAGAAGAAGACAAAAAGAAAGGTCATGAGAAAGTAGTTGAGGAGATAATAGTTGAAAACTTCCTTAAAATGGGGAAGGAAATAGCCACCCAAGTCCAAGAAACCCAGAGAGTCCCAAACAGGATAAACCCAAGGTGAAACACCCCAAGACACATATTAATCAAATTAATGAAAATCAAACACAATGAACAAATATTAAAAGTGGCAAGGGAAAAACAACAAATAACACACAAAGGGATTCCCATAAGGATAACAGCTGATCTTTCAATAGAAACTCTTCAGGCCAGAAGCGAATGGCAGGACATACTTAAAGTGATGAAAGAAAATAACCTACAACCCAGATTACTGTACCCAGCAAGGACCTCATTCAAATATGAAGGAAAAATCAAAAGTTTTACAGACAACCAAAAGCTGAGAGAATTCAGCACCACCAAACAAGCTCTTCAACAAATGCTAAAGGATCTTATCTAGACAGGAAACACAGAAAAAGTTTATAAACTCAAACCCCAAACAACAAAGTAAATAGCAATGGGATCATACTTATCAAGAATCACCTTAAATGTAAATGGGTTGAATCCCCCAACCAAAAGACAAAGACTGGCTGAATGGATACAAAAACAAGACCCCTATATATGCTGTATACAAGAGACCCACCTCAAAACAAGGGACACATACAGACTGAAAGTGAAGGACTGGAAAAAGATATTTCACACAAATCAAGACCAAAAGAAAGTAGGAGTAGCAATACTCAAAGTAGGAGTAGCAATACTCAGATAAAATAGACTTTGAAATAAAGGCTGTGAAAAGAGACAAAGGACACTACATAATGATCAAAGGGTCAATCCAAGAAGAAGATATAACAATTATAAATATATATGCACCCAACATAGGAGCACTGCACTATGTAAGGAAAATGCTAACAAGTATGAAAGGGGAAATTAACAACAACACAATAATAGTGGGAGACTTTAATACCCCACTCACACCTATAGATAGATCAACTAAACAGAAAATTAGCAAGGAAACACAAACTTTAAATGATATAATAGGCCAGTTAGACCTAATTGATATCTATAGGACATTTCACCCCAAATCAATGAATTTCACCTTTTTCTCAAGTGCACATGAAACCTTCTCCAGGACAGACCACATCCTGGGCCATAAATCTAGCCTTGGTAAATTAAAAAAAAATGGAAATCATTCCAAGCATCTTTTCTGATCACAATGCAGTAAGATTAGATGTCAACTACAGGAAAAAAACTATTAAAAATACAACATATGGAGGCTAAACAACACGCTTCTGAAAAAACAACAAATCACAGAAGAAATCAAAATATGCATAGAAACGATGAAAATGAAAACACAACAACCCAAAACCTATGGAACTCAGTAAAAGCAGTGCCAAGGGGAAGGTTCACAGCAATATAAGCCTACCACAAGAAATAAGAGAAAAGTCAAATAAATAACCTAACTCTATCTGGTAGTCATATATGGATGTGAGAACTGGACTATAAAGAAAGCTGAGCACCAAAGAACTTATGTTTTTTAACTGTGGTGTTGGAGAAGACTCTTGAGAGTCCCTTGGACTGCAAGGAGATCCAACCAGTCCATCCTAAAGGAGATCAGTCTTGGGTGTTCATTGGAAGGACTGATGTTCAAGCTGAAACTCCAATACTTTGGCCATCTGATGCGAACAGCTGACTCATTTGAAAAGGCCCTGATGCTGGGAAAGATTGAGGGCAGGAGGAGAAGGGGATGACAGAGGATGAGATGGTTGGA
>NW_011494604.1:1214226-1215150 GCF_000754665.1 Bison bison bison | reverse complement strand
AAATAGATGGAGAAATTACCATGTTCATGGATCAGAAGAATCAATATAGTGAAAATGAGTATACTACCCAAAGGAATCTATAGATGCAATGCAATACCTATCAAGCTACCAACGGTATTTTTCACAGAGCTAGAACAAATAATTTCACAATTTGTATGGAAATACAAAAACCCTCAAATAGCCAAAGCAATCTTGAGAAAGAAGAATGGAACTGGAGGAATCAACCTCCAGCGGAAGTAGACTTCAGGCTCTACTACAAAGCCACAGTCATCAAGACAGTATGGTACTGGCACAAAGACAGAAATATAGATAAATGGAACAAAATAGAAAGCCCAGAGATAAATCCATGCACCTATGGACACCTCATCTTTGACAAAGGAGGCAAGAATATACACTAGAGAAAAGACAATCTCTTTAACAAGTAGTGCTGGGAAAACTGGTCAACCACTTGTAAAAGAATGAAACTAGAACACTTTCTAACGCCAAACACAAAAATAAACTCAAAATGGATTAAAGAGCTAAATGTAAGACCAGAAACTATAAAACTTCTAGATGAAAACATACAAGAATATACAATGGAGAAAAGACAATCTCTTTAACAAGTGGTGCTGAGCACAAGCTGGAATCCAGATTGCCAGGAGAAATATCAATAATCTCAGATATGCAGATGACACCACCCTTATGGCAGAAAGTGAAGAAGAACTAAAGACCCTCTTGAGAAGAGTGAAAAAGTTGGTTTAAAGCTCAACATTCAGAAAACTAAGACCATGGCAGCCAGTCCCATCACTTCATGGCAAATAGCTGGGGAAATAGTGGAAACAGTGGCTGACTTTATTTTGGGGGGCTCCAAAATCACTGCAGATGGTGAATGCAGCCATGAAATTAAAAGACGCTTGCTCCTTGGAAGGAAAGTTGTGACCAACC
>NW_011494604.1:1212925-1214126 GCF_000754665.1 Bison bison bison | reverse complement strand
AATAAAATGGACAACTTGGAAGAAATGGAAAAATTCTTAGAAAAGTATAACTTTCCAAAACTGAACCAGGAAGAAATAGAAAATTTTAAACAGCTCCATCTCAAGCACGGAAATCAAAAGTGTAATCATAAATCTTCAAGCAAACAAAAGCCCAGGACCAGACAGCTTCACAGCTGAATTCTAACAAAAATTTAAAGAAGTGCTAACACCTACCCTACTCAAACTCTTCCAGAAAATTGCAGAGGAAGGTAAACTTCCAAACTCATTCTATGCGGCCACCATCACCCTAATACCAAAACCAGACAAAGAATGCCACAAAAAAAGGAAACTACAGGCCAATATCACTGATGAACATAGATGCAAAAATCCTTAACAAAATTCTAGCAAACAGAATCTAACAACATATTAAAAAGATCATACATCATGACCAAGTGGGGTTTATCCCAGGGATGCAAGGATTCTTTAAAATCCACAAATCAATCAATGTAATACACCACATTAACAAATTGAAAGATAAAAACCATATGATTATCTCAATAGATGCAGAGAAAGCCTTTGACAAAATTCAACATCCATTTATGATAAAAACTCTCCAGAAAGCAGGAATAGAAGGAACACACCTCAAGATAATAAAAGCCATATATGATAAACCCACAGCAAACATTATCCTCAATGGTGAAAAATTGAAAGCATTTCCCCTAAAGTCAGGAACAAGACAAGGGTGCCCACTCTCACCACAGTTTTGGAAGTTTTAGCCACAACAATCAGAGAAGAAAAAGAAATAAAAGGAATCCAGATTGGAAAAGAAGAAGTAAAACTCTCACTGTTTGCAGATGACATGATCCTCTACATAGAAAACCCTAAAGACTCCATCAGAAAATTACTAGAGCTAATCAATGACTACAGTAAAGTTTCAGGATATACAATTAACACAGAGAAATCCCTTGCATTCCTATACACTAACAATGAGAAAACAGAAAGAGGAATTAAGGAAACAATTCCATTCACCATTGTAACGAAAAGAATAAAATACTTAGGAATAAATCTACCTAAAGAAATAAAAGACCTATGCATAGAAAACTATAAACACTGATGAAAGAAATCAAAGGTGACACAAATAGATGGAGAAATATACCATGTTCATGGATCAGAAGAATCAATATAGTGAAAATGAGTATACTACCCAAAGGAATCTATAGAT
>NW_011494604.1:1210930-1212825 GCF_000754665.1 Bison bison bison | reverse complement strand
AGCTCTTACACTGTTGGTGGGAATGCAAACTAGTACAGTCACTATGGAGAACAGTGTGGAGATTCCTTAAAAAACTGGAAATAGAACTGCCATATGACCCAGCAATCCCACTGCTGGGCATACACACCAAGGAAACCAGAATTGAAAGAGACACATGTACCCTACTGTTCATCACAGCACTGTTTACAATAGCCAGGACATGGAAGCAATCTAGATGTCCATCGTCAGACAAACAGATAAGAAAGCTGTGGTACATATACACAATGGAATATTACTCAGCCATTAAAAAGATTACATTTGAATCCATTCTAATGAGATGGATGAAACTGGAGCCTATCATACAGAGTGAAGTAAGCCAGATAGAAAAACACCAATACAGTATACTACTGTATATATATGGAATTTAGAAAGGTGGTAACAACAACCCTATATGCGAGACAGCAAAAGAGACATAGATGTAAAGAGCAGTCTTTTGGACTCTGTGGGAGAAGGCGAGGGTGGGATGATTTGAGAGGGTAGCGCTGAAATGTGTATATTATCATATGTGAAGCGGATCACCGGTCCAGGTTCAATGCATGAGACAGGGTGCTCAGGGCTGGTGCACTGGGATGACCCTGGGGGATGGGATGGGGAGGGAGGTGGGAAGGGGGTTCAGGATGGGGAATACATGTGCGCCCGTGGCTGATTCATGTTGATGTCTGGAAAAAACCACTACAATATTGTAAAGTAATTACCCTCCAATTAAAATAAATAAATTTTTTAAAAAGTACTAGCTGAGATCTGGGAACTGGGCTGTAGCTTTGGAGAAAGCTATACTAATTGTGATGCACTGAGTTGGGGGAAGATTGAGTGAAATGAGAAGGACTTCATGCAGCCATAGGTTAGCAGGAAGGCACTTGGGAGATAGAGCCTGAAAAGAGGTGGAAAGGGTACCAAAAACAACCAGAGTTTATTCTGCAACTTTACCTGTGCCCCCCACCTTATCAACAGCCTTTGGTATTTTTATTATAGGTACTTGTACTGCATAGTATGCATAGATCATACACACATCTAGGAAGAAGGCCTTCAATACATACTCAATTGCATCAGTAATTTGTGTAACACCTCACAGTTAACAAAGAGTGAGGGAGGTATAACCTCCATTTTACAGATGAGGAAACCTTCCTCAGCGTCACACTGCTAATGCATGGCAGTATTTAAACCTAAGTCTCTTGTATATCTCTACATCACTGTGCTCCTCCTATAATCAACAAGGGGCAAGAAGCCAGTGATACTGGAATTAGCTACTCATTCTGAAATAACAATTTTTTAAAACCGCTTATATACTATATAGTATAGTATTATAGTTAACAGGGTGTACTATGGAACCAAATTGCCTGGATTAAAAAACTGGCTCTACCGTTTAGTAATTGTGTAAACTTGGGCAAACTTTGTCTTTTTATGCTCAATATCCTCATCTATCAATTTTGACTACCAACAGCACCCATCTCATAGGACTGTTTAAAGATACTAATAGTATCTACCACATAAGAACATGTCAAGGACCTTGCAGACTGAAAGTGTAATATTAAGTGCTTGTTATTATTATTGACTGTCCTCTATTTACCACTTTATACACATTACCTCATTTAAGCCTTCCAATAACCTGTGAGGTAGTTATTATCCGTTCCATTTTATCTCTGAGGAAATTCAAGCCCAGAAAAGTAATCTATTGAATCCTGAAACAAGCAAGTGACAGAATTAAACTCAAGCATAATTCTAACCACACTCTGAAATGTTGCCTCTCAACATATTTAAGCTTCTTACTCAACTACATTGGAGAAGGAAATGGCAACCCACTCCAGTGTTCTTGCCTGGAGAATCCCAGGGACGGGGGAGCCTGTTGGGTTGCAGTC
>NW_011494604.1:1210102-1210830 GCF_000754665.1 Bison bison bison | reverse complement strand
ACCTGATGTGAAGAGCTGACTCATTTGAAAAGAACCTGATTCTGGGAAAGATTGAGGGCAGAAGGAGAAGGGGATGACAGAGGATGAGATGGTTGGATGGCATCATCGGCTCAATGGACATGGGTTTGGGTAGACTCCGGGAGTTGGTGATGGATAGTGAGGCATGGCGTGCTGCGGTACATAGCGTTGCAGAGTCAGACACGACTGAGTGACTGAACTGAACTGAACTGAAGAGGAAGACATGGGCAAAACACTCTCTGACATAAATCACAGCAGATCTTTATGACCCACCTCCCAGAGTAATGGAAATAAAAGCAAAAATAGACAAATGTGACCTAATTAAACTTAAAAGCTTTTGCACAATGAAGGAAACTATTAACAAGGTGAAAAGACAGCCTTAAGAATGGGAGAAAATAATAGCAAATGAAACAACTGAAAAAGAATTAATCTCAAAAATATACAAGCAGTTCCTGCAGCTCAATTCCAGAAAAATAAACGACCCAATCAAAAAATGGGCCAAAGAACTAAACAGACATTTCTCCAAAGAAGACATACAGATGGCTAACAAATACATGAAAAGATGCTCAATATCACTCATTATCAGAGAAATGCAAATCAAATCCACTATGAGGTATCATCTCATGCCAGTCAGAATGGCTGCGATCCAAAAGTCTACAAGCAATAAATGCTGGAGAGGGTGTGGAGAAAAGGGAACCCTCTTACACTGT
>NW_011494604.1:1209372-1209922 GCF_000754665.1 Bison bison bison | reverse complement strand
AACTAGAGGATGAGATGGTTGGATGGCATCACTGACTCAATGGACATGAGTTTGATCAAGCTCTGGGAGTTGGTGATGGACAGGGAAGCCTGGTGTGCTGCAGTCCATGGAGTCGCAAAGAGTTGGACACAACTAAGCGGCTGAACTGAACTGCAGGCTCCATTAATACACCCAGTATAAAATAAACTAAAGATTTTTAAGAGTCAATTACGTACACACGGGCTTTCCTAGTGGCTCAGATGGTAAATAATCTGTCTGCAATACAGGAGACCAAGTTTGATCCTTGGGTGGGGAAGATCCCCTGAAGGAGGAATTGGCAACCCACTCCAGTATTCTTGCCTGGAGAATCCTATGGAGAGAAGAGCCTGGTGGGCTACAATCTGTGGGATCACAAAGAGTTAGACACGACTAACACTTTATAATCACTTTATACACACACACACACACACACACACACACACACAAGCAGTAAACTAATTATGGTTCTCAATACAGGAAATGCCTAGATGCCCCTTAAGTTAGGGTTGTGTTGTGTGCTTGGTCGCTCAGT
>NW_011494604.1:1208924-1209272 GCF_000754665.1 Bison bison bison | reverse complement strand
ATTCTCCAGGCAAGAATACTGGAGTGGGTTGCCATTCCCTTCTCCAGGGGATCTTCCTGACCCAGGGACCAAACCGAAGTCTCCCACGTTGCAGGCAGATTCGTTACCATCTGAGCCACCAGGGAAACCATTATCTTAGCACCTGAACAAATGCAGTAACCTGCACAGGGACTCAGAGAGTTTTAAGAAGTGGCTTTTCCACGTGTTAGCTGGGATCCCATCATCTCCCTCCTGGTGGCTGACACTTCACCCCTAGGCTTTGCCTTGGCTGAAGCAAAGCTTAGAAGGAACTGATTCTCAAGCTTTCCCACTGCCCCAGGTAGATGATCCAGGAAAACTAAAAGGGGT
>NW_011494604.1:1208208-1208824 GCF_000754665.1 Bison bison bison | reverse complement strand
GGGGCTCGGCCTCCTATTCCGGAACCCTCATCTACCTGTCGAGCCAATTGCTTAGGTCTCCCTTATGCCACATCGTTTCCTAAGTGCCATTAACAGGACCTTAGGTTTCTGTGAGCCAACGCGGGCAAATCTCTGGGTTCAATGGTTGAATTAGCATTGAGGTTGAATTACCTCACAAAAAAGCTAAATAACCCTGCCTAAAAGAAAATAGGAAGTGCCATGTCAAGCTCTCTGGGCCATCTAAACAGCCTAGGAGGGCCACCGTGTTTCTGACACCTGGGCGCCAGGAAATGCCGCTTAACCGCTGGCAGCTCAGAGCGACTGTCCCTCCCTCCTCGGCCCCCTGCCCGAGCTGCCCGATATCCCGGCAGGTCAGCCGAAGGGCAACCGCCGTTCGCGCGGCCCCAGTGATCCCTGAAGTTGAAGGGAACGAAGTCCCAGCAATCCCACCCCTCCAAATCTCCACGACTCCGACGACTCCCGCTCCCACGCCACGAACTTAGTTCCCGCCCGGGGTAGGTAGGTCTGTAGTCCCAACGGCGAGAGTCAGGACCGTGGCAGGAGACCAGGAGAGAGAGGGGAGCGGCAGATCAGAGTTCGGGCGACCCCAAGAAGG
>NW_011494604.1:1200237-1208108 GCF_000754665.1 Bison bison bison | reverse complement strand
CCTCCCCCCGACCCCCGGCCCCGCTCCAGGGGAGATTGACAGCTTTTCATGCTTCTACGCCAAGAGAGTGGCAAGTCCTGGATTGACTGATTATACTGTCCCTGGCAAATTAGGCTGATCTCCCGTCTGCCGCCTGTACCTGCACGTAGTTTGTTTCTTAGCGGCCCTGCAGGAAACACTTATCGAAGGAACATGAAAGTCCCCCTCTGAGTGAACAAGAAAAGGACCTGTCCCATTATTACCACGCCCGGGAAGGCATCCAACCTTGACAAAGAAATGCCAGATGCTGTTCCTGCAGTCCATCCCAGCTTTTGCATCGGTCATGCATTATTAAACAAGTACTTACTGACTGAATACTATGTGCCAAGCACAGTGTTAGGCATTGGGTTATAGGAGTGAATATAACTTTCGGTGGATATAATGTGTGATAGGAGCAAGAGATGTTAAAGCATAAACATTAAGTAATTATAAATTGTGATCAGTTCTATGAAGGAAAATTAGTGAGTGCAACGATAGATTAATCAGGACTATGGGGGAAGAATTCTTTGAAGAAGTGCCTTTGAAGCTCCAGGCACATGAAAGAGGCTTTAAGAATGTTGCAGGCATAGGGAATATTATGTTTGAGATTGTTGGGGCATGAAAGAATTTGATGTGTTCTAGGAACATGTCACTGAAAGGAAGTCAGTGGGGTTGAGGTGTAGGAGCAAACGAGTTGAAATGAATCAGAGGCCAGACTATGCAGGCTCTTCCTGGCCACATTATAAATTTTAGACTGTATTTTGGAATGTATCTTAAGGTCAATGGGCAGCTAACAGAGTGTTAAGTAGGGTCAGATTTATGTATTTATTAATAAACTCTCACTTAGGTTGTTTGTGGGGAATAGTTTGAAAGAGGAGAGAAGGGCTTACTGGAAGTCCAGTTTGGAGGCAGTTACATTAATTAAGGCCAGAGATGACGGTGGCTTGAACTAGGGTAATGACACTAGAGACAGAAAGATTTGGATAATTTTGAAATACTTATTTATAAATTAGAGGTGGAATCCAAAGGATGTAATAAAGAACTGGTTTGCCTAGGATGATAAAGAAAAGTGGAGCATTAAGGATGACTTACTAGATGAATTAAGAACCCATTTACTGACTCAGGGAACCTAGAAGGAGGAGCAAATGGTCTTGGACATATTTAGTTGGACATGCTTGTATATGGAGATGTCAAACAGATTTGGAGATGTAAGTCTGAAGTCCAGAAGCAATGTCTGGACTAATTATATAAATTTGCTGGTTGTTGGAGTGGGTTGACCAAGCAATTCCATTCCTAGATATATATGCAACAGAAATGTATTCATATGTTTACCATAAACATATATAAGAACATACCACATATATAAGAATTCTCATAAGATAAATCAACTTTAGAATATTCACATAGTAGAACAGTATACAGGAAAGAGAATGAACAATCAACAACTACATACAAAACATGGATGATTCTCACAACTGTAAAACTGACTGATATAAGCCAGACACAGAAACTGTATGCTACTTGATTCTACTTATATAACATTCAAACAGAGACAAAAATAATATATTTGGTAATAGAAGTTAGACTGTTGGTTACCCTTAGGTGGCATTAAGTTTTGGAAAGTGCCCCTAGGGGGCTTCTGGTGTTCTAGTAATGTTTGATCTGGATGTTAATTACACTAGTGTGTTTGATTAATGAAAATTCATGAGGTTGGGAATTCCATGGCAATCCAGTGGGAACTCTCCCTGCCTCTACTGCAGGGGGCACAGGTTCAATCCCTGATCAAGGAACTAAGATCCTGCATGCTACACGGAGCAGGCAAAAAAAAAGAAAAGAAAATTCATCAAATTGAACACTTAAGATATACAATTTTTAGTACGCATCTTAGTATTCAGTAGAAATTTTATATTTTTAAAGTGTTATGGTGATCCAGCCATAAATAAGTGACTGGTACCAAACTAAACTAACTTTCCTACCACAAACAATAGAAAACTGAACCAAATCTATAAGACAAGTGTCTCTTCAGACATTGGGCAGTAGGCACAGTAGAACTGTGATCTTAGAAAGAAGGAAAGCAAATAAGATGAGCCCAAAGACGTCCCCAGATTTTCTTTCTGGTGGTATTTTCCAAAGCATAGGATTGAAGAAAGCTAAGCAGAATACAGTACTCTCTCTAACTGAGGAGAGTGAAATTTGAATTATGAGAGATGGAGGCAACTGAAATTTGCAGGGCAGAGAACCAGATTAAGAGTTTCAGAAATATACGTGAGTCTCCTTGAATCTTTGGCATAGCTTTAATGAGACTCCAGGAGGCTGGTTAAATAACAACTACTGTGGGAACTACAAGCTGAACAACTACTAAATCTTAAATAAGGTTTGGAAACATTGACATTCTGACTAACTGGAATGGAAAAACCTCATTAAACAAATAGGGCATTTGGTAAGAAAACCTCAGAAAGGTCACAGTTTAGAGATAAGGCTAAATTAGCCCAAAAGTAAAGGCTATTCTAGACTCACTGAAACAAAACAGAAAACTTACATGCAAGTAAATTAAGTGCTTCATTGAATGAAACTTAATAATCTTTAAGGACAACAAAATCCAGGCACTAAACAATGTAGCACCCATAATGTCCAGTATCCAAAAGTCAGTTTTCATTCCAATCCCAAAGAAAGGCAATGCCAAAGAATGCTCAAACTACCGCACAATTGCACTCATCTCACATGCTAGCAAAGTAATGCTCAAAATTCTCCCAGCCAGGCTTCAGCAATACATGAACCGTGAACTTCTAGATGTTCAAGCTGGTTTTAGAAAAGGCCGAGAAACCAGAGATCAAATTGCCAACATCCGCTGGATCATAGAAAAAGCAAGAGAGCTCCAGAAAAACATCTATTTCTGCTTTATTGACTATGCCAAAGCCTTTGACTGTGTGGATCACAACAAACTGTGGAAAATTCTTCAAGAGATGGGAATACCAGACCACCTGACCTGCCTCTTTAGAAATCTGTATGCAGTTCAGGAAGCAATAGTTAGAACTAGACATGGAACAACAGACTGGTTCCAAATAGGAAAAGGAGTGCATCAAGACTGTGTATTGTCACCCTGCTTATTTAACTTATATGCAGAGTACATTATGAGAAACGCCAGGCTGAATGAAGCTGGAATCAAGATTGCCAGAAGAAATATCAATAACCTCAGATAAGCAGATGACATCACCCTTAGGACAGAAAGTGAAGAAGAACTAAAAAGCCTCTTGATGAAAGTAAAAGAGGAGAGTGAAAAAGTTGGCTTAAAGCTCAACATTCAGAAAACTAAGATCATGGCATCCAGTCCCATCACTTCATGGCAAATAGATGGGGAAACAGTGGCTGACTTTATTTTATTGGGCTCCAAAATCACTGCAGATGGTGACTGCAGCCATGAAATTAAAAAATGCTTGCTCCTTGGAAGAAAAGCTATGACCAACCTAGACAGCATATTAAAAAGCAGAGATATTACTTTGCCAATAAAGGTCCGTCTAGTCAAAGTTATGGTTTTTCCAGTAGTCATATATGGATGTGAGAGTTGGACTATAAAAAAATCTGAGCACCGAAGAATTGATGCTTTTGAACTGTGGTGTTGGAGAAGACTCTTGAGAGTCCCTTGGACTGCAAGGAGATCCAACCAGTCCATCCTAAGGGAGATCAGTCCTGGGTGTTCATTGGAAGGACTGATGTTGAAGCTGAAACTCCGATACTTTGGCCACCTGATGCAAAGAACTGACTCATTTGAAAAGGCCCTGATGCTGGGAAAGATTGAAGGCATAAGGAGAAGGGGACGACAGAGGATGAGATGGTTGGATGGCATTATCCACTCAATGGACATCAGTTTGGGTAAACTCCGAGAGTTGGTGATGCATAGGGAAGCCTGACATGCTGCAGTCCATGGGGCGCAAAGAGTCGGACATGACTGAACTGAACTGAATTATATGAAGAAGCAAGAAAATGGGAGTCATGAACAGGAGAAAAATTAGTCAATGGACCCAGAAATGACAATGATAATGAATTTATCAGAGGACTTAAAACAGCTGTTAAAAATGTAGCCAGGAATTTAAAGGAAAACACAAGAAATGAAAACTATAAAAATAACCAAATAGAACTTTTAGGGCAGAAAAATACAGTATCCAAAATGAAAACTTTACTGGATGGCCTTAAAAACAGCTTAGTTATACAGAAAAAAAGATCTGTGAATGAGAAAATAGTACAAAAAGAATTATCTATACCAGAGCACAAAGAGAATAAAAGTTGAAAAGAAAATGAAAAGAGACTTAGTGACCTACAGGACAATACCAAGTTACCTAGCACATGTATTATCAGAGACCCAGAAAGAGAAGAGAGGTGATTTTAAAATATTTGAAGAAATAACAGCCAAAACTTTTCTAAATTTAATGAAAAATAGAAATCCACAGTATCAAGAAATCAAACCAACCCTAAAGAGGATAAACACAGAGAATCCTTATCAATGCACATTACACAAAACTGCTGAAAATAAATAATTAAAAGAAAATATTAGAAACAACCAGAGAAGAAGCCACCTTGTATACAGAGGAAAAGATAAGAATTACTACTAAGAATCAGAGAGACTGTAAGCCACAATTTTTTAAAATTTACTTATTTTTAATTGGAGGGTAATTGCTTTACAATGTTGTGTTGATATCTGCCATACATCAACATGGACCAGCCACAGGTATACATATGTCCCCTTCCTCTTGAACCTCCTTCCCACCTACCCCGTCATCCCACCCCTGTAGGTTGTCACAGAGCCCCAGATTGAGCTCCCTGTGTTATACATCAAATTCCTGCTGTCTATCTATTTTACATATGGTGATGTATATGTTTCAGTGCTACGCTCTCAATTCACCCCATTCTCTCCTTGCTCGACTGTGTCCACACGTCTGTCCTCTATCGTCTGCATCTCTATTGCCGCCCTACAAATAGGTTCATCAGTACCATTTTTCTAGATTCCATACATATGTGTTAATATACAATATTTGTTTTTCTCTTTCTGACTTACTTCACTCTGTATAACAGGCTCTAGGTTCATCCACCTCACTAGAACTGACTCAGATTTGTTCCTTTTTATGGCTGAGTAATATCCCATTGTATATATATTATATATGTGTGTATGTGTATGTGTCTATCTTCTTTACCCATTCATCTGTTGATGGACATCTAGGTTGCTTCCATGTCCTGGCTATTGTAAATAGTGCTGCAATGAACACCGGGGTGCATGTGTATTTTAGAATTGTGGTTTTCTCAGGGTCTATGCCCAGTAGTAGGATTTCTGGGTCATATGGTAGGTTTATTCTTAGCTTTTAAAGAAATCTCCGTACTGTTCTCCATAGTGGCTGTATTTACACTCCCGCCAACAGTGCAAGAGGGTTCCCTTTTTTCTACATCCTCTCCAGAATTTATTGTTTGTAGATTTTTTGATGATGGACATACTGACTGGTGTGAGGTGGTATCTCATTGTAGTTTTGAGTTGCATTTCTCTATTCATAATAAGTGATGTTGAGCACTTTGTAATGTTTATTAACCATCTGTATGTCTTCTTGGAGAAATGTCTGTTCAGGTCTTCTGCCCATTTTTTAATTGGGTTGTTTGTTTCTCTGATATTGAGTTGCCTGAGCTGCTTATAAATTTTGGAGATTAATCCTTTACCAGTTGTCTCATTTGTAATTATTTTCTTCCATTTTGAGGGTGGTCTTTTCATCTTGTTTATGGTTTCCTTTGCTGTGAAAAAACCTTTAAGTTTAATTAGATTCCCTTTGTTTTTATTTCCATTATTCTAGGAGGTGGGTTATAGAGGCTCTTGCTGTGATCTATGTCTAAGTGTGTTCTGCCTATATTTCCCTTTAAGAGTTTTAGAATTTCTGGTCTTACATTTAGGTCTTTAATCCATTTTGAGTTTATCTTTGTGTATGGTGTTAGGATGTGTACTAATTTCATTCTTTTACACATAACTGTCCAATTTTCCAAGCACAGCTTACTGAACAGACTACTTTTCCTCATATATTCTTGCCTCCTTCATCAAAGGTAAGATGTCCATAGGTGCTTGGGTTTAATCGCTGGTCTTTCTAACTTGTTACATTGGTCTATATTTCTGTTTTTGTGCCACTACCACCCTGTCTTGATGACGTAGTGTAAGCCAGAATATAATGGAATAAAATCTGAAAGAAAAATCTCTGTTCATCTAGAACTTTATATCCAGCAAAAATTCTTTCAAAGTATGAAGGTGAAATAATGGCAAATAACAGCAGGATATACATTTTTTTGAGTGCACATGTACTATTCATTAAGCTACACCATACTCTGGGGCATAAAAATAAGTTTTAAAATATTAGTGGAGCAAAAGAAACCAAATACTAAAAAGTATATTCTGTATCTTTCCATTTAAATGAGGATCTAAACAAATAAAAATAATATATAGTGAAAAGAAAATCAGAAAAATGCTTGCCTCTAGTGGTTGGGTTGACTAGAAAGCAATAGGAGGGACATTTTAGGGTGGTGATAAGGTTCTGTTATCTTGATAGGGATTTGGTTTTCACAGGCGTATGAATTATTCAGAACTCACTAAATGATACACTTAAGATTTTTGCATCTCATTGCATGTAAATTTACCTCAAAAGAAAAAAGTGGCATATAAATATTGAAGTCTAACTAGCAATCTGAAATTATTTTTGTCTTTTCTAGGCTTGAACAAAGCAATCAATACACTGAGAAGGATGGAAAGCAGGTTACTCAAGTCAAGAAAGGGAGTTAAAAATAAGGAGTTATCTAATGTTATTTTAAAATAATGGAATTACCTAAAAATAAGAGAACAAAATGCCATTTCCACTAAAAGGGACCAGAAGTCTTTGGAGGAAAAGGTTGATTGCAGGCCTACAGCACAGAAAGAATAATAGGTGCCTGGATCATATCGTGCCAGAAAACAAAGAAGTGTCAAAGAACGACAGAGACATATCCAAGACGTAGGAGCCAGCTTGAAGGATTTCCTCTGATCCAATCTAGGACAATATCATAGTCTCAAGCTAAACAATAGCTGTCATTTTTATATAATTCCCCTTGAGTAGAATAAATATCAGTGAAGCAAATAATCTGTGAATCTATGTGCTTAGACATGTCTGACTCTTAGCGACCCCATACACTGTAGCCCGCCAGGCTCCTCTGTCCATGGGGATTCTTCAGACAAGAATACTGTAGTGGGTTGCCATGCCCTCCTCCAGGGGATCTTCCCAACCCAGGGATTGAACCAGGTCTCCAACACTGCAGATGGAGTCTTTACCAACTGAGCCACCATGAAAGCTCAAGTATACTGGAGTGGGTAGCCTATCCTTCCTCCAAGGGATCTTCCTGACCCAGGAGTCAAACCAGGGTCTCCTGCATTGCAGGCAGATTCTTTACCAGCTGAACTACCAGGGATATCCGTGAGTCCATACTGATATAAATTTAAATCATAACTGGTTTTAGAAAAGGCAGAGGAACCAGACATTAAATTGCCAACATCCGCTGGATCATGGAAAAAGCAAGAGAGTTCCAGAAAAACATCTATTTCTGCTTTATTGACTATGCCAAAGCCTTTGACTGTGTGGATCACAACAAACTGTGGAAAATTCTGAAAGAGATGGGAATACCAGACCACCTGATCTGCCTCTTGAGAAATTTGTATGCAGGTCAGGAAGCAACAGTTAGAACTGGACATGGAACAGCAGACTGGTTCCAAATAGGAAAAGGAGTTCGTCAAGGCTGTATATTGTCACCTGCTTATTTACTATATGCAGAGTACATCATGAGAAACGCTGGACTGGAAGAAGCGC
>NW_011494604.1:1171456-1200137 GCF_000754665.1 Bison bison bison | reverse complement strand
GGAAAAAGCAAGAGAGTTCCAGAAAAACATCTATTTCTGCTTTATTGACTATGCCAAAGCCTTTGACTGTGTGGATCACAACAAACTGTGGAAAATTCTGAAAGAGATGGGAATACCAGACCACCTGATCTGCCTCTTGAGAAATTTGTATGCAGGTCAGGAAGTAACAGTTAGAACTGGACGTGGAACAACAGACTGGTTCCAAATAGGAAAAGGAGTTCGTCAAGGCTGTATATTGTCACCCTGCTTATTTAACTTATATGCAGAGTACATCATGAGAAATGCTGGACTGGAAGAAACACAAGCTGAAATCAAGATTGCTGGGAGAAATATCAATAACCTCAGATATGCAGATGACACCACCCTTATGGCAGAAAGTGAAGAGGAACTAAAAAGCCTCTTGATGAAGGTGAAAGTGGAGAGTGAAAAAGTTGGCTTAAAGCTCAACATTCAGAAAACAAAGATCATGGCATCCGGTCTCATCACTTCATGGGAAATAGATGGGGAAACAGTGGAAACAGTGTTAGACTTTAGTTTTCTGGGCTCCAAAATCACTGCAGATGGTGACTGCAGCCATGAAATTAAAAGACACTTACTCCTTGGAAGCAAAGTTATGACCAACCTAGATAGCATATTGAAAAGCCAGAGACATTACTTTGCCAACAAAGGTTCGTCTAGTCAAGGCTATGGTTTTTCCTGTGGTCATGTATGGATGTGAGAGTTGGACTGTGAAGAAGGCTGAGCGCTGAAGAATTGATGCTTTTGAACTGTGGTGTTGGAGAAGACTCTTGAGAGTCCCTTGGACTGCAAGGAGATCCAACCAGTCCATTCTGAAGGAGATCAGCCCTGGGATTTCTTTGGAAGGAATGATGCTAAAGCTGAAACTCCAATACTTTGGCCACCTCATGCGAAGAGTTGACTCATTGGAAAAGACTCTGATGCTGGGAGGGATTGGGGGCAAGAGGAGAAGGGAACGGCAGAGGATGAGATGGCTGGATGGCATCACTGACTTGATGGACATGAGTCTGAGTGAACTCCAGGAGATGGTGATGGACAGGGAGGCCTGGCATGCTGTGATTCATGGGGTCGCAAAGAGTCGGACACGACTGAGCGACTGATCTGATCTGATCTGATCTGATAGATAAATGAGGAGGGGAAGCTTTTCCTTACAGTAGAATGCCAAGTAACAAATACAGAAAGAATGAGAGACTTAGAAAATTATTAATAGATGCCTATCCCAATCTAAGTAGACAGAAGTATAATGAGGAACAAGATATTTATATATCTTAAAACATCTCCCCAAATTGCCTACTAAACAAAGGGAAAACCAGGAATTTTATAATGGAGAAACCTGGCAGATGCCACCAAATCACCAAGTGACTTTATATGCTTGCTTCCTAATGTAATGCACTGAAAAGGACACTGTCAGAAAGTGGGTTCTTTGGAGCCAGAGTCTGAAGTGTAAGATGTGTATTAGCGATTAACACCTATGAAGGAAAGCAGAGTGGAGACGGGATTAAGAGTTTACACTACAATTCAGACCTAAGAAAGCCTCTCCCGATCCAATGGGTAGCTCTGGAGTGAGTGTTGCTTATCAGAGTGCCCTATGTGGGCCAAAATGACCACTTTTATAGTCCCACCTCGTTCAGGGACCAGAGGCAGGCTGCCCTGGGAAGGGTATGCCCAGACGAGGCCATACTCTTGTAGCTGATGTGGATGCTGAAGGGTCTTCACTCACCAAAGATGGGCAGCATTTTCTTCTTTGGTGGGGTGGGGAGAGGGGAGGTCTAGGCATCTTAGCTCTGTGTCTATCACAGTCAACACCTTGTTGTCAACCAACCCACTTCTCCAGGAACATGGTGGATTTCTTTCAGAGGGCAAACTTAGAGGAAGGAAAGGAGGGAGACAAGCTACAACTGATATATCACATTATCCCCCTCTGCTTCGCATTCTAATTGTCCTCATCTTCCATTCCAACTCTGCTGGCCTCAGTGCCTTACCAGTAGCATAACCCAGATTTTCATCCCCTGGTCATCATGCCCTGCTCCAGCTGTGGTTTTACAGTCACAGTTGGGCAATGGAGTACTCTGAGGCTCCCAAGTGGGAAGCCTGAATTCCACACACATTCGTCCCTGCCTCAGTTGTGTAAAAAGCAGCCCAACCTCCTCCTGATGCTCTGTGATCCCTTACAAGACAGTGACCCTCTTCTTGCCTGGTCCCTGGACACAGGAGTTCAAAGTGCTCAGGGAGCAGCCATAGTTCATAATCCCCTAGGACTCTTGTATCACCTGCTAAACATGTGGAGACCAAGAACTCAAACCTCTCAGAGCCCAGGGTTATGGAAATAAGAAATATGAAGTCCCTTGATGAGTCATTAAGAGTCATAATAAGAGATGCCAATCTGCTTCTATCCCTTGGTAACCAGACTTGTGTATTTTCCCTACTAGGGATATAAGGAATCATGATATTCATGATCAGGAATCATGAGTTTTTTGTGGGATGAGTACACTCAGCCTCTCAGTTTTCTACTAGTGAAAGCTGAGTAGTATTTAGTGCCTGCCCATCTATTTTGCCCCGATGAAGGCCACATTCTATTAACCATTTTTTATAATTCTTTGCCATCAGGCCAGCATACTGCCACTCTAACTTTGCAGACCATTATAGTCATCATATCAATAACCTCAGCTATGCAGATGACACCACCCTTATGGCAGAAAGTGAAGAGGAACTAAAAAGCCTCTTAATGAAAGTGAAAGAGGAGAGTGAAAAAGTTGGCTTAAAGCTCAACATTCAGAAAACTAAGATCATGGCATCTGGTCCCATCACTTCATGGGAAATAGATGGGGAAACAGTGGAAACAGTGTCAGACTTTATTTTGGGGGGCTCCAAAATCACTGCAGATGGTGATTGCAGCCATGTAATTAAAAGACGCTTACTCCTTGGAAGGAAAGTTATGACCAACCTAGATAGTATATTGAAAAGCAGAGACATTACTTTGCCAACAAAGGTCTGTCTAGTCAAGGCTATTGTTTTTCCAGTTGTCATGTATGGATGTGAGAGTTGGACTGTGAAGAAAGCTGAGCACCAAAGAATTGATGCTTTTGAACTGTGGTGTTGGAGAAGACTCTTGAGAGTCCCTTGGACTGCAAGGAGATCCAACCAGTCCATTCTGAAGGAGATCAGCCCTGGGATTTCTTTGGAAGGAATGATGCTAAAGCTGAAACTCCCGTACTTTGGCCACTTCATGTGAAGAGTTGACTCATTGAAAAAGACTCTGACGCTGGGAGGGATTGGGGGCAGGAGGAGAAGGGGACGACAGAGGATGAGATGGCTGGATGGCATCACCGACTCAATGGGTGGGAGTTTGAGTGAACTCCTGGAGTTGGTGATGGACAGGGAGGCCTGGTGACCAATTCATGGGGTCGCAAAGAGTCAGACACGACTGAGCAACTGAACTGAACTGATAGTCATCACAGTCTCACCCTGGCATTTGTCTATTAAACATCAACACTTGGCCTCTGTTTGCTCAGGGTCTTGTAATATCAGGGAACCAAATTCTATTATGACTTCTGCTGCCATCAACCCTGGCTGACAAAGAGAGACCTGCTGAACCTCTGAACAGTGCCCCACAGCTCATTCCTCTGGGCCTTTCCAAGAACATACCATCTGGCAATTCTTGCAGTCACACATAGTGTAACCATTCCAGCATGCTCACTTCCACTTTCCATCCCATCCTCTCCTGCCATTCTGGTGTTTCAACTGCACTGTGTGAACCACACTTGAAGGAGCCATCCAAGGGCTAAATGCTTACCTCCTGGCATTCTGGGTTCTTGCTGTGTGTTAAATCCTGAATCTCAGGAAGGTACTCCCGAGTCTAACTCTTCTCTATCCAATTTTATACTCTGACCCCTTAGATTAAGCAGCCTTAGAACCCAGTCACACATGGACTACCCCGCTCCTTCTGATAAATGTTGGCTGGATCTTGCAGCTCCCTTGGTGTATAGCTCCTTTCCTTCCTTCCTAGGCTCACCATGTCCTCAGCTGGGCTATACCTTCACTGAAGCCTCATCATAGGCCTGGTGACTGATAGGTTAGGCCCAGGAGCACATATTGCCTTTGAGGGTCAGGTACCAACTCATAATGTGGAGGGTGGTGCACAGCCACTTACGCAGGCTCAGAAGGTTCAGAAGAGACAGGAGTGGGATAGGGCTGCAAAAACTTTGGGGTCCTCTACATGTATGACCACTTTCCCTGTGTCCTGTTTCCCAACCAGCGTTTCCTGACCAGGAATCTGACCTTGGCAAAGCAGTCCTGCCTTTATTGGCTTTTAACTTCTTAAACCCTTGGCTTTCTCCTGGGCTTTCTCTGTAGTCTTGCTAGAGATGAGATTTGTCTCTTTTTATATATGTAATCAAAGTGGTCCTCTAACTTTCACACCTGGTTTTCAATTGCCTGTTATTCAACTTTAGCTGTATATTATATTTCTATGTAGAGCCTCAATGGCAGTCAGCAAGAGCCATCCAATGCACTACCCTCATAGCTTTTCTTTCTCCATATATCTTGAATGTCTCATACATTGTACCTGCTTGTATATATTCCCTTCCACCTATATGCCTCTCAACTTAGCACTGATAAAGACTTTAACAAGTGATACTGTCAAATTTTCCATCTATTAATATCCCCAGACAGGTGGTAAATGATTCCATTTCAAATACTCTTTATTATTGCCTTTTTTTCATTATCCCATTTCTGTTATCATCATGGGTTGGGTTCTTTGAAAGTAGGCACTAAGTAGAGTTTGGGGTATGAAATGTTTATTAAGGACCAACACCTGTGAAGGTATTATAGCCATGCGTTCCGGGAAACAAACTCACTCAGAAGCACAATGCAGATAGTGGAGTGCAGTTTATTACACCGGCAGGCCCAAGGCAGAGTCTCCTCTTAGCCAAGGACACCAACCAGTTTTTCTGAAAACCTTATATACCCTAAGTGTACGTGCCCAAACCCACCTTCCCAAATTCCCTAAAACTAGTCTGAACAAAGGAAGAGAAAGATACAATCAAAGTTAACCCATGATTCATATGCCTTAAGCCTAGGTAGTTAACAGTGGACAATTATCAATAGGCCTGTGGTTGTACCCCAATAAACATGAAAGAATTTATGATTCTATTTGTTTACACAGATAATTAGGGTATTCTTTTAGGCAATGGAGAGTATAGGTACGACCCCGGGGGCTCTTCCATCCGGGGGCCCTGGCTTTCCAGTTGGTATGTCATTTCCATGGATAAGGGCATATAGCTCAAAGTCCACAGTCCGGCCCAAGATGGAGTCCTGCTTTCAAGACGGAGGCTGCTCTGTCTGTTTCCTCCCTCAAAGGGAAGAGAAAGAAACAGTATCGGCAGAGGAATAAATTGAACTGTGATGCAGATCTAACAAAGGAGCGCTCAGTGAGTCTAGCAGGAGTTCTGGAACAAGTACCACCTATTATAGTGTCCTGTGTCAGATCAGATGGCCAGGCTTTGATATCCTTGCCTCACAAGTCACCATACGTGGACTTCTCGAGATGGACATGACATCACACAAGATTTCTCTCTGAAACTGAGGCTGACGATAGAGCATCTATTGGCTAGAGCCTATCTTCTGACCATTCTCCCTGCAGGTACGTGACGAGTCCTCTTGCTTACTATATCCTCGTAGAGTAAGAGAGTGAGCTCTGGTGTCTATTTCTTTTCTTAAAAGGATAATAATCCCACCATATGAGCACCACTCTCATGACTTTAACTAAACCTAAATACATCATCTCCTAATACCATTACATGTGGGGTAGGTCTTCAACAAAGGGAGACAAACATTTAGTCCATAAATTCAACAAGTCCTCCCTTGAGGCAGATTCTGGCAGGGAGTCCCTGTGTCTACAGCAAACACACAGATTTTCTGTGGGATGCTTACCAAAAATGCAACACATGAAAATAATCATATGGAAACATCAAACCCAAATTTAAGGACATTCTTCGTAGCAACTGGCCCATGTACTTCAAAGATCTCAATGTCTGGAAAGGCTGAGATTATTTTCCAGTTTCAAAGAAACTAAAGAATCATAACAACTAAATGTAATATATAATTCTAAATTAGATTCTGGACTGTTGTAAGAAATAGCCATGAAGAACATTATTTGAACAACCAATAATATTTGAATATGGAGAATGGATTAGATAGTATCAATAGTACTGTATCAATACTAAATAGATAATATCAATAGCATTGTATCAATACTAAATGTACCAATTTTAACCTTTTTTATTTTACTTAACTTCAGTTAAATTTAAGTTTTTATTTTAAAATTGAAGCAATGTAGAACTTTAAAATTTATATGCACTGAAATCATAGTATGCTAATATGTGGGTTAAAATATGTTATCATAGTTAATTTTACATTTCTTTTTCTTAAAGATGGCTACTAAATATTTAAAATTACATGGCTTGCATTCTATTTCTATTGGATAGCACTGTTGGATTCCATTACTTTTTCATAGTATAGAAATCAAGATCATCTCTAGTACTGTCATCATCCCATATTTTTAAACATTCTACATGCCCTAGTTTGAGACTGCTCTGTTGCTTTATGAGCCAGTTCTATGGAAGGCCTGGGTTTTTTAAAAACTGTGAACGAGGGACAGATAAACAGTGCTGACCCTCTACGCAGCCAGCCATGTAAGGGAGCCCCTTATACCTCAAGGCTCCAGGTAGACCTGGTGGGGAAGGAAGTGCAGATTTGCATTTGGGGGTAGTGTGTCTGAGTCTTGCGTGGCAGCACTGCAGAACCAAGAATAAAGAGCTGCAGGACAGAGGGGCTAGGGAAGCCAGACGACAAGGATTGCCCAGCATTGCAGTTGTGTCAGAAGCTTTGCCACTATGACATCATTTCTTTGTCACTAACACTGCACATCAAAAGCCATCCTTAACACACATACATGTCATAGTTATATGAAGTTATTTTTCTTTTAGGTTAGCGAAGTCTTTGATAGCCCTATTTCTTAGAAACAGAGGAGGGGAAGCATATTATATCTTGGAAATTCTGAAATGACTTTTCCACCACTCTGCAAAGGTGGTTTCCATCACTTTTGCAAACTGTTATCTGCTTTATTGTCCAAAACTGTATTTTCATTAGCCTTTCACACATTCAACAAATTGTGTGCCCTCTGTGTGCTGGCAGTCACGATGGTAAATACGATACAGTCCTCCCCTTTAAGGCCCTCACAGTCAGGATGGGGAGAGAAATATGTATAAAGACAATGGTAATTCAACAAGATAAATGTCAATAAAAATATGACCAAGAGGCTCTGGAGGATCACAAAGGGGTGACTAAGTAAGCTGCAGTGAAACACAGAAAGAGGTGATAAAGAGGAAGAAGAGAAATTAATCAGGCAAGCTGTGGGAGGTCATGGAGAAGGGACTCCATATTTGTAAAGGCATAGACACATGGAAGAGCATTAACAATTCAGGGAACTGCAAGTGGCCTTCTGTTGCTAGAATGTAAATGGGAAATAAAGCCAAAGGAAAGGCCAGATTCCAAAGAGCTGATATGCCAAGTTGCCAGGTTTGACTTTTATCCTGCAGGCACTGAATGATTTTAAGCAGAGGAATAGTAAAACAAATGCATCCTAAATTTTTTTTTAAATGATGCTTTAAAAAATAAGCATATTTTATAGCTTTAAAAAATCAACTATTAAAGCAGCTATATGAAGATAAAGGTGGATCTGGCTTTGGGATAGAAAAGGATTTCTAAGCATGAAAACCATGAGGAAACCACAAAGAAAAAAGATTAAGAGACCAAATTAAATAAAAATATAAAATGTGTACCTGAAAGCAAGTAAAATTAAGAACGAGACAATAAACTGAGGAAAGTATATGCCAAGAGAATTAGGAACATTTTCATTGCAAATAGGCAATGAAAAGATCATTCACCAAAGAACTATTGTAAGTGGCAAACAAATATTTAAGGGATAATTAAAGGAAAAAAATGAAATATCTTACCTTTCTAGTAGTTGCATTTCAGAATAAACAAGTGGTCCCCGTTGATGAGAGAAAACTCTATTTAATAGAATAGTATTCCTCTGGTGCTCAAGGGCACCACACAGATTACTGTGCAGTTGCAAAAGGGAAATGGAAGGAGAAGGTTGCTGCTACTGTTATCAGGGGTCAACCTTAACAATCCTAATGACTGACCACAAGATGTTATTGGTCAGACTGCTAATATGATGCAATAAGAAATATACAACACTTGTGATGTATTCTTTCCAAAAATGTTTAGCTCAAATCTCATGCCTTTAAATCCAGCTCCTCATTTACAGAAAATACAGGGAATAGAGGATCAAAGTGAACAGCACTGCAGGGAAATAAGACAAATATGGAAAAATAAAACATCCTCCAGACAACTGACCAAATCTCTTCAAAAGTCAGTACATGAAAAGAGAGAGCGAGAAAGGAAGGAAACAAGAGGGAAAAAGCAAGAGAAATAAAGGAACTGTAGCTTAAAGGAATCTTAAGAGATGTAATATTCAGGTTCAACGTCTGGTCTTGGGTTGGATTTTGTTTTAAACAAACCAGAAAAGACATTTTTAAGACAAATGGTGCAATTTAACTATTAAACAATATTGATATAATATTAAAAAATTATAATTTTATAGAGGGAAATGTTCTTTTTTAAACTACAAACTGAAGTAAAATTTTTTTTAATTTTTCCAACTATAATAACAATCAAGTAAATACAAATTTTTAAAAGGAAAAAATTTTTGCTTGTTAAATCAATTCCTTCTTATTATTTTGGTTTCTTTTTATTTTCTATTTAAAGGAGAATTTAAGCTACTGGCCACAATGGGATGGTTGAAGTTTTATCACAGGTGCTCAGTAGAGTTTGACTCTTTGTGACCTCATGGACTGTAGGCCACCAGGCTCCTCTGTCCATGGGATTTTTCCAGCAAGAGTACTGGAGTGGGTTGCCACCCTCCTCTAGGGGATCTTCCCAACTGAGGGGTCGAACCCATGTCCCATGCCTCTCCTGCATTGGAAGACAGATTCTTTACCACTGAGCTACCTGCGAAGCTCATTCATTTTGATCTCCTTCTGGTAAAAGTGCAAATGAATTCAGTATTTCCAGGAACCAACTTGGCAATATGTGTCGAGCCAAGATTGCACTCCTCCTCCTTTTAGAAATTTATCCTGAGGAAGCAATCAAGAGATATAATGAAACATATTTTATATGCATGTATACATATTCTTTACAATAGCAAAAAATAGAAACTATCAAATGTTCATTATGAAATAACTATTGGTATATCCATAATGTGGCATATTCTATAACTATTAAAGTTATGCCAAATAAATAGATAAGCACTCATAATAAAACATTAAGTTAAAAATCAGTACATAAGGGATTTCCTTGGTGGTCCAGTGGCTAAGGCTTCGTGTCTCAATGCAGGGGGCCCAGGCTGGACCCTTGCTCAAGGAACTAGATCCCATATGCTACAATAAAGATCGAAGATCATGTGTGCTGCACCTAAGGCGCGGAGCACTTAAATAAATTTAAAAACAATTTTTTAAAATCAGTACATAAATAGAAATCAGTGTATGATACCACATCTATAATTCTAATTTTTTAAGGATTTATTTTTAAAAGACTGCAATATAATACAGAAAAATATGTGTACCATTTATTTCTAGAGAGTGGGATTACCACTCACTGATATGGGCTCAGTAGCTGTGGCTCCTATGCTCTAGAGCACAAGCTCAGCAGTTGTGGCGCTCAGGCACAGCTGCCCTGTGGCATGTGGGATCTTCCCAGATCAGGGGTCAAACCAGTGTCTCTTGCATTGGCAGGTAGATTCTTTACCTTGGAGCCACCAAAGAAGTGCTCTACAACTTGTTTTTTATGACAGTATTTCATGTACAGTCCTTCCTACCCTAGTCAGTATCTGTGGATTTACATCATTCTTTTTCACAGTGGCATATGGTAATATGGATTACTGTAAGTGATTGAATCACTTTCTACTAATGGATGTTTATCTTCCCTTTTCAGGCCATTACAACCACTGATGTTGTAAAGACTGTCATATATGAATATTTAGGTAGGACAGATTCCTTGAAGCAGAATTTCCTGGCCAAAGGGCACACGGATTGAAAATTACTATCAGATTGCTCTCAAAATTCCTGTACTCAGTTATACTCTCGCCAATATTGTGTGCATTTTCCCAATCCTCCACAAAGCTGCATTTGTATCAGCAGAGTGTTCAACTTCTTTCCAATTTTGAAAAGTGAAAAAAAGTTACATTATTGTTTAGCTTTCAATTCTTACACAATTATTAGTAAAGATGTTAATCGTTTTATGTGTTTCTTGCTCAAATGCGTTTTGTCTTCGGAGAGTTGCCCATTCATCTGTTTCTTTGGCTAAACAATGTGTGAGTACTATTACTCTGTTGATACCCTAGATTTAAAGTAGCATCTTCAAATATTACAAACTCTGTTCACCAAGGATAAAATATTTCAGGCTAAACAAGGATTCTAATTTCCCAGACCCTTGTTTTGAATGTTTGCCTGTTTGGATCCAAAAGCCCCAAAATATTTTTGATGTTCTCTCTTTTTAAAAAATAGACTCTTATGCCGTACTTTCCAGATAGTTATATTACCATAATTTTCCAGGTGGAGAATCAGAGCATGAAGTGTTGTATTTAGAGTTACAAAATGATTCAGACTTGCATCTCAAGTCCATCATTCCATCTTATTCTTCAATTATGTGCTCCACATTTTCCTTCTTCAATTCACTCCCCATCAGTCTCGTTTGTTGGAATAAAGAGCCAGTTAGTATTCATAGGTTTTATTCAAATACATAAATATGTAAGTTCATGAAAGAATGAAACAATCACGCATAAGCTATAAATTACTTCTTGTTCCTGTTTATATATAGTGCTTTAATTACTGCATACTTCTTGGCTTAAGGAATAAATGACAGAAATAATTTTCACTCCACCCAAAATTCAGTAAGAAATATGGTTTAGTACAGTGGTGCTTGTTCAAAGAGAGACCTCAATGTGACATTGCTGCTGAGGTTTAAGAAAAAAAGTAAGGTAAGCTGCAAGGAAAGGACTTTAAACCTTTATTACAGGAGAGGGGTTTAGGTACAGGAAGTTCTTGAAATCCAAAATACGGTTTCCCTAACTGCTATAAATACATCCATCATTTCTTCACCACCCCCATATGGCAGTGACCTTGTAGGAGAGATGGAGTGGAGAGAAAAGCCTATTTCAGGAATAAGGAGTTGCCTGTGGGCTGTAACAATCCCTCCTCTTTAACCATTTCCTGGGGACTAGGAAATGTTCTATTAACACTGATAAATATGATTAAAAATAACTATTCCCATTCCTTTATTTGGGGCTAATTACTTTGCACCTATCTCATCTGGTTTTTCTAGCAACTCTATGCCTTAAATATTATAATAATTATTATCTTATAGAACTAAGTCTCAGAAACTTGGCCGAGGTCCCACGGTGAGTAGATGTAAGAGCCAGGATTCAAATCCAAGCTTGCTAATTCCCACGCTGGCTCTTTTCACTGTGATCCTTTGCTGCCACTTGCAGCGGGTAGCTCTGAGGCCAGGAAGACAGACCAACTGCATTAGGCTTTTCATCTTAGGACACTCCACATGTCTTAGGGATCCAGCCATGTCAGCGTGTGCCTCTCAACTTTGCAAGTTCAGAAAGCCAATGTTATGTATGTGTTGGCTCATCCTGGCATGAAGTAAACTGCTGGGCCACATGCATACCGAGGGAGGAAATCTAAGATCACATGAGGGGAATGTGCATACAGACAAAATCTGCAGGTCTGTGAAGGGGGCAAAGACCCGGGAAGTCACTGAGACTGGAGACAGGGATATAAAAGCAGGACAAGAGATGTCCAGCCAATCCCAGGGATTCTAGTGGTCTATTGAGAGCCATATAATGAAGTGGATAAGCTTTTCCAGTAGCCAGACAGATGGCAACCTGGGGCAGAAAGGCCTATAGGAGCGTTGGCATCTCTCACTTTGGGAGAAAACAGCCTATGCAAGTCTGGAGGACAGCTGGGAGGTAAAGGCAAGCTAAGCTGGGGATGCAGAAGCAGAAGGCAGGCACAGCTCTTTGAGGTGCATTGACTGACCAGCCAGGCAACTGTACTAGAGACTTGGCCACAGATGATTGGACCATGTGACAAAAGGAGCTGGCCAACGATCAATCAGACTCTCTGAATTTTACCTAAGAAACATAAAGAGTGGGCTGGTCAGATGCCACATGCATGTTACTATCTGAAAGGTTATTTAGCAGGTGGGTCAGAGAGTCTATAAGTGCCATGCTACTGCTGCTAAGTCACTTCCCCAATTTACAGGAGAGCAGATGTTTAGAATACAGCAAAGGAAGCCCAAAAGAAATGAACATGGCTCTATCTCCTCAGAGAGAGATGGGGCAGGTAACTCATATTATGATTCCCATTGAGGATAGGTTATATCTTGCAGTTAAGTCTCTATTACATTCCTCTCAGTTTTGATATCAAATCCACTTTTTATGAGCTTCTTAAAGTAGATTTCTTTCTTACTAGCAACTTCTGACTCAGGTACTGATTTTTGAATAAGAGTGCCATTGTATTCATGAACAATGGAACAATCCTTTCCAACAAGAATTCTTCTGTCCACATATTTGGAAAATGGACTTAGTAATCAGAATGTGGCTTTGCGATCAGGGTATCAGAGCCCAAGGTGTTGGTCATCTCACATTGGCTCAGGCTAAGGAAGCAGATGGAGAATGCTCCTTCCTCAGGAAACAGAGAAATGAACAATCTTTGAGCACCTACAAAGAGACTGTTAGTTGTTACATAGTATTACATCATTTAATTCTCACAATCCTATTATTTAGTTATAGAAAGAATCTGAAGCTCCAGGAGGTTAACTAAACTGCCCAAAGATCAAAAAGCTAAAAAGAAATTCAGCTGGGAATCAAAATCAGGACACTTTTCCTTTTGAGCACCTTATCTTCCAGGGACCAAAATACTATTAGCCGCTTGTGACGGCCCTGGACTCTTCGGGCAGGATGATGGCTAATGTTATGTGTCAGCTTAGCTGGACCAGTGTTTGATGGTTGAGCAAACGTTATTTTGTGATGGTGTTTTTGCATGAGATTTGCATTTAAATCTGTGGACTTTAAGAAAAGCAGGTTGTCCTCCATGATGTGGGTAAGCCTTATCCAGTTAGTGGAAGGCTTAAATAGAATAAAGACTGATCTCTGAGCAAAAAAGGAATTCTTCCAGCAGATAACCTTCACACTTGAGCCACAGCATTGGCTCTTTCCTGGGTCTCCAGCTTGGCAGCTCACCCTGCAGATATAACTGTATATACATAGCTATAATTAAACTATGGAGAAGGCAATGGCACCCCACTCCAGTACTCTTGCCTGGAAAATCCCATGAATGGAGGAGCCTGGTGGGCTGCAGTCCATGGGATTGCTAAGAGTCAGACACGACTGAGTGACTTCACTTTCACTTTTCACTTTCATGCATTGGAGAAGGAAATGGCAACCCACTCCAGTGTTCTTGCCTGGAGAATCCCAGGGATGGCGGAGCCTGGTGGGCTGCCGTCCATGGGGTCGCACAGAGTTGGACACGACTGAAGTGACTTAGCATAGCATAGCATAGTTAAACTACAGATACAGATATCGATCTATCTCTCCTATTGGTTACATGTGTCCGCACAACATAACTACCATGGCAATGATGAATAACTACTGCTTAGATTCACTTTTTAGTCTGTATGAGTTCGGCCATTTCTTCTACCATTTTTGGGCTTACAGAAAAGAGCACTCCAAACCACAAAACAGGATATGTTACAAAAATGCCCTTGCCTTGTATATTAAACCTCATTAGGTCCCATGTTAAAGAGTGACTTTCCTGACCTTGTCTTCAGATTCCAGCTTAGCTCAGTGTTTCGAATAGTGGGAATATATAAATTCTCCAGGATATTACTTGTCATACTTTAACACCAGCAATAATAAGTACTGATTCTGGACCCATATTCTTCAGCACCATCGCAAATCTCCATAACCTCTATCCACACACAAATGTCATTGATACCTGCAAGTGCCAGAGAGGAGATGCTAATTTGAAAACTTTTATTGGCCGTAATTTGTCTGAAGATGATGAGCTGAATTACAAATCAACCTAAAGGTGTGCTTCAGCTCTCGTAAGTATACAAAACTGTTGGAAAGATATGGGGAAGGTGAACTGATCTGAAATCTTAGATCAGTCAGTTATATATATTCTATTTTGAAACATTATTTTCAGTCAACCAGTAACAGTTTTGGAGGGAAGACTGAAGAGTATATGGAAAATATTTATTAAAATTATATTGTGAATCTCACAACAGTGATATGATTTTTGACAGCGATATTATTTAGACTACAAGAATGCCCATGTTTTAATAATGTAAAATTAGTGTTAATAATAATAAAATAATAATTTCATATATTTCAAAATAAAAGGCAAGCTTACAAAAACTTGAGTGATATAGTCAAACAGAACTAGAAGAAATACTGTACTATATGATGGTTTACATTGGGAAAAAAGAGAGGTGGTAAATAAATAACCAAAGTGTTTAAGAAGATAGAAAAAGGGTAATAGAATGAACACAAGAAAAGGGAAGGAAAAAAAATTAAAACAAAATCAGAAATTACTAAAAATAGAAAACATACAATAAAATGACCCACAAAACCAAAAGAGATTCTTTGAAAGGCTAATAAAAAGATAAACCTCTTGCAGTCTTAATCAAAGAAGTAAACAGAACAAGAAAAATCATCAATGAATATTACATCATAAATGAATATTATATCATAAATGAATTAATGAAAAGGATGCGTGCGTGCGTGCTTAGTCACTCAGTGTGTCTGATGCTTTGTGACCTCAAGGACTGTAGCTCACCAGGCTTCTCTGTCCATGGGATTCTCCAGACAAGAATGCTGGAGTGGGTTACCATTTCCTCTTCCAAGGGATCTTCCCAACCCAGGTATCAAACCCAGGTCTCCTGCATTGCAGGTGTACTCTTTACCATTTGAGTCACTTGGAAAAGGGTGACCTAACTATAAATCCAATGTAGATTTCAAAACACATTGAGAAATAATATGAATGAGTATCATGCCAAAAATCCTGAAAATACACTTGAAAGGGAAATTTTTTCCCAAAAAAAATGTCTAGAGAAAGATTATAAATTCTAAGTAGACTAATAACAAATTTTTAAAATTGTGTCAGTGATCAAAAATTGACCCCTCTAAAGGCATGAGGCCTAGATTTCTTTTAACTTTTACTTGGAAATAATCATGGATTGCAGAAAAGTTGTAAAAATTGACACAGTTTCTACATAATCTTCACTCAGCTTCCCCTACTGCTAACAATTTACATCACTACAGTATAATTATCAAAATCTAGAATTTAACATTAGTGCAATACCTAAAAAGCTATAGACTTATGGAGAACTTTATTAGTTTTCCGAGGAATATCTTTCTGTCTTGGGATTCAATCTAGTAGCCCATATTGCATTTCAGTTCAGTTCAGTTCAGTCATTCAGTCATGTTCAACTCTTTGCAACCCCATGGACTGCAGCATGCCAGACCTCCCTGTCCATCACCAACTCCCAGAATTTACTCAAACTCATGAGTTGGTGATGCCATCCAACCATCTCATCCTCTGTCGTCCCTTTCTCCTCCTGTCTTCAGTCTTTCCCAGCATCAGGGTCTTTTCAAATGAATCAGTTCTTCACTTCAGATGGCCAAAGTATTGGAGTTTCAGCTTCAGCATCAGTCCTTCCAATGAATATTCAGGACTGATTTCCTTTAGGATGGACTGGTTAGATCTCCTTGTAGTCCAAGGGACTCTCAAGAGTCTTCTCCAACACCACAGTTCAAAAGCATCAATTCTTTGGCACTCAGCTTTCTTCACAGTCCAACTCTCACATCCTTACATGTCCACTGGAAAAACCATAGCCTTGACTAGACGGACCTTTGTTGGCAAAGTAATGTCTCTGCTTTTCAATATGCTATCTAAGTTGGTCATAACTTTGCTTCCAAGGAGTAAGCGTCTTTTAATTTCATGGCTGCAGTCACCATCTGCAGTGATTTTGGAGCCCCCCAAAATAAAGTCTGACACTGTTTCCACTGTTTCCCCATCTATTTCCCATGAAGGCCGTGATCTTCGTTTCTGAATGTTGAGCTTTAAGCCAACTTTTTCACTCTCCTCTTTCACTTTCATCACGAGGCTCTTTAGTTCTTCTTTGCTTTCTGCCATAAGGGTGGTGTCATCTGCATATCTGAGGTTATTGATATTTCTCCCGGCAACTTTGATTCTAGCTTGTGCTTCATCCAGCCCAGTGTTTCTCATGATGTACTCTACATATAAGTTAAATAAGCAGGGTGACAATATACAGCCTTGACGTACTCCTTTCCCTATTTGGAACCAATCTGTTGTTCCATGTCCAGTTCTAACTGTTGCTTCCTGACCTGCATACAGATTTCTCAAGAGGCAGGTCAGGTGGTCTGGTATTCCCATCTCTAAGAATTTTCCACATTTTGTTGTGATATATTGCATTTAGTAACCATATCTACTTAGTCTCCTCCATCTGTGACATTTTCTCTATCTTTTCTTGATTTTTATGACTTTGATATTCTTGAAAAGTACTGGTAAGCTATTTTGTAATATGTCCCTCAATTAGAGTTTGACTTGTGTTTTCTTGATCAGATTGAGCTAATGCTTTTGGGGCAAGAATATCCCAGAAGTCATGTTGTGTCTTTCTCAGTCTACCATACACTGAAGGATATGTCATATCAATACGTGTTATTGCTGGTGACTTATTACTTACTGTTGCTGGGACAGCTCTGGCCCTTGAAGCCTTCTTGATGGCTGCAGGATGTGGCATTCTGGTCCTGGCAGACTCTGAAAAAAGGCATTCTCACAATCACAGGATTTCCTTCTTCCCAGAACAAAGTGATAAATGCCACATCCTGCAGCCATCAAGAAGGCTTCAAGGGCCACAGGTGTCCCAGTGGAGTAAGGGTGCACTCAGAGGGAGAGAGACGATGAGTAGAAAGAGGTCAGTGCAGTGCCAAGATGCTGCTGATTGGCTGTGATTCAGGGGTCTTGTGCAAAAGGGCTGTCAACTGTTCTTCCAGAGGCTGCATCAAGAGCCTGGGTGCCAGAGTTAGAGATGGCAGTCAGAAGAACTGTGGCAGCCAAGGGGAACCAGAGAGAGTGTCACCTTCCATATGCTCAACCACCAACACAATGCCTGCCTTCATCAGGATACTTGTCCATGTGGCTGCAAGAGACAGAAGAGAGAGCTGTACCAGAAACAGAGTGAGCAAGAAGTCCAAGCAGGCCTAAGGGAGGGGGCACCGGATGCTGTAATTCCTTCACTCCCAAGCATCAACTCTCACGAAATGTTCTTATGTATACACAAGAGGACATGTTAAAGAACGTTCACATCAGTATCATTTGTCAGAGAAAAAATAAACTTTAGTCGTGTAATAAAAACAGATGGCACTGGTATTTGAATGAATTACAACTGCACATATTAACAAGAAAAAAAAATCTCCAAAAAATTAAAATAAAAAGTAAGTTACAAAAGGATACTTAGAGTATGATGTTGATTATATAAAGTTTAAAATCTGCAAAATGATACTACTGTTTTGGATGCATATATGACGAGTAAAAGCATAAAGACTTTCCTGAGAATGACAGACATGAAATTCAGGATGATGGTGTTTTGGCAGAAGAAAAACAGAGGGGAATGGGGTCAGGAAGGTGCCAGCTGTTTGTAAGATTAAACCAAGAAATGGACATAGTGATGCTCTTCATATTCTTTTAATGCCTTTTTATATATATGAAATACATTATTTTTCAAAAAAGAAATTTAAAGGTTTATAGTTTATTATTCTCTCTATTTTTCTGGAATTTGGAGTTTCTTCAAATTAATAAAATACCATATTTTAATACATACTCTATATGCATCACTTCCCCTTTCATGTCATCTGTATTTTATTACTCATATGAATTGAAGGGAAAATGGAATTATTTCAAAAGTAGTGAACCAAGGCCTCCTCTGCTAAGAACCAGAACTTGAAATAAATTAGGTTTGGTTCAGTCTGGAGTATTAATTGAATTTAATTATTTATAAGCTAAGTGTCATATGGGTCCATGAACCTTAAAAGAACTAATCACATTTCAAAGGGCACTGAAAACCATATAAATGTAATAAAGTTGTACAGTCTAATTATCAGCACATTATCTGAGAGTCTGTGGAGAAAGTGGCCTATTTGACATTCTAGAAACTAGCCCAGACTTTTACATCAGACTTTGTGCAATGTCATTTAATACTCGTGGAGAAGAAACAAAGATTTTACATACACACACCACAACACATATTTCATAAGGATACATTCATACTTAAAGACAAATCAGATGCACTTGTGGATGATTATCTGGGGGTGAATAGAGATGAATGGGTAAAAATAAAATGATATAAATGATATAAAACTAGAAAGAGGCCTTATGTGGACTGGTAATAATTTGTTATGAATTGAGTAAAATTGATCCAGCTCTCAGCACTTGAGATAACTTTAAAAAACCCTAAAACACAGCCAAAAAAAAAAAAAACCCATAAAGAAACCTGGACCTTAAGTTATTTAAAATATTAGAGAAAAAAAGATTTCATAATATAAATGTGATAGCTTGTAAGGTGCTAAGCACTTCTGGATTCTCAGTCAAAGAAATAGTAATCGCTCATTACTATATGCTTCAATACTTTGGCCTCAGGTAGCGAAGGAAGCGGAGAAGGCAATGGCACCCCACTCCAGTACTCTTGCCTGGAAAATCCCATGGATGGAGGAGCCTGGCGGGCTACAGTCCTTGGGGTCGCTAAGAGTCGGACACGACTGAGCGACTTCACTTTCACTTTTCACTTTTCTGCATTGGAGAGGGAAATGGCAACCCACTCCAGTGTTCTTGCCTGGAGAATTCCAGGGACGGGGGAGCCTGGTGGGCTGCTGTCTATGGGGTCGCACAGAGTCGGATATGGCTGAAGCGACTTAGCAGCAGCAGCAGCAGCGAAGGAAGAGCTGATTCATTGGAAAAGACCTTGATGCTGGGAAAGATTGACGGCAGGAGGAAAAGGGGTCAACAGAGGATGAGATGATTGGATGGCATCACTGACTCAATGGACATGAGTTTGAGTAAACACTGGAAGATAGTGAAGAACAGGGAAGCCTGGCGTGCTGCAGTCCATGGGGTCCATGGGGTTGCAAAGAGTCAGACGTGACTTAGTGACTGAGCAGCAACAACAATTTCTCATTAATGCATTTGTTTACCCTAATGCATTTAGTAATTTGGTTACCAAACATTTTTTTTTTCCAAAAAGGGGGAAAGACTATCATAACACATTCAGTGGAAGATATCTCATAGTATATACCGTTCTTCATGCATTTATCTCTTTGGAATGTCACACTTGGCTCCAAGTGAAGAGCCAAGGCTCCCAGGTTAGAGAGAAGCCATGGGGAGAAGAGTGAGCTTTGAGGAAGGGTGTCGCAGCCCTGGCATGAGTAAACAGGAACTCCTCTTTCATTTTGGGGTGAAAAGAATGTAAAGGTAAATATCCGAGTGATGCTACATGTGACACGTAAGGATACAGGTTGCATGAACACCTGATCCTAGTTATATTAATAAAACAGTATTTAAACCAAACCATTTGGTTAATGTGATATGACACTGACCATCTTATGGGATACTTTGGGGATTTCTGTGTTAAAATGTAGGTTTGTTTTCGACAAGACAGAACAGGCTCAATACAGTGAAGTTTTATTCATCACTTATAACATGGTCCGGGGGCTCGGGCTGTCCCTTAGGAGTTTCTCTCCAAAGGGGGACCCAGAGATCTTAATTTCTTCACCTAGAACACGTGGTATCCAAGGGAAGAGAGAGCTGGAGGATTTTTGGAGGACATTTTAGGACCAAAACTGAAGGTGGCTTCCATTGCACCCCCTGCATTTTACTGGATAGAAGCCAGTCGTAGACCCCACAGCATAACTGCAAGGAAGGCTGGGAAAAGCAGCACCCCGACTCCCCCAGCATCCAAGAAGAGCAAACAGAATGAGGAATGCCCTTGCTACCTCTGCCAGACAAGTGGTATCAGGAAAATCATTGAAGAACTCAGAAATCACTACCTTCGGATGCTTGTGACCATATCCAATATGTGACCACTTATTTATAGACACCAATGCTAATCATTAAAACAATTAATCCTGATTTTTCAGGTTGATCTCGACAGCAAGTCTCAGTATAGAAAGAGCAAAAGTCCAGCCTAATTTCCCCTTAGTCGTGCAGAGGCTCAGGAAAATGGTAGAATTATTGGTGCTCCTAATGGGCCTGATCTGATAATAGTAAATAAACCTTATATCCCAGTAAGGTCCATTACTCTGTATCTCTCGAAGTGTAGTTTTGAACCCAACAAGGTAATCTCATTTAGCTGAAACAAATTCAAAATTCAACCATTTATTTTGATATGAATTTTAAAAAGAAGAAAGAAAAGGAGCAAAGTAATTTTATATAACAGCAAAACTGAAAAAAAATACTACTGCCTGGCCTCTCTTTGGCCTCCATAAACCTCAGAGAAAAAAATAATCAGTATATTAGGAATTCAAAATGGCCAGAAAACCAAAAGAATACTTATTTCAACATTATCTGTAAAAGCCCTGTGAGTCAGGGAAGTGCCCTCACAGCCCTCCTCACTTAGAACAACTGACCAACCTAGAGTCAGAGAGCCTTGCCTTTGAGGGTGGTGGTTCTTAACCATTTTGGTTTCATGGGATCCCTTAGTATTACTACTGCTGGAACTAATATCACTATAATTATGATTCCTATTCCCAGCTTGCATTTATTGACTGAGTGCACTCTGCTCTGCACTTACATAAACTCTCTGTGTTAATGCTCAAAACAGCCTAGTATGAAGAGATATCATGACGTCCTTTTTTTTAAATTGAAGGATAATTGCCCTACAGAATTTTGTGGCTTTCTGTCATACATCAGCAAGAATCAGCCATAGGTACACCTATGTCCCCTCTGTCCTGAACCTCCCTCCCATCTCCCTCCCCATCCCACCCTTCTAGATTGTCACAGAGCCCCTGTTTGAGTTCCCTGAGTCATACAGCAAATTCCCGTTGGCTGTCTATTTTACATAAACTTCCATGTTACTCTCTCCATACATCTCATCCTCTCCCTCCTCCCCTCCCCCCATGTCCATTGGTCTATTCTCTATGTCTGTTTTTCCATTGTTGCCCTGAAAATAAATTTGTCAGTACCATCTTTTTAGATTCCATATACAATATTTATCTTTCTCTTTCTGACTTGTTTCACTCTGTATAATAGGCTCTAGTTTCATCCATCTCATTAGAACTGACTCAAATGTGTTCCTTTTTATGGTTGAGTAATATTCCATTATGGAGAAGGCAATGGCAACCCACTCCAGTACTCTTGCCTGGAAAATCCCATGGATGGAGGAGCCTGGAAGGCTGCAGTCCATTGGGTCGCTGGGAGTTGGATACGACTGAACAACTTCACTTTCATTTTTCACTTGCATGCATTGGAGAAGGAAATGGCAACCCACTCCAGTATTCTTGCCTGGAGAATCCCAGGAATCGGGGAACCTGGTGGGCTGCCGTCTATGCGGTTGCACAGAGTCGGACACGACCGAAGCGACTTAGCAGCAGCAGTATTCCATTGTATGTATGTACCACAGCTTCTTTATCCATTCATCCGTCGATGGACAACTAGGTTGCTTTCATGTTTTAACTATTGTAAATAGTGTTGCAATGAACATTGGGGTACATGTGTCTTTTTCAATTTTGGTTTCCTCAGGGTATATGCCTAGGAGTGGGATTGCTGGGTCATATGGTGGTTTTATTCCTAGTTTTGGGGTTTTTTCTTTAAGATCTATTTTTATATTTTGGCTGTAGTGAGTCTTCATTGCTGCATGTGGCTTTTTCTAGTTGCAACAAAAGGGGGCTACTCCTCATTGCAGTATGTGGGCTTCTCATTGTGATGGCTTCTCTTATTTCAGAGCAGGGACTCTAGCTGTGGGCTTCAGTAATTGCTGCATGTGGGTTCAACAGTTGCTGCTCAGGGGTGCTAAAGCACAGGCTCAACAGCTGTGGCTCAGGGACTTAGTTAATCAGAGGCATGTGGAATCTTCCCAGACAAGGGATTGAACCAGTGTCCCTTGAATTGCAAGGCAGACTCTTTAACCACTAGACCACCAGGAAAGCCCCTATTCCTAGTTTTTAAAGGAATCTCCATACTGTCTTCCATAGTGGCTATATCAGTTTACATTCCCACCAGCAAAGCAAGAAGGTTCCATTTTCTCCACACCCTCTCCAACATTTATTGTGTGTAGACTTTTTTGATGATGGCCATTCTGACTGGTGTGAGGTGGTATCTCATTGTAGTTTTGGTTTGCATTTATCTAATAATGAGTGATGTTGAGCATCTTTTCATGTGTTTGTTAGCCATCTGTATGTCTTCTTCATGATGTCCTTTGTGCAGAAGAAGAAACTAAGGCACAGAGAGGTCCAGGTGACTTGCCCAAGGTTGTACAACTAGTTATCAGCAGCCCGGAGCAAGGACTATGACCCAGGTCTGTCTGCTCCAGAGCTTGCTTAAGCTTTACTCAGTAATGCCTCACTGGCCCTCTGATAGTACATAACACTAATTACTGATATACTTTATTAGGCAATGCTTTATTATGAATACTGTCTAACACCAAAAAATAGGAAAAAAGTAAAAATCACCTGTCATAGGTAATGGCTACTGATTTATTGCCATATTTCCTTCAATCATTTCTTTAAACACCTTTAAGTCAAAATAGAGGTGTCATTCTTTTTTTTTAACTGCTTAGTTAAAATATAACTCACATACCACATAACTCACCCATTTTAAAGCCTATGGATTCAGTGGTTTTAGTACCTGCACAGAGTTGTACAATCATTACTACTATCTCCGTCCATGGGATTTTCTAGGCAAGAGTACTGGAGTGGGTTGCCATTTCCTTCTCCAGGGGATCTTCCCAACCCAGGGATCGAACCCAGGTCTCCCGCATTGTAGACAGACGCTTTACCATCTGAGCCACCAGGGAAGTCCAATTTTTTAGATTATTTTTGTCTCTCCAAAAATGCTCCACAGGACTTACCTGGTAGTCCAGTGTTAAGAATCCACCTGCCAATGCTGGGGAAACAGGTACAATCCCTGGTCTGGGAAGGTTCCACATACTGGGGCATCTGAGCCTGTGGGTTGCAACTGAGCCCTGACACCACAACCGCAGAAAGTCCACGCACAGCAACAAAGACCCAGCACAGCCAAAAATAATAAAATAAATTATAAATAAAAAAGCCAACCTTAAAAAATGCTCCACAACTCCCCCACCCTCCTACCTCCTGGCTATGGGCAACTGCTAATCTACTTTCTGTCCCTACAGATTTTCCTATTCTGGACATTTCATATAAATAGACTCATACAATATATGGTCCTTTGTGACTGGCTTCTTTCACTTGTCATGATGTTTCCAAGGTTCATCCATGCTGTAGAATGTATCAGAACCTCGTTTCTTTGAGTCACATTTCATGATGTGCATATACTGCATTTTGTTATCTAGACATCTGTTGATGGACATTTAAGTTGTTTGTACTTTTTGCTCTTAAATATAATGCTGTTTTGAACATCCACATATGGTATTCTGTGTGAATATACATTTTCATTTCTCCCAGGAGTGGAATTTTTGGCTTATAAGGTAAGTATGTAAGTAAGTGTTAGTCACTCAGTCGTGCCCGACTCTTTGCAACCCCATGGACTGCAGCCCGCCAGGCTCCTCTGTCCATGAGATTTTCCAGGCAAGGATACTGGAGTGGGTTGCCATTTCCTTCTCCAGGGGATCTTCCCAACCCAGGGATTGAACTCAGGTCTCCTGCACTGCAGGTAGATTCTTTACTGACTGAGCTACAAGGGAAGAGGCCGGCTTATAAGGTAACTCTATGCTTAATTTTTGAGGAAATTCTAAACTATCTTTCAAATCGAGTGTACCATTTTACACTCTCACCACAACGAATAAGAGTTCTAATTGCATCACATCCTCAGCAGTGCTAATTGTTGTCTGTCTTTTGATTATAGCTAACTGAATGTAGCTCACTGTGGTTTTGATTTGCATTTCTGAATAACCAGTAAAGTTGAGCATCTTTTCATATCTTATTTGCAGAAATCTATTTAAATCCTTTGTCTGTTTTTAAAATTGGATTATTTCTTTTTATTGCTGAGTTATGAGTTCCTTATATATTCTGGATACAGATCTTTTACCACATATCTGATTTGCAAATATTCTCTCTCATTTTATGCTAATTTTTTTCACTTTCTCAGTGGTATTTTTAAAAAACAAAAGTTTTTCATTTCAGTGAAGTCCAATTTATCTTTTTTTTTCCTTTGGTTGCTTGTGCTCTTGTGCTTTTGATGTCATATATAAGAAGTTCTTGCCTTAATTTTTATAAAAATATTTTTAAACAAACCAGAATCATATTAGAGGAAGCATTTTATGTCCAGCTTTTTTTTCATATTATACTTTCTCATGTGCATTTTCACCTAAAATTTCCTCCCAAATTTACTTTCAGGTTATGCTATTAAGTTTTATCAAACCTTCAGAGATATTACGGGATTGGAGAAGATGCTGGAAAACATTCCAAAAAACACTTCAAACTAGCAAATCAAATCTCCAATACAAAAAGTTTAATAACATTTATTTTTAAAGTAATATAATTATGTTAAAAAATGTAGAAAGAAGAGAAAATAAAAATAGCCATATTCTTCTCACCCTAACAGCCCCATCATTATCATTTTAATGCATTTTATTCTGGTACTTTTAAAAAAGCATATCTCTGAAGAGTTACAATCATACAGTATACATACATTTGCATTCTACTGTTAAAATTTAACACACCATAAGATTTCCTCCATGTTTCTCCCTAGTTTTCATAACTGTCATTTTTACCAGCTGCAGAATATATCAAATGAATGTACTATACAATCCACGTAACTATTATTTTATTAGATATTTAGCATTTTTTCTGGGACATCTACTTCCTTTTTTCCCCTATTATGAGTGATGCCTAGATTAATGTTTTCTTGTTTATAGCTGCTTCCACACTTGGGATTATTTTCTTAGGATACAGTCCTAGAACTGGAATTGCTAAATTGAAAGTTATAATTTTTTGTGTCTCTTAATATTATATTGCCAGATTACTTTCCAAGAGGTTTGAATCACTTTGAAATGCTATTGGTGATGATTGATGATGATGCTTTGGATACTACCAGCTTTAAAATACTTTGTTAATATAAGTTTTTAAAAAAGCTTCTTGTTAAGTTGCATTTCATTTTATTACTCCTTAAGTTAAACATCCCTCATAGATGGGACCTTCTAGTTTCATTTCCTTTGGAGTTAATTATTAATGTAAGGAACACAGTTAAGCCTATTATAAATTAAATGTGTAGCTATTTATATCAATAGATATATGAATATGAATATATATTTCAGGGGGCCCACTACTTTCAAGTTTTATTTCAATGGTAAATTTACATTTATAACTTTGTCATAGAGCTCTAACTCCAGTAAATTTCTTCTGTACCTGCTGAATCAGGGTCTATATATTAGTGAGATTTCACCCCCTCCCTCCTAAGCAGAAGAGCATGTAAGGTGAATAGATAAATTAGTAAAAATATATATATTCATTTAGATATGGCATTATTATGTCTTGATACTGCTCATGTTAAAATTTTATAACCAAGTGCCCATCATTTTGTAGACATTAGTATGTAATTATTTTAAAGATAGCCTATTATTTTAATTATCTTCAATTAAAACAGAGACATTACTTTGTCAACAAAGGTCCGTCTAGTCAAGGCCATGGTTTTTCCAGTGGTCATGTATGGATGTGAGAGTTGGACTATAAAGAAAGCTGAGAGCCGAAGAATTGATGCTTTTGAGCTGTGGTGTTGGAGAAGACTCTTGAGAGTCCCTTGGACTGCAAGAAGATCCAACCAGTCCATCCTAAAGGAGATTGGTCCTGGGTTTTCAATGGAAGGACTGATGTTGAAGCTGAAATCCCAATACTTTGGCCACTTGATGCGAAGAGCTGAGTCATTTGAAAAGACCCTGATGCTGGGAAAGATTGAGGGCAGGAGGAGAAAGGGACGACAGAGGATGAGATGGTTGGATGGCATTATTGACTCAATGGACATGGGTTTGAGCGGACTCCAGGAGTTGGTGATGGATAGGGAGGCCTGGTGTGCTGCGATTCATGGGGTCGCAAACAGTCGGACACGACTGAGCGACTGAACTGAACTGAACTGAACTGAAAAGAACTTTTACATATCAATATGTATTCTAGTAAGAAGGAGCTTTGAATTCTTTCCATTTTATAATACAGTCTCTATTTTGCTCTTTAAAGTAATTTTATATGTAGCCAGCAAGTCTCAAGGAGTTCCTTTAGATAAGCTATGAATTTTAAAACTAACCCACATTTTTATTTTATTGTGCTACAAAAATACCTGTTAAAGGATTTTCACTGAGTGTTTTTGTGCCTTCACTAAGTACCCTTCTTTTATCTGATTATTCACATGCTGTTTTCAATGAATACCAACGACTTCTATTTGGCATTCTATTTCTTAGTGAGAAGGTGGATTCACCACATCCTAGTTATCATTATTATTCCATTAAACAAGTAGTCCTTGGAGACCACAAGGATTTGTCCAGTTACCTGCAGTTACGGTCAATCATCGCACCCAGAACTAATGCACAATTAAGTCATAAATATTCTAATTCAGATGTCTATCTTGAAAAACTGAAGTTAAGAAGGCATTTGGGGCAACTTCAGAATATATTTTTTCCTTCATTGCTTTTTAAAACAGCCCATCAAAAGTTTACAAAATGTTCTCCACTTGCCACTTAATTTTGGGTTTTTTTAGAAATTTAGGACACTCTGAGGGGAGGCACTTATTTGAATCAAAATGAGGGCATTTCTTGGTTCCACTTCTCCTCTATTATATTCATCCACTGCTGTGGTGGGTTCCTCTTTCTCTCCCTGATACTCTTTTATTTTAATCTCATCCGGATCCCTATTTCTACTTTATTCCCTCCTTTTGGGTGCCCTTCCTTTTATCTTGCCCTGACCTTTCTCTGACCACCACCAAATGTCTAGCTACATCTCTAAGTTATCTTATTTTTCATATTAATATTTGTTATCTTAATTTTCATTGATTATCAAAGTAATTCACTCCCATGATAGAAACTGGAAAAACACAAAAAGTAAGAAGAATTGAAAACCACCAGTTATTCCAATAAGTAACTACTATTAATTCATCACTACATTCCCTTTTTCTTCTCATTAAAAAAAAAAAAAAAAAGGACATTAGAGGCTTCTCTGGTGGCTTTTTCCAGTAGTCATGTATGGATGTGAGAGCTGGGCCATAAAGAAAGCTGAGCACTGAAGAATTGATGCTTTTGAACTGTGGTGTTGGAGAAGACTCTTGAGAGTCCCTTAATCAGTCCCAAATATTCATTGGAAGGACTGATGCTGAAGCTGAAGTTCCAATACTTTGGCCACCTGATGCGAAGAACTGACTCATTGGAAAAGACCCTGATGCTGGGAAAGATTGAAAGCAGGAGGAGAAGGGGACGACAGAAGATGAGATGGTTGGATGGCATCACCAACTCAATGGGCATGAGTTTGAGCAAGCTCTGGGAGTTGGTGATGGACAGGGAAGCCTGGCATACTGCAGTCCATGGGGTTGCAAAGATTCAGACACGACTGAGTGACTGAACTGAACTGGTGGCTCAGTAGTAAAGTATCCGCCCACCAATGTAGGAGTTCGATCCCTGGTCCAGGAAGATCCCACAAGCTGCAGGGCAACTTAGCCCTGTTGGCCACAACTATTGAGCCTGCACTCTAGAGCCCAAGAACCGCAACTATTGAGCCCACAGGCTGCAGCAACTGAAGCTCAGTGCCCTTGAGTCTGTGCTCTGCAGCAAGAGGAGCCACTGCAATAACAAGACTGACCCATGCAATGAAAGCCCCCGCAGCAACAAAGACCCAGCACAGCCAAAAATAAATAAATTAAAAAAAAAAACATTAAATCAGGATCTTATTAGCTACATTTTCTATCTCGCTTCTCTTCATATTTCATCTACAAGCATTTCACCTCTAATTTATCTAAAATGTATAACAGCATTGAAGAGAAATTGAAATATATAGAAAAGAAAGATGAAGAAAATGAAAATCACTCAGAAATAATCACTTTTAACATTTTGATCTATTTATTTCTTTATTCTTATGCATATTATTACAAAAGCTGGATCATACTTTATGTATATTTTATAAAATACTTAATTTTGTGTGAAAATTTTCAACATTTCCTCAACAAACATTCATTGAGTACTTAGCATGTCCTGGTTGTTGGACAATATAGAGGAGGGGACAGAAAATATTTTTACCTTCACAGAGCTTACATTCTAGTGAGGAAAGAAAAAAGACAACAAGCAGACA
>NW_011494604.1:1149283-1171356 GCF_000754665.1 Bison bison bison | reverse complement strand
AAGCAGACAAATAAGAATAGATACGACATCCTGAGGAACAGGTGCTATGGAAAAGAAAGCAGAGTGAGGGGATGGAGCCCAATATAAGGGTGCTGCCTTCCTTGTGTGCGGTGGTGAGAGAAGGAGGGCCCCTCCGCCCCAAGGAAGATGATATTTTAGAAGACACCTAAAGAAACAAAAATAAATAAAAAATACAGTATTGTTATTTTCACTTTGCCGACCAAGGTCCATATGGTCAAAGCTATGGTTTTTCCAGTGGTCATGTACAGATGTGAGAGTGGGACCATAAAGAAGGCTGAGCGCCGAAGAATTGATGCTTTTGAACTGTGGTGCTAGAGTAGACTCTTGAGAGTCCTTTGGACAACAAGGAGATCAAACCAGTCAATCCTAAAGGAAATCATCCCTGAATATTCGTTGGAAGGACTGATGCTGAAGCAGAAGCTCCAATACTTTGGCCACCTGATGCAAAGAGCCAACTCCTTGGAAAAGACTCTGATGCTGGGAAAGACTGAAGGCAAAAGGAGAAGAGGGTGGCAGAGGATGAGATGGTTAAATAGCATCACCGACTCAATCAACATGAATGTGAGCAAACTCTGGGAGACAGTGAAGGACAGGGAAGCTGGTGTGCTGCAGTCCACAGGGTCACAAAGAGTCAGACATGACTTAGCGACGGAACAACTATAAATTATTATTATTCTAGATTTTTGTGTTATTTGTGGTGTACTTAAGCTTTTTAATTATTTAACTTGAGATTTTTCCTTTACATTCTAAATAAACATCTGCCTTTATCCCAATTTTTGTATTCTTTTTCTTAAAGAGGACCCCTAAATTGTATGGGCACCTGTGCTCACAAATCGCAGATCTGTGGTTGGCAGTGCTCTCTATGAGGGAGGCTGGCAGATATAACTCTTTAAGGGAGAATGGGGTTGGGCATCAGTCTTTAGACTGTCATACTGGTGGGTGGTCACTGACTTAGCAGACTACAAGCCCAACTGGCAGTAGAAAAGCCCAGAAGCAGATTCACATTACATAATTTGGGGCAGGTTTAAAATTTGGATTGGGAATTCCCTGGCAGTGCAGTGATTAGGACTCAGGGCTTTCACTGCTGTAGTCCAGGTTTGATCCCTGGTCAGAGAACTAAGATCTTGCAAACTGCAGGGGCGTGGACAAAATAAAAAGATTTGGGGCCACAAGTACATCTGAAAGCGATGCTTTAAACAAAAGGATGGGTTGAATATACACATACAGCAAAAAGTTACGGCCACCTCCTGCATCACCCCAGCTGACGGAGCTTGGTTTACTCAGTTCATTCTCTGAGCTATTGCTATCAGCAATTCACCTTCCTCAGACACCTCTGGTTTTTTTTCAACACATCAAAGTCTTCTGAAAACCCAGTGTCTGCTTGCATTCAGATAAGACCCTCTATGCCTTCACGTGTTAGTTTATTTCTTGACAGAATTTTGAAACCCAGACCAATTTGCTTCCATGCCACAGAAAGCGGAAGGTTCGAAAGCATCAGATGATGACAGAAATTAAAGTCTGAGTCTGCTGAGGTTTTAACATCCTGTTAGAGGAGACATTTACTTGGCAGACTCCCAGTCTGGATGCCACGCGGAACACTCAAGTGATGCGGCAGCCTTTGAAACATGTTCTGCGTGTGCTGCTTATTCTATGGTCTGGAAAAATAGAGTGGTGGTATTATTACTGTCACTTACCTTGCTGCCTTTGACTATTAGAGCCACCGTTATATTACCTACACGGATCCTGTATTGCAGTGATAATGTGGATGGATTTACATATATAGCTCCCTAGAGAATGTTTTTTAGAAGCAATTTTCAGGAGAGTTAAAAGTAGCAATAGATGACAAGCAACTTGATTACTTAATCAAAATGAAAAATGACCAACATTTTGGAGAATAATGTTGTTTGAAAATGTCTTTCCCTTGATTTTTTCATTTTTCCAGGCTTTCCAGGCTTTCATTTTCCATACATATAGAAAATAAACAACACACTGCTGAAGCCTGTAATACTCAGCTCATTTCTGAACTCCAGCTGCACTTTAGAACAATCTGGAGCTCTTCTGCAACATATCAATGACAGGACTCCATCCCCAGAGACTCCAGTTCAGTTGTTTTGGGGTGGGGCTCTGGCTCTGATAGCTTTCCAAGCTCCTCCAAGTGGTTAATCAAGTGTTCAGGACTGAGAATCATAGAACCTGGGATAAGATGGCATGAATGGTGATCTATCCTTTTCCCAAGAAGTGAAGTAGCAGAAAATCCGGGTGATTGCAGAGAACTTAGCCCTGGGGGTTACCAGCTTCCAATGACAACATGATGATGTCATCTCTTTCTTCCTTTTCCTCATCATGACATACTTAGGGTTTGAGGTAGGAGGGTATCTGGGGTCCCTGGGGCACAACACTCAGCTCAGGCTGTGAAGGTGACTGTCATAGAAAAGATGCCCTCCTTCTAAGCTAAATACTTAGAGTAAGAAGATAGGGACCTGAAACTATCACAACTATCACAACAAAGTGAATTGGCTATACACCAATACAAAATGTTTTGGGTGTTAAAAATTAGATTTAAATTAAAAAAGAAGAAGAAGGTACAGACCAAGACTTTACTGTTGAAAGTGATTCAGTGATAAGAAAAGAAAGTGAGTGAAAGTGAAGTCGCTCAGTCGTGTCCGACTTTTTGCGACCCCATGGCCTGTAGCCAACCAGGCTCCTCCGTCCATGGAATTTTCCAGGCAAGAATACTGGAGTGGGTTGCCATTTCCTTCTTCAGGGGATCTTCCCGACCCAGGGATCGAACCCCGGTCTCCCGCATTGTAGGCAGACGCTTTACCGTCTGAGCCACCAGGGAAGAAAAGAAAGGTCTACATAAAAGAATCTGGGCGGCGGGGCGGGGGGCGGGAGGGGGTGTGGAGGGGGCGCGTTTCACTGTGAGAAGGACTCAGGTCACATAGGGAGCAAGGAGGATGCACGAAAGTGATTCTGAGAAGAGTTCCTGGAAGTCTAGCTATTGAGGCTTGCAGCAAAAAGCTACAACGACAGAAAGGGCGGCTTCAGTTAAATCCAGAGTAAGAGGTTCAAGGAGGGAGATCTGATCTGGGCTCAGTACTTGGAGACAACTTCATAATGCTGATGGATGAGAAAAGAAAATGAAACTCCACAACTTTTTATTCCTGTTTATTCCATTAAAGGAGGTAATCACTGTACTGAAAAGGCTAGGATGACTTTGGGTTAGAAAGAACTGAGATCAAAGATAGAAAGTTTAACTGAAAAAAACAGTCTAAGCAGCTAGGAAAATTCTATTCAAAAAGAAAGCAATTAAAATGGAATTTTAAAAATAAAATAAAATAGGAATAAATGGATTAGTGGAATCTGGCAGAAAAGTAAGGCATCTGAACACATTTTGAAATTTACCATATGATAAAAGTGGCATTTCAGTGGGGAAAAGGTAAATTCATCAAAATGATGTTGGGGCAAGTGGCTAGTCATTCTGAAAAACAAAAAGCTGGATTCCTACTTCATTCTTTATCTTAAAATAAACTTGAATTTGAGGTGTATTTTTAGATACCAGAAATCAAAAGTAAAAATGATGGTCTCAGAGAAGAAAAGAACTTTCTGAATCTATATAACTATATGGGGACTTCCCTGGTGGCTCAGCGGTAAAGAATCTGCCTGCCAATGCAAGAGACACAGGTTTGATTTCTGACCCAGGAAGAGCCCCTGGAGAAGGGCACGAAAACCCACTCCAGTATTCTTCCCTGGAGAACCCCATGGACAAAGGAGCCTGGTGGGCTATAGTCCATGGGGTTGCAAATAGTTAGACACAACTCAGTGAACGAATACACGCACACACAGATATCTATATACACATATACATATACATACACACACATAAAAAGCATGCTACATGTCTGTTTATGAAACAAAACAAACAAAAATCCCCTAAGAAAACGCTTGGCAAGATACATATTACAGTTAACAGTTGTTATTTTGGGGGCATGAAACCAGAAGTCAATAAAGTGAAACAGTTTCTCTTCTCTCTCCATTTTTTTCTATGTATGTGTAATATATATATATATACACACACACACACCAAAAAAAAAATATATATATATATATATATACAGAGGGAGACATATAGATGTAGACACAGATACATTAAGTTCATAACTAAATACATGTTTTATCTATAATATATTTATATGTATTTAGGTATTAGTTGATTTAGTTTTACAGAGAAGTATAAATTTTTTAAATTGTAAAAAAATCAACATTGGTCAAGAGTTTGAGGGAAAGCAGTTGCTTTCTCTAAATAATTTCAGATTTTTTTGGCCCAGACACATTTGCCCCCAGGGTTCTGAAAGAATGGGGGACATGGCTAAATGATGATCTAGGAAAGGGAAGACTTTCCTAGGACTTTCCTAAGACTTTCCTAGCAGGCATTATGCTGGGGAGTTTGATACTGACTAATGGGACTTGGAAAGGAAGCAATAATTGCTAGAAGCAAGGATCACCACTAAAAATTGTGTTGGTCATGGCAGAAAGTAAGGAATCCTGTGTCCCATCTGAGCTGTGCTACTTACCACCTCTGTCAGCCTTTATGCATTACCTAAACTTCCTGAGCCTCAGCCTCCTCATTACAATACCATGGAGTTGTGTGCATGTTGCATGAAATGGTCCTAAAACCGCTTCCCATATGTAAGGGACTAGGCACAGGTAGAGGATTATTAGACTGTTTGATCAGAGGAATGTGGTAGACACAGCATACCCAGACCTCAACAAAACATCTGACAACAAAACATCTGACAGCATCTTCCACCGTATCTTTTAGGAAAGGTTGGAAAATGTGAGCTGGGTGCTGGGACAAGCGAGGGACTTGCTGGGTGGCTGAACCTAAAGAAGCCCAACTATTGCATTGATGGGAAATTTCTATTGGCCTGATGCAGGAGTCTAGGATACACTCACTATCTTTTATAGTGTTTTAATTCTCATCAAAGTTGGAAGTGACATGAAGTTAAAGACAGAAAACTTGTCAGAGACAGAAACAGAATATAAAATGTCCTCACACACTAAAACAAAGAGTTTTCAAGATAAAATATAACTAGAATGACTGTGCTTTACAATTACACTTGACCTTTAAACAACTTGGCGGTTGAGGGCACCGACCCTTTGGGTAGTCAAAAATAGCATTATAAGATTGTAACTTACAGTTGGCCCTCCACATCCTCCAATCCTCCTCATCTGTGTTTTTGCACGCATGGATTCAGGAACCATGTGGATCAACCATGTAGCACTGTAGTATTTATTATTGAAAAAAATCCAAGTATAAGTGGGCCTGTGAAGTTCAAATTAGTGTTATCAGAGGGTCAACTGTATATCAAAAATAAAATGTGCAAAAATCTTTAAAAAATATATAAATCCCAGAGCTAGCAAGGGTTGGGAAAACAGATTACTTCAAAAACTCTTGGTAAGAGTATAAAGAGGTATGCTACTAAAAGAAAATTAACAACGTATATCACTGGCCTTTAAAAAACAGACCTTTAAAACAAGTATATTCTTAGACCCAAAAAGTCACTTTTGAAAATGTGTAAAATATATAAAATAACAAAATGAGAGATGTCCATCCCAGCATTATGTCAGAGAACAGGTATGTATAACATACATCGATATATTTAGTGATATGACTATATAAATAAAGGATAGTATTTACATAGGATAAAGTACTATAAAGCAGTGATTCTCCACTGGGGGTAATTTTGCCCCCACGGGACGTTTGACAAAGCCTGGAGATATTTTTGGTTGTCACAACCTGTGGGGAAGGGGAGATGTTCCTGGCATTTAGTGGGTAGAGATCAAAGATATTGTTAAAAATTCTACACTGTATAGAAAATTTCCCCACAATAAAGAATTATATGTTCCAAAATGTCAATAATGTCCAAAAATAGTGTTGAGAAACTCTGCTATATGGTCTTTAACAATAATGAGGAGAAAGAATATCTAATGGTACAGGAAAATGTTTAAGATCTTCTAAATATTTTAAGTTATAAAACACTAAGAGATTTCATTTGTGTGTGATTTTTAAAAAATGGAAGATGTAATCAAAGTAATCAGTAGTAATTGATGAGCAGGGCTATGAATGATTTACATTTTCTTTTGCATGCTTTTCTTCATTTTCAAAGTTTTTTATAATACATGTAGTATCTTGAAAATAAAGAAAACTATTCAATGAAAATTAACTATCAAGGTCTTTTCTGTGAACAGTGTGAAAAAGTTTTGATGGTGTTTGCTGACAGTGAGTCTGCAATCTTAGACTAGATTAATCAAGATATATCCTATAAGATCTGGAATAAGGGATTCATGGTCCTCTGACCATTGTACTGGCCAGGTCTCACCTGGACCCTTATGTTCAGGACCAGGTACCACATTTTGTCAGGACTGTAGAGGATGTATATTTACACTGCCTATTTGTAGAGGGAAATTGTGTGTGTGTGTGTATTTTTCTATTGATTGATTTAGTAGAACTGGTGATCTCAGTCTGATCCAATAAACTGAAATCTCTCCTTAGGTAGCTTTAGAATGACTCTTTAGGTAACTATTCAGTCTTTCAGAGGCCCCCTTCTTCATGCTGCTGCTACCTACTGCTGCTGCTAAGTCGCTTCAGTCATGTCCGACTCTCTGCGACCCCATAGAAGGCAGCCCACCAGGCTCCCCCGTCCCTGGGATTCTCCAGGCAAGAACACTGGAGTGGGTTGCCATTTCCTTCTCCAATGCATGAAAGTGAAAAGTGAAAGTGAAGTCGCTCGGTCGTGTCTGGACAAAGTGAAAACTGACAACCAGGGAGAGGGACCTAGATCCACACCGGGTCCTGCGGATCCTGGCGCCCCCTGCTGGTCTAGGCTGCACCTGGCATGGTGGCTGCTGAGGGGCACTGGCTCCTGCTCTGAGGTATCCTGTTGCTCTCTGCTCCTGAAGCTTTGGCTCATGCACCTTCCTTTCTTTTCCAGGCCTGCCTGGGCACCACCTCATTCCTGCTGGTGCTGCGGACCCCTGAGCTTAGTCTGTAATCTGAGGTGACATTCTCTGGCAAGAGCATCAGCCAGACTCTTAGCCCACTTCTATACCCCTCTGTTGGGGACACAGGAGAAACTGGTCTCAGCCATAAAGGAAACAGGGCTGCCTAGAGAGAGTTAAACTCAGGCCCTATTTGTTAATCTGGGTCACTAAATTATGAGACATGTTTGATGTAATTTCAAACTTTTAAAATTTATGCCCTTTACCTAGATTCAGCAGTTATTTACCTTTTGTCTCTTTAGCCTTGTCTCTTTATCTGTGTTTGTTTGCACATATATATTTTTCCTGAGTAATTTGAAATATTAAAAATTCAAGAAAAATTCACATATAGATAAGATTATTCTATAATTTATATGAAAAGGTAAAACAATTTTGAAAAAGAAAGGTAGTGGGCGAAATCAGTCTACTTGATTTCAAGGCTTACTATATGGATACTAGTAAATAAGGCTATATGGTGTTGATAGACATAGATCAATGAAACAGAGAAACCAGAAATAGAACTCTGTTAACTGATTTTTTAGCCAACTGATTTTTTACAAAAATGTAGAAGCAATGCAGTGGAGGAAAGGTGGTCTTCAACAAACGGAGCTGAAACAATTGGACATAGGTAGGTCACAAATGGATCCTGACTTGAGTCTCACATCTTTCTTGCAAAATATTCATTTAATCTATTTGGCTGTACCAGGTCTTACTTGCGGCACACAGGATCTTTGATCTTCATTGCAACATCTGGGTTCTTAGTTGTGGTATGTGACATCTAGTTCCCCAATCAGGAATCGAACCCGAACCCCCTGCATTGGGAGCATGGACTTTTAGCCACTGGACCACCAGGGAAGTCCTGAGTCTTACATCTCATATAAAAATTTACTCAAAATAGATCACATATTTAAATGTAAAACCTTAGGGAAAAACATAGAAGAAAATCTTGGGGAACTAGAGCTTGATGAGTTCTTAGATATGACACCAAAAACATGATCCCTGAAAGAAAAAAAATTAACATATTGGATTTCATCAAAATTTAAAACTCTAAGACCCTGTTAAGCAGATGAAAAAAAAATAAGATATAAACTAGGGGGGAATATACAAAAAAAAAAAAAAAAACTCTCAAAACTCAACAGTTAAAAGAAAACAAACCAATTAGAAAATGGGCAAAAGACACAGATAGAGATTTCACTGGATACGATACACAGATGACAAACAGACACATGAAAGAATGTCCAGCGTCATATCTTTAGGGAAATAAATGTACAGTAAGACCAGGATGAGAGGCTACTACACACCAGTTAGAACCGCTAAAACTGAAACAAAGCAGCAACAATAGTAATACCAAATGTTGGTGAGGATGTGGAGAAATTGGATCTCTCACAATTACTGGGGACAAAGTAAATGATACAGTCACTTTGGAAAAGTATGGCAGTTTTCTTAAAAGCACACACACACAGGGCCCAGCAATCATACTCCTGAGTAATTACCCCAGAGAAATAAAAATTTACATCTATACATAAAGCAGCTCTACTGAAAAGGTACAAAATTGGAAACAACCAAAATGTTCCTTGATAGGCAAAAGGGTAAACAAACTGTGGTACATCCATACCACGATACCCTGCTCAGCACTAAACAGGAAGAAAATACTGGTACATGCAACAACTTGGATAGCCCTCAAGAGCATTACACAGAATGAGAAAAGCTAATCTCGAGAGAGTGTATGTTGTATGATCCTGTTTTTATAACATTCCCAAGTGGCAGAAGTATAGACAGGGAAAACAAGTTAGTGGGTGCCAGGCTTTAATGGTGAGAGGGAAAGGGAGAACATGTGTGAACATACAGCTTTATAGGAGAGAACTTTGGTGGAGCAGTTCTGTGTTTTGATTGCAGTCCTGGTGATGCAAATCTACACATATGATAAGCGGCATCAGTTCAGTTCAGTCGCTCAGTCGTGTCTGACTCTGCAACCCCACGAATCGCAGCACGCCAGGCCTCCCTGTCCATCACCAACTCCCGGAGTTCACTCAGACTCACGTCCATCGAGTCGGTGATGCCATCTAGCCATCTCATCCTCTGTCGTCCCCTTCTCTTCCTGCCCCCAATCCCTCCCAGCATCAGAGTCTTTTCCAATGAGTCAACTCTTTGCATGAGGTGGCCAAAGTACTGGAGTTTCAGCTTTAGCATCCTTCCTTCCAAAGAAATCCCAGGGCTGATCTCCTTCAGAATGGACTGGTTGGATCTCCTTGCAGTCCAAGGGACTCTCAAGAGTCTTCTCCAACACCACAGTTCAAAAGCATCAATTCTTTGGTGCTCAGCCTTCTTCACAGTCCAACTCTCACATTCATACATGACCACAGGAAAAACCATAGCCTTGACTAGACGGACCTTTGTTGGCAAAGTAATGTCTCTGCTTTTGAATATGCTATCTAGGTTGGTCATAACTTTCCTTCCAAGGAGTAAGCGTCTTTTAATTTCATGGCTGCAGTCACCATCTGCAGTGATTTTGGAGCCCCCAAAAATAAAGTCTGACACTGTTTCCACTGTTTCCCCATCTATTTGCCATGAAGTGATGGGACCAGATGCCATGATCTTACTTTTCTGGATGTTGAGCTTTTAAGCCAACTTTTTCACTCTCCTCTTTCACGCTCATCAACAGGCTTTTTAGTTCCTCTTCACTTTCTGCCATAAGGGTGGTGTCATCTGCATATCTAAGGTTATTGCTATTTCTCCTGGCAATCTTGATTCCAGCTTGTGCTTCTTCCAGCCCAGCGTTTCTCATGATGTACTCTGCATATAAGTTAAATAAGCAGGGTGACAATATACAGCCTTGACAAACTCCTTTTCCTATTTGGAACCAGTCTGTTGTTCCATGTCCAGTTCTAACTGTTGCTTCCTGACCTGCATACAGGTTTCTCAAGAGGCAGGTCAGGTGGTCTGGTATTCCCATCTCTTTCAGAATTTTCCACAGTTTATTGTGATCCACACAGTCAAAGGCTTTGGCATAGTCAACAAAGCAGAAATAAACAGCATAGAAATAAAGAATTTCAAGAGACCTTAATAGCCAAAAAAATCTTGACAAAGAACAAACCTAGAGGACTCACACTTCCTGATTTCAAAACTTACTGCAAATCTATAGCAATCAAAACAGTGTGATCACAGTATAAGACAAGCACACAGACAAATGGGATAGAATAGAAAGCTCAGAAGTTAAATTCTCACATACATGGTCAAATGATTTTTGATTAGGGTTCCAAGACTGTTCAATGAGGAAAAAATAGTTTTTTCCACAAATGGTGTTGGGGAAACTGGATATTCATATGCAAAACAATAAACCTGGACTCTTACCTTACACTTGACTCAAACTGGATCAAAGTCACAAAGGTAAGACATAAAACTCTTAGAAAAAAACATAGGAGAAAAGCTTCAAACTTAGAATGATTTACTAGGAAAAGCACAGACAACAAAAGAAAAAATAAATCAGACTTCACCAAAATTAAAAACTTGTGTGCATCCAAAGACACTATTAAGAAAAGAAAAAAGAAAGACAATCCACTGAATGGAAGGAAATATTTGCATATCACATATGTGATACAGGATTAATATCCATAATGCATAAAGAACTCCTACATGGAAACAACAATAACAAAACTCCACAAACAATCCATTTCAAAAATGGGCAAAGGACTTAATAGACAGTTCTCCAAAGAAGATACACAAATGGCCAAAAAGCAAATGAAATACGCTCAGCACCACTAATCATTAAGGAAATACAAATCAAAACCACAATGAGATACCACTCTACCGCCACTGCTGTTGTTCGGTTGCTAAGTCGTGTCTGACTCTTTGTGACCCCACGAACTGCAGCACGCCAGGCTTCCCCGTCCTTCACCACCTCTGGAGTTCGCTCAAAGTCACATCCCTTGAGTCAGTGATGCCATCCAACCCTCTCATCTTCTGTTGCCTCCTTCTCCTCTGGACCTCAATTTTTGATGGCTATTATCCACACACACACACACACACACACACAACCCCAGAAAATAACTTTTGGCAAGGATGTGGAGAAATCAGAACCTATGTGCCTTGCTGGTAGAAATTTAAAACGGTGCAGCCACTATTGAAAATATTACTGTGATTCCTCAAAACACTAGACACAGAATTACCATGATCCAGCAATTCCACTTTCAAGACAACTGAAAGCAGGGACTCTTTCAGACAGATGATTTGCACAGTTTTGTTCACAAGGGCATTATTTGAAATAGCCAAAAGGCACAGATAGCGTAAATGTCCATTGACGGGTGAGAGGATAGACGAAATTTGGTGTATTCATATGATGGAATATTAGCCTGCCTTAAAAGGAAGGAAATCTGACATATGCTATAACATGATGAACCTTGAAAACATCATGCTTAGTGAAATAAACCAGACACAAAAGGACAAATAGACAAAAAAGACACAAAAGGATATGCTTATATGAGGTACCTAGAACAGGGAAATTTAGAGAGACAGAAAGTAGAATGGTGGTGACTAGGGGCAGGGAGGAGGGTTTAATGAATATGGAGTTTCAGTTTGTTGTGATGGAAATGTTCTGGAGTCGGATATTAATGATATAATGATATGAGTTGGCACAACAATGTGAATATACTCAGTGCCAATGAACTGTATAAACTTGAAAAGGGTAAATTTTATGTTATATATATTTCATAACAAAAAAGGCACTCACACACACACATACACACTTCTCAGTTGTAACCACATTTCTAATACTCAATAGCCATATGTGGCTAACGGCCACTATGTTGGACATTCTAGGCCTAAAAAAGGATTTGGGGGCAGGCATATATTTGGTAGGAACATAACAGTCATTTGGTTTTCACATTTAGCTCAAGGATATCAGTTCCATTTTTCCAGCCTTAAAGTAATAAAAGAATTGTTCAGTTGCCAAGTTGTGTCTAACTCTTTGTGACTCCATGGACTGCCGCACGCCAGGCTTCCCTGTCCTTCACCATCTCCCGGAGTTTGCTCAAGCTCATGTCCATTGAGTCGGTGATGCCATCCAACCATCATCCTTTGTTGTTCCCTTCTCCTGCCTTCAGGCTTTCCCAGCATCAGAGTCTTTTCCAATGGGTCAGCTCTTTGCATCAGGTGGCCGAAGTATTGGAGCGACAGCTTCTGCATCAGTCCTTCCAATGGATATTCAAGGTTGATTTCCTTTAGGAAATATTGCTTTGAGTAAACAGCAAAAGCACAGCTGCAGGGAGCTCAGTTCTAACCAGCAATGCCCAGTCACTGCACCTGGGAGCCTCTTGGGAACAGGAGTGGCCCCTCCTCCATTCTGTGTGGTTTGGGCAAGCCATGTGAGCCCCAGGCTTCACCTCTTGGTGCTTTCTAGATGAAATTACACATCTTTTCACATTGGAGGAGCAAATCTGTTCCTGAACTCAGAGCACCACCTGCCTGTGCCTGGCATAGGAGAGTTTCTGGAAGCCAAACATCTCTAGAAAGGGAGGGTACCACATGGGGAAGATGGGAAGGGTTGGGGAGCCAGCTCTGGGAGCCCCAGTTAGTGCTGATAGGCAATCACCTATGGGCGAGAGGCACAGGGGGCCACAGGGTAAGGCAGACCAGGAGGGAATGGACCGGAAGCAATGACCCAAAGGAGAGAAACTGAAATGAAGGTTATGCCAAAGCCACCAGAATGAAGGCTGGGAATCCATTTTTTCCTAACTCATACCCTTGCTTTTTGCAGAGAAATCAGCCAGCAAAGGTAAGATCTAGGGGAACTGAGGGGATAATGGCAGGTCCTCGAGTGAGGGTTAGTGAAGGGTCTGGACTGAAGATTGGGTTTCCCAGGTGGTTCAATGGATAAAGAACCTGAAGACCTGGGTTTGATCCTTGGCTTGGGAAGATCCCCTGGAGGAGGGCATGGAAACCCACTCCAGTATCCTTACCTGGAGAATCCCATGGGCAGAGGGGCCTGGCGGGCTATGGTCCATGGGGTCGCAAAGAGTTGGAGACAACGGAAGCTACTGAGCACGCACAGTCCTGAAGACCAGTGAACCCCCAGTGAGCCAAGCATGGGAATGAACCAACCCCTGGGAATGGGACTAGCCTGGGGCCATGCTCTAACCAATCTGCACAGAGCTCAAGAACTGGGGCATGGGGGGAGAGATAGGGGCGGCGGAGTGGAGGAAGGGAGCTCTGTCTGCAGATGCAGCTGCCCAGAGCTGGGCTGAACTTGCTCTGGTCATGCCCAAAGTCATAGCAAACACTAGACACTCTAACAAGGGCTCCATAACTAACAAATCCTGCAAATAAAGAGTGAGAAGAATCCCATTTCCTGATGCTTTCAAGTTCTCACACAGACGCCGACCCAGACTGTGGAATAAGACGGAGAGAAAGCCTTGTGCTTTGAATGTGAGCACCAGTGGCCCTCAGCCAGGGAGTGGCTTTTCTCAGGTGTTAAAGATGCAGTTAGAAACATTTTTGGAGACACAAATACATTTCTCCCACAAATACTCCAAACAACTGTTAAGCATGCCCATATGCGCACACGCTCTCACAAGCCCCTTGCAGAAGGTATATGACATTCAGCATCAGGATTAAATGGCTCCTTGTCTGACAGTCTATGGCACCAGGGGAGATCAGTGAAGATAAACATGTGCTTCTTTCATACCCGTTCACCTGGAGGGAGACCAGGGGCCACTTTAAAAAGTGGGTGCTTAAAGAAAATAAAAGGCTGACCTGGCAGTGGGTGGACTGGGAAGTTGAGACACTGCACCAGAACAGGGGTTTTCAAAGCCTTCGTGCTCACTTAACAGCACTGTATGCAGTGGTAGCTTGTCAAGACTGCCAAGGGGAACTCTGCGGCTCCCACCCCTTACTGGGCAACCCATCAGCAGGAAGGCAGGGGCTGCAAGGGAGGGTCTGGTCCAGGAAACAGGGCTGTGCCCACGGGCCAACTCCCCCATAAGGCCACCAAAGTGTGCTGCCCAGTGTTGCAGCTCTGGAGACGCCACCTCTGAACTACCCCGAGGAGTGCAGGACCGCTGCAGAACACTGAAGTCCAGATAGCGGAGCGAGGCTGCTCTACTTCCTGTGGAGAAGGACCATGGCTCTGGCAGAAGTGCTAAGCTCAGGGCTGGTGCTACTCATGCGGGGATACAGAGAGCAGGCCTAGTGGGAAAGACAGTCAGGAAAGAGACATGAGTGTCAGAGTGAGGCCTGGATGGTGCCCGTCCATGAGAAGCATGCTTGTAAAGATCTGGAGGTTACTGTCATGGGGCGAGAGGAGCTGGTATACAGACCAGCATCGGCAAACTGAAAATACGCCCCCACATCCCACACACCATCCCTTCCAGCCAGGGTGAGGAGCAAGCGGCTTCCCAAAGCACTCCCCCCCACACACTCCCCAGTCCACTCTAGATGCCCTTCCAGCCTGGGCTTGACCACTGCACCATCTCCTGGAGTGGAGACTTAGTCTTCTTTAATGCGAGAGCTGGGAGGGGATGGAGAGAGGAAGACAGAAATAGCCAGAGAAAGAGAAAGATGCAAATACATTCCAGGAAAACACACCCAAACTAAAACCACAATGATCCAGAAAAAGCTAATGCTTGGTTCCCATAAGCTACAGAATCCCAATTTTCTGACCATCCTAATGCATTTCCCTCCCCTCCCCCACCAAATCAGTCATTGTCCAACAGGCTATCTGGTGATCTGATTCCCCTGTTCCGCTCTCCAGTGGCTGATTGGGGCCAGTACCCCTGCCTCCGTCCTCACTCGCCTGCCCCAGGGTCTCTCCTGGACAGATGTGACCGAGGAGTGGGGCTCCCCACCCCCCAGTAGAGGACACAGAAGGTGGGAGGAAACGGCATCCACCTTTGGGCTCTGCGGAAATAACGCACACCACCGAACAATCAGTTGAATTTTATTTCAAAATTGTACAAAACGGCCATATGCGGCTATAAAAAACTTCGTCTTCAGAACACTTGGAAATTCAGAAAGAACAACAAAACAGGTATCGTTCACAGTGTAATGGAAAAGCTTTCTCTGAGGCAGAAATTACAACTCTTCCTTCTTCTTTCCTAGTCTCTCATGGTCTCCCTCCCGGAGCGTTCGGATAAAACTGGTAAATCCCAGCTCCTGTAGGGAAGGGGAAGAGGAGAGGACCTGTAACTTCACGAGGATGTGCACCCTCCCCTTCCGCCCCTTCCCTGATCCTCCACGTGCTCACACTTCTGGACACAGAGAGGCGCCTGAGGGGGTGGCCGGGGCCATGTGGGCAGCATCGGCTTGACTATGGAGAAGCCCTGAAAAGTGGGTGAGGAAATTCTCCCACACCCGGGAACCCTGGAATTCTCTGCCCCCACCCTGCTCTTGGGCCAGGACTTATATGAGAACCTCTTGGGATTCCCTTCCAGCCGGGCCGGAGCCTTGCCTTCTTGGCTCTGAGCGTCGCAGCTGACTGTGCTATCTGGGAAGCCCCCTCAGTGGCTGTTTCCCTGCCCCTCAGCAGACAGAGCTCGGGGCAGTGCCCCCCAACGACTCACCGTCGGATTGGTGTCATACTTCTCCACAAACTTCCCGTAGTGGTAGTAGTGGAAAGTGGGGTAGGCCTTGACAGCCTCCTGCTGACACAAGTCCTTGTTGTTCTCTTTGACGCAGTCAATAGCGGCACAGGCAATCTGCAGGGAGCAAGAATGCGAGGGTCAGCATGGGGGTCTCCAATCTGAGACCTGAGGCCTGGACCCTCTGTGTGAAGGCTGCACCCGAGGCCCAGATCCTGTGATTTCTGAGCTCCTCCCCAACAGCAGGGACACAATGAACCAAAGCACCCCCAGCCCCATGCTCCACTGAGGCCAACAGCACTTGGGTTTTAATTCTCCAGGCAGACAGGTGAGGAATGCCCTCAGACTACCCTTTAGAATCAAGAGTACAATGTAAAGGAAATTATGACTTGAAAGCATCTGTAAACACTACAAGTTTTTGATACTTTCTGTGAGGCACTATGGGACTTATTCATTCATCAGCTAATATTTCCTGAACATCTTTTTGGGGGGACAGTGTAGTACCAAGGTCAAGAATAAGAGCTTCGAAGTCAAGTTTTCCATGTGTAAGTCTTGGCTTGGCTGCATATTAACACTTACAGGAAGTCACTTAGCATTTTCATGCCTCAACATCCTCATCTGTAAAATGGAGACAGTACCAATACCCCGGCTATCAGGACATCCTGAAGACTGAGTGAGATAAGTCAGGGGAGGTGAAGGGCACATGGTCAGAGGTCAGTACACGCTAGCTGCCGTTAGAGGCACTCTTACTGGCCCAGGACACTGGCCCTGTCCCCAACAGGAGCTCACAATCTGGTCAGGGAGCTGGGTAAAGAGGCAAATCCAAGGCATGACAGGAGGTGTGTGGAGGTGCTCCAGGGTGCCAGGATGGCCTGCAAAGGGGGCTCAGAAGCACTCTGCCAAGTTTGCCCCATGGGTGGAGGACTGATGGAGGGGGAGAAGCAGATTCCATCCTAGGGAACACATTCCAGAAGCCGGGACAGAGTTCAACATGACTAAAGCAAACAGGTTTTGGCCAGAAAGAGATTCCTAAATTGGCCACTGCCCTCTTCTTGCCTGTCTAACAAATTCCACATGCTGGGCAGTTTTTCCTTATTTATTGCTCTTTCCCAATAAGAGGGTACAAAGCAGACATGGGGAACTTTTCTCCTGTTGAGGGTCAAGGAGCAGGCGGGGAGAGGAGAGGGCTGCTTAATGGCAAGAGCAATCCACAAGCGTTACAGAACAGGGGTGGCACTGATGAAGCCAAGCCTGCTCTGGATGCTACGAGGACAGTGGTGACCTTGACAAAGTCAGCCATCGAGCAACTGACATTCTTACTACAGGAAGGCAGTACAGACACATCACCAGCGAGATCACTGTGGAGTCCAAAGGATGCCCTGAGGAACTAAGAGGGTGCTTGGATAGACCACGGCCAGAGGGGCTGCTTTCACCAGGATGGCCCAGGAGGCCTTTCCAAGGAGCTAACATTTGATCTGAGCCACCAGTGATAAGGCAGCCAGCGGCATGAAGGCCCGAGGGAAGAGCACCCAGCTAGGACCAGCCCATGCCAGGACCCGGGAGAGGAATCGGCGAGGCACCTTGAGGGCCGGAACCCACTCAGGAGCCCACACAGAACTACGACTGTGCTGGAAGTTTAAAACTGCTGAATAGCCGTGACTCACAGGGTTGTCTGGCTGCTGGTTACTCACATTTGGATGGAGGCCCTCTTTCCAGGCAGGAGAGCCCTGCAGGGCACCAAGAGTCATGCTTATTTACCTGTGCCCAGGGCTGACAGGCAGTGAAGAGTGAGCCTTGCATTCTGGTTACCAGTCACTCGTCCCCCACTTACCCACCCTCATGCCGCCCCTCCTCGGCTACACAGCATTCTATACGATGCGACCTCTTAGAGCAGAGTCTGCAAACTGCCCACAATCGCTATTTGACTCTCAGTCCTCTTCTGTTTGGCCCACAGAAAATTAAAAAAAAAAAAAAAAAGAATCTGACTCAGTCGCCAACCTAGAAAAAGAGCCCAGAGATTTTTATATAAAGTTTGGCTTTCCAGCTTTTCTTTAAAAGCCAAATCTGAGGGCACTTGCCCTGCATCATTCCCATGGGCAATATGTGGCTAGGAAAGTGGGGTAGCTGTCTCCTTTAGGCAGGGTCAGCTTGCTGTCTGTGTCCACACATACCAGCAGGCTTCTGAGAATTCCAGCTCATCCTCTAAAGCCCTTCCTGATTTATTTAGGAATGTGAGGCAGAGGCTCCTCTGGCCATCTTCAGGGCTCCGTTTCTCAAGGCAGGTGCTGAGCGGCCGGCCCGGTGGGAATCATGCACCAGGGCAGCCCTCGTCTAGGGGCCGTCGCTCCCCTGCTAGGCTGTGAAAGTGTTTAATGAGCTTCGCTCCAGGCCGCTACTCTTCCTGCATCCGCTTTAAATTATGAATTTAATCTGTATACATTCCCTGGAGCTGTGGGAAATGTAGTGTATGGTTTTATAAATTGACTAAATAAAAAATGGGTACTTATTCTGAATCCCCTAATATAGCTGCCAGTTACATATCCAAAGTGCTTCTTCCAGCTGCAAAGGCTCCTCAGCTTTCAGTCTTTATAGCAGAAGGGGAAACAAGCATGGGCCCTCTACAGGAAGTGGCTTAGACTCTCTGGAAAGAAGGCAGCAAATAAACCTCTCCACGTCTATCCCAATTTCACCTAAGTGCTGCCCCCCTTACACCCCCTCAAGATTTGCACCAGCTCACCCACAGTGCTGAATGTACACTAACTTCTAGATTTGTTCAGTGTCCTGCAACGCCCTGTCCGTCCAGCACTTGCCAATGGCACCTGCAACTCCTGGCTGAAGGGAGCTAGAAATGAGGCAGTGATGGAGAGGCTTGAGGACACCTCGCCTGGTTTCCTCGACCTCCGAGGGGGATGACCCTGTCCCTGCTGAGGTCTCCAGGGACTGAACCTAGTTAGCCATGAAGTGATTTGCTCATTAACACACCTGTTCTGGCTTCCCTTCCTCCATCCCCTCCACTGATCCCCAAGACTACCTCCCCAGAAATCCCCTGCACGGGAGTCCAGGCCCCGATTCCACTTCTGGGAGACCTCTGACAATGCCTATACATTCGGTTCTGATGCTGCCCCTTTCCATCTGGTACTTTGGGCTAGTCATTTTACCTCGCTGACACTCAATCTCCTCATCTGTAAAATGAGAGAGTAATAATATCGAGGTGACTAAACTACTGTGAGGACAATGTAACAAAAGGTTTAGAAGTAATACCAGCAGAAGAGGAGGAGCACTTAGGAACTATCAAACATGTTACCCAGGTCCTTTATCCAGTCAACATCTACAGAGATTTCAGGCGTCAAGACTCGGGGGGATTCAAGGGCAAATGAGGTCTCTGCCCTCAGGGAGAGCTCCCTTCTATGAACTCGGGGGATGATACACAACACACACCGCACAGCCAGAGCCACCCTAGCTTCACCAGCCAATCACAGAGGGGATCCCGCTGCTCCAGGGCCTGCTCCTGGGATGACCTTGCACCTGGCCGGGGCTGTGCTGAACTGCTGACCCCCTACCCCCACCCCCGCGCTGGGACACTTTGCTGAGCCGTGAGAGACGGGCCCCACTTTGCCAGGCCAGTGGTCAGCCTTCCACTTGAGATCCTTGTCCTCACGGCCACCTCCAGCACGCCTCCTGTTCCAACACTAACAGTGTACGGCCCTTTCTACCCCCAGCATGTCAACTGCTAAAGTCCCCAGTAACCTCCTGGGAGGGGGAGGCTCCCCAGTTAAAATATGAGCTGCCTCATGTGGCTTTATTGATTCAGTAAAATAAATATCTGCAGGAGCTAATATTGACTTTGGCTATGAAAATGGAAGTGAACAACCAACTGCATATTGATTGGGGAAGGAACAGGGACAAGCTTCTGGGTGGGAAAAAAATGCAATTCTGCCTCACAGGTGGCAGCATGGGGTGTCAGGAAGAATTGGGAGTCAGGAGACCCACTTCTGGCTGTCAGTGACACACAGGGTGTCCCTGAGCAAAAGACACAGCTCCTCCTTTCTGGGCCTTCATCCCTCAGGAGGAGGAGCGGGCTGGACAGGCCAGCAGTCCCTAAACACCAGCCTGTGGTCAGCACAAATTCCTGGAGCCATCCCCCAAGGCTCTGATCTGATAGTTCTAGGATGGCACCCAGCCATTACAGCACCAGCGCCCCGGCTGAAAACAGGATGCTTCCTGCTGCTACTGAGAGCCATCTCCAGGAACGCTGGCCTGCCAGCTGCCGGGGACAGAGAGTTAAGTGTGTTCCTGAAAATGGGTGAGGGTGATGCTTGGCTTGGAAGGAGACAAGGAATAACTCTAGGAAAAGGTCAGCAACGTTACTGGCCCAAGTTAAGATAATTAAGCAAAGGCGTATCAGTATCTCAGAGAAGGAGGGGGTCACCATGGAAACGAGACCCCTCTACATCAGCAGGGGGGATGGAGAAGAGAAGGAACAGCCCTCAGCTGCCAATGGTGGGCACAGACAGGCTAGTCTCATGAGGACTGGTGTGATCCCCTCACGGGCTCTGGAGACCTGAGCAGCCAAGGGGTGGGGAACCCCCACTCCGGTCACCCTCGGACCGGACCTTGGTGCCCAGGGCACCAAGTGTTCTGGGTAAAGAATGATGGGAGCTTTGTTGGAGAGACTGCCAGTCCAGCTCTGGCCCTGGGGAGTAAAGGCCTCCCCGAACCAACCCATGCCCAGCCCTGCAGGGACGAGCAGCCTGGGCTATACTGGAGCGGCCAGACTGGGAGCAGCCACCCTGCTCAGGTCGAGGGTGGCAGAAGTGGGTGGAGGGGTGAGGGAGATAGAAGACAGGAAGCACCTCCCTGCCATGCCCCTCTCAATGCAAGCCAAGTGGCAGGAAGAGGACAAGTTTCTGTCCTTATATTCCCTCTTGATGGTAAAGGGTGTCTCAAGGGCACAGACAGGGCTCGCAGGTGACCATGGGACTTCCTGATTCAGGGAAGGTGTCTGGAGTCTGAGTCCTCCCACATGTGCCTGGCTTCCTCTGACTCACTGTTCCTATATAGCTCTCACCACCCCATCAATGCCACCGTGGGGCCAATGCAAGGCGATCTCAGCATCTGTATCCCACCTGCCCCAGCTGCGCCTGACAATTCCACCTGGAAAAATAAGGCAGAGATGTATCGGACTTTGGATTTGGGTGTGTGTGAGTGTGTTTGGGGGACATTTCAGGGGACAGGTTCCTACGATGGAGTCCCAGACTGGGAAGAGACTTTGAGACCATCTAAACCAGCGCTGTGACTTTAGAAGAAGGAAACGTTGAGACCTGGAGAGTCTTACAGCTCACGCAGCTTAGCAGCAGCCCAGATGCACCAGCCTGAGTTCTGGGGTCTTCTCGCTGCCATATGCCCCTGCAGCCTCGGAGTCTGCCTGGTCTGCTGGAGCTGCCGAGAGCACTGCCTGAGGCCCCCTCCCTGTGCTCTAAGCCGATCTGCAGCTCTAGTTTGTTAATTTTCTGCTTCATCAGTCAGCAGCTGCAGGAGCCTTTCACTTAGGCGGGATGAGGCTCCGTTCCCATGGCCTTGCTCTCCTCCACCTTGGCCGCCTCCAGTTGACTTTTGTGGGATATTTTTATTTGTACTTTTAATTATACAAGTAGTGCATGACTACAAATCCTACCGTAAAAAGATGTGAGCATTAAAAAAGAATGAACAAATGACCCCTTTACCACCCCCTCCTTCAAGGAAGGGCTGTAACGGTTCAGTGTATCCCTTTCAGTCGATTTTGCAGCATAAATGCAGCCAGCTCTATCCTGCCTTCTAAACAGGATGTCCTGGTTGCCAGAAATCCCTATGTCTCAGCAGAAGCTGCTTGGGGAGGGCGACCTGAACAGAAGGGAGGAAGGTGTGGGCACTGGTGGTAATGGGAAGCTGGAGGTGGGACAAGAGATGAAGAGGAAGGGTATCCTTACCTTTCGGTCATCTTTGAAGGCATCAGCAGTGGCAGTAAAGTGTGGAATGGCCTTCTTACAGTGCGGGCACCCTGTGTGAGAGGGAAGGAGAGAGCCTTGCACATGGAGCCTCCAGAGAGGCCTTTGCAGGAGTTTCTCTCCTCCCAGCAGACTTCAGGGTTCATCTGACTCCCACCCACTGCACACCCACCGTCAGGGTTCAGGCATCAACCCCACCACTCGAACTCTCCATTGTGCGTCTGCTGTCCGCACGAGGGCTCTGCAGGAGGCCTGTGCCAGAGTGAGGTTCACTCTTGCCTGGGACCTCCCACCCCATACCCTCCCACCCCACACCCGGGGACAAAGACACTGTGGTCTTGCTCTGCAAGCTCCTTGCACGGAGGGCTGCCCTCAGGGTTCAGAAGAGCCTGATCCAGGGTGCAGCGGGAGCTTCAGGCTTAGAAGAGGAGGACATGTGCTCTGGCCTCTCAGAGCC
>NW_011494604.1:1148973-1149117 GCF_000754665.1 Bison bison bison | reverse complement strand
AGTGGAGGGTGGGAGCAAGCACTCTGCCTGACTCGGGCAGCTCATGCACTGCTGTTGATTCCCACATTCCCCCCAGCCCTCACCCCCGGACCGAGGACCCCTGGTTGTCATGCTGTCCTTCCACTCCTGCCCTAGAGTCCGCCT
>NW_011494604.1:1102427-1148873 GCF_000754665.1 Bison bison bison | reverse complement strand
AAGAGGAGGACAAACTGCCGGAGTCCCTGCCGCTTCTCAGGGCCTGGGTTCCCGACCCGGGGAAGAGAACCATAGCTCCAGAGGCCCTGAATGGGACAGTGGGATGTGTGCTGCCCCAAGCCCCTCCGGTTCCAGCGACAGGTCCCCGGCATGGGGCCCACCTGCGTGCGGCCTCTTTCTCCTATCTTGGCAAGCCCAAGACACCGTTCTCCAGGAAGGAAGCCCAAGAAACTGAAGGCTGCTCTGGCCCAAACCCGCTTTTCCAGCCTTCCCCTCAGCTTTGGTCCACTAAAACCCAAACCCACCTCTCCCTACCGCTCTCCAGACACTGAACCCAACTGCCAAAAGAACAGAACTGCTTTGAGGGAAGGAGTTCCCTGACTGTGGTAATTAATTCTGATCAAAACACAGGTGGGAGAGGCCAGATGCACCCTGGGGAGCCCGGGCTCCAGCCAACTTCTTGACCAACAGTCGGACCAGGCCTTCGGGCCCTCCCACAGCCTTGGGGAAGCCAAGGCAGAGAACAGAGACAGCCTGGCTCATCTGCTCTCTCTCTTTTTAAAATAAGGTAATAATGACTGGCATTTCAAAGGGTTTGTGAAACCAAATTAAGGCAGAGCTACAACTTTAATTTGAATTTAGCACGTGAGCTGGTTTCTGAGATGGGTGGGACCGCCCACATGGCCTGGCTAGTGGAGTGGCCAGATGGCCCCAGAGCAGCATGGATGGTGGTGATGGGAGGATTTTCCCAACATCCATCACAGGAGTAGAGATGAGAGCTGGGCTGGTCACAGTTACACCAGAACTGAGACAAAGTACTGAGCACAGCCTAACTCATGGCAGATGCCAATGGCAATTATAAGAACACGGTACTAATTTTTCCCAATAGAGGGAAGAATGGCTCAAATTCATGCAAATATCAATACTACAAAGGAATGACAGTATAGAGCTTTCAAAACATTTAAAGAGCAAAATATACTGGTCGAGAGTTCATCAAAGTGTGCCCTGCAGTACCTAGAGGTCCCCTGTGAGTGGCACGTGAATGTCCACTAAGACATCAGGCTGGCAGGAAATAAGCTACTCCCTTCCCCCAAATCTGTATCACTACTAATTTCTCCTTTTTAACTTCTCTGCTTACTGAAAGCATAAAGGTCACTGTCAGTTTAGTGCAAATTCCTGCTACCATCAATTTAAAGCATCCAGGCCTCAGATTAATGGCCTTCTGCTACATCTCATTTTCTCATTACCCAAAAGAAAGAGCATGGCAGATGAATAACTAGAGGGGAGGTTGTTTTAGAAAGGGCATGAAGATGTTCCCCAGACATGTCAGGTGGGCCAGAAGAGGCATGATTTTTTAATATGGGCTCTTTAAAAAGGCACCACCTCTGTGTCGCAGGAAACTAAAGCAGCCTCCCAGAGTTGGGAGAGAGGAACAAAGACCAAGGACAGGACAGAAAATTCCAATTCCAACTCAGCCAAGCTGGCCTAAGAGGGGCAGTCACCATGACCAGACCATTCAGAGCAAACAGAGGGGCTTGGAACAGGAGAGAACAACAAAACAGCAGGAGAAGAGCTGTGTAGAAACTATGGGGGGAGGATATGGGGGGAGGTGGGATACAGGGGGACAGGCAAATGGGTGCTTGCTTTTTACTTTCCACCTACCTTTATCAGGTATGTGACCTTTCTGCAGTATTTAGATTCTTTATATACAAATTAAGTATATGTTACAGTCCATGGGGTAGCAAAAAGTCAGACATGACTGAGTGACTAACCCTTTTACTTCACTTCACTATACACTAAATAAGAATATATTATACGCTATACACTAAGGCAATGGCACCCCACTCCAGTACTCCTGCCTGGAAAATTCCATGGACGGAGGAGCCTGGTAGGCTGCCGTCCATGGGGTCACTGAGGGTTGGACACGACTGAGCAATTTCACTTTCACTTTTCACTTTCATGCATTGGAGAAGGAAATGGCAACCCACTCCAGTGTTCTTGCCTGGAGAATCCCAGGGATGGGGGAGCCTGGTGGGCTGCCGTCTATGGGGTCACACAGAGTCGGACATGACTGAAGTGACTTAGCAGCGGCATACACTATGTTATATACACTTATATAAGAATATATTATTTTATTGCTATTTTATTGCCAAGAAAAAGAAATGCAAAAAGGCAAAATGGTTGTCTGAGAAGGCCTTACAAATAGCTGAGAAAAGAAAAGAAGCTAAAGGCAAAAGAAAAAAGGAAAGATATACCCATTTGAATGCAGAGTTCCAAAGAATAGCAAGGAGAGATAAGAAAGCCTTCCTCAGTGATCAGTGCAAAGAAATAGAGGAAAACAATAGAATGGGAAACACTAGAAATCTCTTCAAGAAAATTAGCGATACCAAGTGAACATTTCATGCAAAGATGGGCACAATAAAGGACAGAAATGGTATAGACCTAATAGAAGCAGAAGATATTAAGAAGAGGTGGCAAGAACACCCAGAAGACATATGCAAAAAAGATCTTCATGACTCAGATAACCACAATGATGTGATCACTCACCTAGAACCGGATATCCTGGAATGCAGGCTTTAGGAAGCATCACCAGGAACAAAGCTAGTGGAAGTGATGGAATTCCAGCTGGGCTATTTCAAATCCTAAAAGATGATGCTGTTAAAGTGCTGCACTCAATATGCCAACAAATCTGGCAAACTCAGCAGTGGCCACAGGATCGGAAGAGGTCAGTTTTCATTCCAATCCCAAAGAAAGGCAAAGACAAAGAATGTTCAAACTACTGCACAATTGCACTCATCTCACACACTAGCAAAGTAATGCTCAAAATTCTCCAAGCCAGGATTCAACAGTACGTGAACCGTGAACTTCCAGATGTTCAAGTAGGATCTAGAAAAGGCAGAGGAACCAGAGATCAAATTGCAAACATCTGCTGGATCATCAAAAAAGCAAGAGAGTTCCAGAAAAACATCTACTTCTGCTTTATTGATTATCCCAAAGCCTTTGACTGTGTGGATCACAACAAACTGTGGAAAATTCTGAAAGAGATGGGAATACCAGACCACTTGACCTGCCTCCTGAGAAATCTGTATGCAGGTCAAGAAGCAACAGTTAGAACCGGACATGGAATAACAGACTGGTTCCAAATCAGGAAAGAAGTATGTCAAGGCTGTATATTGTCACCCTGCTTATTTAACTTATATGCAGAGTACATCATGAGAAATGCCAGGCTGGAGGAAGCACAAGCTAGAATCAAGACTGCAGGGAGAAATATCAATAACCACAGATATGCAGATAACACTACCCTTATGGCAGAAAGCAAAAAGAATCAGAGAGCTTCTTGATGAAAGTGAAAGAGGAGAGTGAAAAAGCTGGCTTAAAACTCAACAATCAAAACATGAAGATCATGGCATCTGGTTCCATCACTTCATGGCAAATAGATGGGGAAAAAATGGAAACAGTGACAGACTTTATTTTCTTGGGCTCCAAAAGCACTGCAGATGGTGACTGCAGCCATGAAATTAAAAGATGCTTGCTCCTTCGAAGAAAAGCTATGACCAACCTAGACAGCATATTAAAAAGCAGGGGCACTACTTTGCCAACAAAGGTCCGTCTAGTCAAAGTTATGGTTTTTCCAGTGGTCATGTATGGATGTGAGAGTTGGACCATAAAGAAAGCTGAGCGCTATAAGAATTGATGCTTTTGAACTGTGGTGGTGGTGAAGACTCTTGAGAGTCCCTTGGACTGCAAAGAGATCAAACCAGTCCACCCTAAATTAAATCAGTCCTGAATATTCATTGGAAGGACTGATGCTGAAGCTGAAACTCCAATACTTTGGCTACCTGATGCAAAGAACTGACTCCTTGGAAAAGACCCTGATGCTGGGAAAGATTGAAGGGAGGAGGAGAAGGGGACAACAGAGGATGAGATGGTTGGATGGCATCACCAATTTGATGGACATGAGTTTGAGCAAGGTCCGGGAGCTGGTGATGGACAGGGAAGCCTGGCGTGCTATATAGTCCATTTGGTTGCAAAGAGTCGGACACAACTGAGCGACTGAACTGATTTTATTGCTGAAAACATTTTAAAGATTTTTTTCCATTAGGTAGTCCCCTCCCCCCTGCTCCTGTCCAGTGATGAACACACATCTCAGAGCCCAGAGCAGAGCTCAGGGCAGGACATGGCAGCAAGAGAGATGGGAGACTCCAGACACCAAGCCCTCTGCCAGCAGCTGAGTCGCTCAGCAACAGGTCCTGCATGGATCACATTTAGTTATTTCTCATTGGTATGGACTGTGAGACTTTTGAGGTGGGCAGGGACCGGGCCTCTTTCCCAAGTATCCTGGGTCCCAAACATGAAGCACAAAGCTGTTACTTTAAGGAGGTCATTAGCACCCCCTCAGGGTAGGTGTCCCCACTGAGGTCTGGGGGCAAGGGGAGAGAATTTGGAGAAAGTATTCAGTCTGGATTCTCTCAAGTCTACCCCATGGCTGGTCAAAGGCTCTCTCTCCAGCCAGGTTCTCACCAGGTGCTGGGAAGTAACTACCCTCTGAATCAGGATTGTGACTAAGACAGGGTATCAGCCCAGGCCGCGGGCAGGGCTCCATCATCACTAACTTGCTGCCAAGCTTCAGGCAAGTCAGGCATCTCCTGGTCTCAGTGCTGCACCCCCAACTCTGCCTGGAAGGAAGATAGCTTCTTAAGATCCACACAGTCTTCTGGACTTACTCTCAGGACAGAGGAGGACAGGAGGAAGCTCTGCAAGGGACTGAAAGAGCGCAAGGCCCACTTCCAGAAGAAAAGGCACAACCAGAGGAAGCGTCAGCCACAGGAGGGCGGGGTTGGAGGCTAGGCCAGGAGGCGACCTGCCTAGACAGTGAGAGCTGAGCAGACCTTCCTCACTGGAGAGGAAGGCACGGGAGGCTAGGACTAGACTGAGCCGCCTGCTTCTCTGTGGAGTGCAGCTTTGTTATCCCCATTCCATTACACTAAGCTATAACCTGGGGGAGAAAGGGCAGAGCAAGAAATTCAAGAGCCTTTCCTTTACGAATCAGTGAACACACAATTTGAGATCACAAACACCTACATCAGCAGACACGTCATTCCCTCAACTTAAGCTTTGATTAAAATGTGGATCCTGGTGGGGAGCTCTGAGCAAATGTGACTGAACTTCCACCACAGCTTCAACCCCATGGCTTCAGAGCCACTCAGGAAGGTCAGGGAGAGGAGGCTGGGCTGGCGGTGCTCAGGAAGATAGGAACACAGAGGCCTAATGAGGCGGGCTGAATTCCCAGCTAAGAAGTGCCAGGGTTCAAAGGTGAAGTCAATGGCTGGAGGGATGGAGGGAGCCAGATGGGGAGAGTCCAGGGACGTGAGGTGGCTGAGTAATTATTAATACAAGGCAGGCCCCAGGCACAGGCAGAAGCAGAGGGCTTTAGGACTATTGTGAGAACAGAACCCAACCGAGCCGGCCCTGGATTCTGAAGGACCTCAGCCAGGAATGAAACTAGAGCCCTGCTCACAGTGAAAATGGCCCAGGGTTGGCTTGCGGCTGCCCAGGTCCCCAGGGGATCTTCTCACCCCATCCTTCACCCCTCGGCGACCACCCCAGAGACTTACATGGGGCGTAGAACATGACCAAGGCGTGCTTCTTCCGCTTCAGGGTCTCCCGGAAGTTGTCCCCAGACAGATGCAACACGCTGGTCTGCTGCTCTTCCCAGGCGGGGTCTGGGGGTGGCGGGGACTCGGGGCTAAAGGAATCGGAGTGGAGGGGAGACAGTCACTGGGAGAAATGCTCCCACCACCCCCCCAAACCCCCAACCACTCAGGGGAGCACATAAGAGAAAATCACTTGGCATCCTTTCCAAAACTGAATTCAAATCCTCAGTTTAAACAGAAAGAAAAGTGAACTGTCTGCAAAGATTCCCTCCAAGGAGCCTCTTAAGAAGCCATTTTGTGAAGGTGTGAAGGACCTGAGCCTGTTTTGGGGACAAGGAGCCTCTCCAGTCGTCTCCTCGCCCTGGGGAGAACCCCAGCACCTGGGCTCCCTCTTTCCCTCCCTCCTGCCTCTTCTGGTACCCTAAGCACTCCATGATCTTCTGCTCCCGAGCCTTTGTTCTGGTGGAGAGAGCATGAGCCAAAGAGTGAGGTAGGGTCTGCATTCAAATCCAGATTACCGATCACCTGCGTGACCTTAGGTTAAGTTACCAAACCCTTCTGAGCTCCCACTTTCCTTTCTGTTAAATGAGTACAATGATACCTACTTCCTGGGATCCTTAAGAAGAGCAGAGACAGAGCATGTAAAGCACCTAGTCGGTCAAGCAACTAACAGTTGCTAAGAGCCTGTAAGCACTCATACAGGACAGCCATTCGATAAAGGTTCACAATTTTTCAGGCTACTTCTGTCCACTGGTCCCTCCACTCTGCCTCACAGAAGTATAGATCTCCAGGGTCTTTTAAAGCCCTTGCTGCCCTTGACCCCCTTCCTACAATCGTGCTTCTCTCTCCCTTCTCTGAGAAGTGGCTCTGGGGAGTGGTCCAGAACCCATGCTGCCACATCCACTCCCTGCCTGCACTCCCTTCTTCTCCTGGTGCCACACAGCTCCTGCCCACCAGACCTCAGGCCTCGTACCCAGCGAAGGCAGCAAAGCGCAGTGCCAGCTGCCCCAAGTTCACGCTCATCTTTCAGAAGCCCTCCTTCCAGGTACCTGCAGAGACCCCATCCACCTTCCCCAAAGCCCATTCTCTTCTTCTGGTTCCATCTCCATGCTCCTGCAATTCTCAAAAGGTTTCATCCATCTGTGTGGCTTCCATAACACCCTAGGCTGAGGATGACTCGAGCCCTGACCTCTCATCCAAGCCCATTTCCAGGTGTTCTCCCAGTATTTCCACCTGGAGGTCCAACTGTCACCCCAATCCCAACAGGTTTAGAACTGCTCCCCTTCTTCCACACCTCCTGAAACAGTTTTCTTCCCCACCTTCTTCGTTTGGTTAATGGCACCCCTGCTCTTGTGACCAAGACTGGCCTCTCCCAGCCTTCCTGTCTTGCCCCGTTCTTTGCCCTCCAGATCCCCTCATACACCCTGGGTTCCTCAGCTGACACCACCCACCAACCCTCTGCTCTGCTCTGTCCCAGGATCCTGCTTCCCTGGGCTGGTCTGCTGGTGGGCACATCTTAGTCACCTGATCGGGTCACTCGTGCACAAGCCTAGAGGCGCCATCAACCTCACCCAACACCATCCGCTCACCCTCCTGCTGGTGGCCTCAGCCCCTCATCATCTCAAAGCATCTGCTGTTAAATGATGCTCTGCCTGGTGGATTCCTTTTGAGCTCCCAAAGAACCACAATTTGTCCCAAGGAAAGGCACTTCACCTCTCTGAACCAAGGAAATAGGGATAGGCCTCGGTAGGATCTGAGTATAAAATGGGGCAACAGTTATACAAGCATGCTGCCAAGGCTGGGAGGTTCCAGCACTTAGGTGGCGGCACCATCAGTTACTGCACCACATGAGAACTGGCATCAATAACAAACACCATGCACAATAATCCAATTTAATTCTCTGAACAAGTCTATGGGAAAAGTATTGTCTCCACTTTACAGATGGGAAGCTGGGGCTTAGCAGGGTCAAGTAAACAGCCCAGGGTCATGATCTGAGTGCAGGGTTCTCAGACTCCGAAGCCCACGCTCTTACCCTTGTGCTTCTTCAGGTGGTGACTAGGACAGGAAGGACAGAGACCCTCCATGCTCGCCATCTGTGTCCAGTCCTCTGGACCAAGGATTGGTAATGATCAATCCTCTGGTTCCCCCAGCCCTCTAACCACAGTGCAAGCACCAGGGACCTCACCTGAGCCCCTGCCCTGCTCAGTCCTTCCCAGGGAACCAGCCCTGGCAGTAGAGTGAGGCCCGAGAGGTAGGTGTGAAGAGCAACCTGCCTCCTGCACCAGACGACCAGCAGAGAGAGCATCTCATTCCTCTTGGAGATGAACCACTGCTCCCTCTGGTCCTAAGACAAGGCCTGGCTACTCTGAGCATCCACCCCTAGTGATCAGCAGGAGACTGGAGGGGCTGAGACCAGGACCTGACCAGTCCACTCACCTCTTGCCAGAAGCCTCTCCTGAACCAAGTGGAAACTTTGCTCCTGTTCCATAAGTTGGTGTTTCTCAAAACCCCATCACTGATTTCTTTCATTCACATTTTCCGAATCAAAGGTTCAGAATCTGCACTTCAATAAGCACCTCAACACCAGGTAATGTTTACACACATCCAAGTTTGAGGACCAGTGTTCTGACAAAGTAACTGCCCCTGGATGCTGCTATTTTGCACAGTTCTCACATCACTGGGTGACTCTCAAGTCTTGGTTCTCACACGGGCACGATTATGCCACACACCAGGGGCCTCTGCAAAGGCTGGAGAGTGTCTTCTTTGACTTTACCTTTCCCTCAGTGCAGAAATGGGGCAGTATTCTCAGATATTCAAGTTACGTATAGGTGTGATTCTCGGGGGAGGGGTGAGGACAGGAGAAAGCACTTGTGTGGTGGCCCAGTTAGTCCCCTCGCAGGAGGGGGACAGGCTAATAACTGCAGGTTCCAAAGTCCTCGAATGAACAATTGCAAGGCTCCTCATGATGTTTTTTGGACTTGCCAGCTGCCATGGAGTGAACTGTGTCTCCTACCCCAAATTCTTATGCTGAAGTCCTAATCCCAAATACCCTAGAACGGGACTGTATGTGGAGAGAGGGTCTTTAGAGAGGTAAGTTAAAATGAGGTCATTCGGGTAGACCCTCATCTGATCTCACGGGTATCCTTTATAGACGAGGAGATTAGGACACGGCTGGGGGAAGACCATGTGAGAACACGCAGATGGCCACAGAGAGGCTCAGGGAAAGCAACACCCCCGATGTCTTATCTGGTCTCTAGAATTGTAAAAAAAAAAAAAAAAAACAAAAACAAAACAAAACAAAAAAAATAACTCCTGCTATTAAGCCACCTGGCCTGTGGTCCTGGCAGTGGCAGCCCTCACAAACTAATACCCAGGCAGAGGGAGCTCTTCAACCCTTTCTTTTCAACCCGAAACCACCAGGGGCCGCCCCATGGACACTACTGAAGGCCCAGAATTGGGCCCCTGGAGTCCAGCTCTGGATGTGAAGAGCTGGGTTTCCTTTGTCCACTCACAAGGAATGGCATAAAGTGTATATGATGAAACCTGGGGCTAGCACACTGGGGAAGGGTGTCCTAATAAAGAATCACATGGCTTCCTGCAGCTGACGCCACCACACCTAGAAAGGTTACTGTGACCTGCTGGATGAGGACACGGGGTCAGCACACCCGAGGTGCCCTGAGGATTGGGGCCCTGAGCCAAGGTCAGCAGCTCCTAAGTGTACTTCATCTCCTCAAGGCCCTGTCCAGCGGCCGACAGCCAGGGACCAGCACGTGCTATCGAGACCATCAGACTCACTTTCGCATCCACTCGATGAAGCTCTTCTTTGTTCTGAGCGCAGGCACTGCATACTTCTCCCCATTCTTAAAATATTTGAGTGTAGGAAACTCGGCGATGTGGAATCGTTCTGCCAGGGCCTTGTTGACGGTGGCATCGACAGCTGCAAGGACACCAGAGCTCTGGGACGGGGGAGAGGCCAACCATGCATGACACCCTCAGACGCGGTGCTGGCAGAAGAGGAGCCCGGACGCCGGCCCCAGCCCACCCTGGGCCTGTCAGAACCTCATGGGGCGGGAACTCCATACATCCCAGGAACAACTGGACACTGGCATGTCCACCAATCTCATTTGTGGCCTGGAGTAGACTGTGGCAGTTCCCAATAGGCAAGGTCCCACAGAAAAAGAACCATGGGGCTTCATCCCAGAGCCCATGACCTTGGCATAGGTCACCTGGATGGGTACCTCCAGGTACATTCCTCTGAACCAGACCCCATGGTCTCTGAGCACTGCTCCACCCCTGGTAGGAGCCCCACCTGCTTGACTAAGACACATCTACTCAGGGACAGAGAAGGCCTGCAGGGCTCCATGGAGCTGGGGAGCTGCTACAGAGTTTGCAGGGGAAAGTTGTCCTAATGGTTCGTATTACTGAATGATACGAATTTAGTAGAGAGCAACGGGGGAGGTTAAGGAAAGAAAGCTTACATCTCCTTCTCCGTGGAGGACTTCTGCTGCACTCTCAAACTCTGGCTTCATTTTCTTACAGTGTCCACACCCTGTGGGAAGAAATCAAGAGAAAGCATCCCCATGGCATGGAGGCTCCAAGGATGTCTCCTGCCTCCGGAAAACGGCTGGGTCCTAGTACTAGATATCAGGGGTACCCAGGAGAAAAGAATAACAGTACCAGCTCAGAGAAAAGAAAGCTTTCACCTGATCCACTGGGGGTGGGAGGGGCACAAGAGGCAAAAATGAATCAACTGCATCAACAATACTGGTGATATGTGTATATATAGGTCCCATGTGCCAGGCCCTGCTCCAGGTGACTGTCTGTATGACAGCCCTACAAGGTCTGAACTATGTTATCTCCATTTTATAGATGAGAAAGCTGAGGCACTGAGAGGGTGGATGACTGCCCAAGGTTCATACACAGCCACACGTCACACAGCTGGGCTGAAAACCCAAGCAATCTAGCTGGAGGCCACGGCCACCAGCAGCGTGTGCTTCCTAGCACCATGCAGGCAGAAGTGAACTGGGCCTTGAACTGAGAATAAGAATTCACAAAAGCAAGAGAATGGGGGAAAAATCAAGTTCTGACTGTCCCCACAAGGGAGGTGGTATGATCTGACAAGCACTTGTCATTTCCAAACAAATGGCATTTTCTTGGGATAGACTGCTTTGCTTTGCCCTCTTCTCCTTACAACCACTTGAATGCAATAATGCTACAAATAATAACATTTGATACATTAAAAAGGAAGCCCCACCTACTTTCTGTAGGTGATAACAGGACACTTTTAAATTGCTTTCATTTTAGCAGAAAGAGAATTTTCTAGCATCTCGGCAAAGGGGGCTATGAGGCCAGTAGGACCAGACTGGTTCAGCTGGAGACCGCTCTCAAGGGAAAGCTGGCTGGGGTGGGTACACACAGACAAGGCTAATTGGATACAGGGACGTGACCTGGCCTTCTTGCGGTGTGTGCTGCTGCTTGGGAGCTTAGAGCACCATGATTCTACTACTGATTATTGGGAAAAAGGAAGACAAGAAAGGAAGATACGTGGAGACCAAGCAGCATGCTATTACTAAAAAATCAACAGGTCAATAAAGAATTAAAGAGGCTATCAGAAAATACCGAGGCATGGAAACACAACTTTCCAAAATCTATGGGATGCAGAAAAGCAGTTCTGAGACTTAAGTTTATAATGATAAAGGGGAACTTCAAGAAACATCTCAAATAAACAACCTAATCTATCATCTAAAGGAATTAGAAAAAGAAAAAGCAAACTTAAAGGTCAGTTGAATGAAGAAAATAACAAAGATCAGAGAGGAAATAAATAAGACAAAGACCAAGAAAACAATACAAAAGATCAATGAAACCAAGAGTTGGCTTTTTTTAAAAGATAAACAAAATTAATAAACCTTAGCCAGGCTCACTAAGGAAAAAAGAGGACTCAAGTAAATGAAAGAGGAGAAATAACAACCAGTTATCAGAGATATGAAAAAATCTACTATGGTTATACACCAAAACCTAGAAAAAATGAACAAATTTCTAAAACATAATCCTTGGAGACTGAATCAGGAAGAAACAGGCAATCTGAACATATTGATCACTACTAGTGAAGTTGAATTCATAAAAAAAAAAAAAAAAAAAAAACTTTCAGCAAACAAAAGTCCAGGACCAGACAGCTTCACAGGGTAATTCTACCAAACATGTAAAGAAGAGCTAATATCTATTCTTCTCAAACTAGCTCCTGAAAATGGAAGAGAATGGAACACTTCCCAAATTCTTTCTACAAAGTCACCATTACCCTGACACTGATACCAGGTAAAAGCACTACAAACAAACTACAAACTAACTTTCTGATGAATACAGATGTAATATACTCTCTACAAAATCTGAGCAAACCAAATTCAACAATATATATAAAGAATCATACAGTATGATCAAGTGGGATTTATTACAGGGATGAAAGGACGGTTTAATATCTGCAAATAAATCAGTGTGATACAACATATTAACAAACAGACCATGTCAATAGATGCAGAAAAAGCATTTGACAAAATTCAACGTACATTCTTGATAAAAACTCTCATCGAAGCTGGCACAGAGGCAACACAGCTCAACAAAATAAATGCCATTCATGACAAACTCACAGCTAACATCACTCAGCAGTGAAACGCTGAAAGCCTTTCCTCTAAAATCAGGAATAAGACAAAGATGTCTCCTCTCACCACTTTTATTCAACATAGTCCTAGCCATAGCAATCAGACAAGTAAAAGAAATAAAAGGCATTCAAACTGGAAAGGAAATAAAATCATCACTATTTACATATGACATGAAACTACATATAGAAAACCCTAATGTCTCTACCAAAAAACTATTAGAACAAACAAATGAGTTCAGTAAAGTTGTAGGATATAAACTTAATACACAGAAATATGTCATTGTCTTTATACTAATAACAAACTATCAGAAAGAAAAAGCAAGAAAACAATCCTGTTTAAAAACTGTATTGAAAAGAATAAAATATCTAGGAATAAACTTAAGGAGATGAAAGACCTATATTCTGAAACTATAAAACAATGATGACAAATTGAAGATGATACACAGAGATGGAAAGATGACCTGTGTTTGTGGATTAGAAGATTAATTAATTATTAAAATGTCCATACTACCAAAGCAATCTACAGGTTTAATACAATCCCTATCAAAATGCCTATGACATTTTTCAGAGTTAGAATAAATAATCCTAAAATTTATATGGAACCACAAGAGACCCTGAATTGCCGAGGTCATCTTGAGAAAAAAGAACAAAGCAGCTGGAGATACCACACTCCCTGACTTCAGACAACACTGCAAAACTGCAGTAATCAAAACACTATGGTAGTGAAACAAAAACCGAGATCAATGGAACAGAATAGAGATCCCAGAAATAAACCCACTTAGGATCAATTAATCTCATCTATGACAAAGGAGGCAAATTTATATAAAGAAAAAACGACAGTCTCGTCAATAAGTGGTGCAGGGAAAACTGAACAGCTAAATGTTAAAGAATAAAGTTAAAACATTTTATCACACCATATATGAAAAAGAACTCAAAACAGAGTCAAGACCTAAATATAAAACTTCTAGAACACAAGTGGAACACTGACAAATTGTAGTAAAGTTTGTTTGGATTTGTCTCTTAAGGCAAAAAAACAAAAGCAAAAATAATCTAATGGGACCTAATTAAACATAAAAGCTTTGTGTAGCAAAGTAAACCACTAACAAAATGAAAAGACAACCTACTGAATGGAAGAAAATATTTATAAATGATATGACTGATAAGGGGTTAATAAAAAAACATAAACAGCTCAAATAACTCAAAATCAAAAAAAACAAACAATCTGAGTTAAAAATGGGCAAAAGACTTGAACAGACATTTTCCCAAAGACATTGCTAATCATTCAGTTCAGTTCAGTCTCAGTTGTGTCCGACTCTTTGCGACCCCATGAATCACAGCACGCCAGGCCTCCCTGTCCATCACCAACTCCCGGAGTTCACTCAGACTCACGTCCATCGAGTCAGTAATGCCATCCAGCCATCTCATCCTCTGTCGTCCCCTTCTCCTCCTGCCCCAATCCCTCCCAGCATCAGAGTCTTTTCCAATGAGTCAACTCTTTGCATGAGGTAGCCAAAGTACTGGAGTTTCAGCTTTAGCATCAGTCCTTCCAAAGAAATCCCAGGGCTAATCATTAGAGAAATACAAATCAAAACCACAATGAGATATCACCTCACAGCTTTCAGAATGGCTCTCGTCAAAAAAGTCCTCAAACAATGAAAGTTGGCAAGGAAGTAGATAAAAGGGAACCTTGGTACACCATTGAGAATATAATGGTGCCTTCACTATGGAAAACAGTATGGAGGTTCCTCAAAAAACTAAAAATAGAACCATCAAATGGCCCAGAAAGTCCACTCCTGGGTATATATTTTGAAAGAAAAACCAAAAAACCCCACTAATTTGAAAGGATATATGCACCCCAATGCATAGCAGCATTATTTACAACTGCCAGGATATGGAGGCAACTTGGCCACCTCATGCAAAGAGCTGAGTCATTGGAAAAGACCCTGATGCTGGGAGGGATTGGGGGCAGGAGGAGAAGGGGACGACAGAGGATGAGATGGCTGGATGGCATCACTGACTCGATGCACATGAGTTTGAGTGAACTCCGGGAGTTGGTGATAGACAGGGAGGCCTGGCGTGCTGCGATTCGTGGGGTCGCAAAGAGTCGGACATGACTGAGCGACTGAACTGAACTGAAGTGTCCATGAACAGATAAATGGATAAAGAAGAGGCAGTACATGTATACAATGGTATATTATCCCACCATAAAAATAATAAAATTCTGCCATTTTTAACAATGTGTATAGACATAGAGGGTACTATGCTTAGTGAAGTCAGACAGAAAAAGACAAATACTCTATGTTAATCACTTATATGTGGACTCTAAACAATAAAAGAAGCAAATGTTTATAACAGAACAGAAACAGACTCACAGATAGCACAAACCAGAGGTTACCAGTGGGGAGAGGAAAAGGAAAAGGGGCAAGATAAGGGTATGGGATGCAAAGTTACAAACTACCATGTATAAAATAAGCAACAAGGACAGAGCACAGGGATGTATAGCTATCGCTTTGTAAAAGCTTTAAATGGAGTACAATCTAAAAAATATTGAATCACTATGTTGCATACCTGAAACTAATATAATACTGTAAATCAACTACACTTTAATTAAAACAAAAGGAATTGGGACAAAAAAAGGAAGGAAGGAAGACACACACCAGTATTATCAGAGGAGCCCTCTCACACATACCCCCTTCTTCCCAGAAGCCACTGGGCCATGTAAACAGCTTTCCTGCCTCCATCTGAGCACTTTGGCTAGGACAAAAGTTCCTCTTTCCTTCAAGGTCATTCTTGCAGAGCTCAGCTCCACGTGGCCTTGAGACACACATTCAATCTCTGTCTGTTCCAGCTTCCTCAGTCTATGCTCACTTTGTTCCTCCCACTGACAGGGGCCCCACAGTGTCTACCCTAACTGCAACCCCCCAAATACAAATACACACACACACACATATAACAGAAAATACAGGGGCCCCGCAGTGTCTATCCTAACTACAACCCCCCAAACACAAATACACACACACACACACACCAGAAAATGCAGGCCAGTGTTGTCAAGCCCTCCTCTGGAGAGAGTGCTCCGGGGAAGCCATGAGATGACTCGATGGATGAAATTCACTGATGGAATCCAGCCCGGGGAGTGGCCACGATTCTCAGTGGCACTAACATGTTGGTCCTTCTCAAATGAGCCAGAGGAAGAGGACCCCTGTGGGCTCATGGTCTGACTAGAGCCCACTTGGGACGCTGGTGAACCATGCAGATATCAAAGTCATCACAATATTAAAATATAAGAACATTATTTTCCAGAGCTGAACATTTAGCATGATCAGAACCCATTTGCACTTTATAAACAACTGAGCTACAAAAGTATCTTTCGTTTTGTTTTGGTAAACTTTGTTTGGAACTGAAAATGTGATTTCCCCACAGAAGCAATCTTCTACACAGATTCTATGTAGAGCCTCAAGAAAGACTACAAAAGCCCATTTAACAGGATGTTTCTGAAGCATGTAGAGCACAGCATTATTTCTGTTTAAAGCCCACAGTCCAGCTTGGGACTCCCCCACGGGCCTCTACCTGCAGGCAGCAGCCGCCCACAACAGCCAAACAGAGAGCATCCTCCTCTGGTCTGGGAGGACTCTGGGCTCTTTTGGGTCACTGACATTCTTGAGAATTTAATGGAAGCTTCTCTCTCACCTCTCCCATATTGATGCATATACAGTCTATATATATGAATAACTTCAGAGGGCTCTGAATGTCCTGACTGGTTCACAGACCCCTGGTCTTATAAGAGGCCAAGACAGGGAAGGGCTGACTCCGAGGCAGTCACTTTCCCGTAGTGGTCGGGGTAGAAGAACAAGGAGCTGTCTACACAGGTGTCAGACTAAGGTTCCCTTCCACGTGGATCCCCATGTCTGGAGTAAATCAGATATTCTAAGGAGGATTCTACTGACTTAACATAAAATATATTGACTTAAAAAAATTTTTTTTATCTGACTAAAATAAAAGGAATAAATCACTCTCTGGGGTTTACAGTCAGGGGGGTCTACAACTCTTAGAGAAATCCGCAGGCCTGCCTCCAGGCTGAGAACTCCCGGCACCCTGCCCCGAGGTAACCACCCGCTCCTCGCCACTACCCGCAGCTCCCAGGCTGACTCCCCCTGGGGTGGAGGGGGCTCACCTTGCCTGAAGAGACACTGAGAAAAAGAAGCTCACAGGCTCTCCCCCTGCTGTGGGGTCTGACACCCAAGAATTCTCTCTGCCTTGTAGTAAGTAGTGAGTGGCCTGAGCAGAGCCACTCAACCCAGAAGAGCAGAAGGAAAAGAGGCCTGGGCAAGCCTCAGGAGACCCGGGCTTCCGGCTCTAAGAGGCCTCCATGGCAGGCAGGAGGGGCAGGAAGGGGATCCTCCCCTGACCACCCCCTCCTCCATCAGGATAAGAACATGATGTCAAGCAAGTGCCAGCAGGGCCCACGTTCAAGGTGGGCAGTGGGACTATGTGAGAGTGAGGGCAGAGAAGACAAAAAAGACAAAGTTACTCACAGAAAACCATTTTTTCTCTCCAAAACGTACCAGTCAATGAGGCAGGACCCCTGAAGATGAGTGAGTTCACCTTCATACTTTTAACAGACTCAGTCCTTTGATGCTACTGCTCCCTGGGGAAGCAAATGGACTCCACATCGCCTGCCAGCCTCTATCAGCGGCGGGCTGGAGATGGACTCCTGAGATGGAAAACTAGCTCACAGGGAAGAGGAGCTGTGATCGACCCATGAGGCCTGCCCTAGACATGGGAGGGGTGGCTGGAGGACATGCGGAGGTGACAGATTCTGTGGTGTGCACACACGGCTCTCCTGAACCTCCAGCCCCGTCTGTAGGACTCTACCAAGTAATAAAAGGGCTCACTCTCTCTGCACTGGCTTTCCACACACTGTCTCAGCAGCCTCACGAAACACAGGACAGAGATCACCAGAAATGACAGCTCTGGGAGATGAAGTGATAAACTGGGGGTGGGTTTCCAGGGGCCACGGATAAACAAGATGGGATTACAAAGTAGGATTACAAGGCTTCTGGCTGGAGCACACTGCAACCACACAAGCCAGTCTTTTTCCCAAAGTTCTGTCCACAGCCCCCAGCTCACTCCATCACAGCCTCAGCCCTGATGGACAAGGCCTCTCTAGACAATGTCCACCCCAGCTCTGGCCCAGACTTTGACTCTCTAGTTCATTTCAGCTCCCCTAGACCACCTATTTCTCTTCTACTCATAAAGGACGTCTTATTCATATACTCCTATGGTAGTTCATTTTGCAATGTCCTGTGACTGTTAGATTGCTGTCTCCTGATATTTAGGGGGTGACCAGGGCATCTTTTCAAATCATAAGTCTTATCAAATTCCCTTGGTCAAAACTTTCCGATCGCTTCCATCACAAGCAGATTGAAATCCAAACTCCCTCCCACAGCCACAAGCTCCACATAATCAGACCTTCCTGCCTTCAACCTCAACTCAGGGAGTGTCCCTCTGTCCTCTACACTGCAACCTGTGACCTCTTTCTGTTTTCCTATCTCAGCAAGCTCATTTCTACCCTCACAGCTCTTAACGAGCTATTGCCTGGAACATGATCCTCCCCTAGGTCTTTGTATGACTGACCGCTTCACATCACGCAGGCTTTAGCTCACATTTCACTTCTACAGAGAAATTCCCTGACCACCTAACCCCAGGGAGGCTCAACGCATCACATTCGCTTCGAACAGCCTGTTTATTTTCTCGACTGTTCTCCAAATAGCTGGAGTAATCTGCTTACTTGAACCCTCCAAACCCCCAACTGGGATGAAGCTCTGTACACACTGATCTCACTTAGTCTCACTCCCCACCACATCTCTGGTACTGAGGATGGCATCCTACACACTTTGTGAATGAATGGCTGTGTTGTTCAGGTTTAGAGCAGTGCATACAAGGTTGAACTGAATCATTCATGCCTGGCTGAGGAGGGGATGGTCAGGAGAGCATCCGCTTTCTTTTGGGGCAAAAGCCACACCAGTTACTAGGTTGACTAAACCTCTATTTAGTAAAACCAGTAGCTATGTCATTTACAATGTGCACAGCCTCACCGCACCCCACCCCCACCCCCAAATTTATACACTTCTGTGTTCCTTACTAGGTCTGGAAAACATCTTTGGAAATCTCCAATATATCTGGATGTCATCCTGAAGTTTCCCATACATTTCCAAGAGTTCTCCCGATAGAGTTACTGGTTTTCACTACCAGCCGCTATTCCCTCTGCTCCCTGAACAAGATACAAAGGCTAAGCAATAAACCTCTGTAAACAGTTGGGTTGAGGAAACCAGCCAGGCCTCTGGGAGGAGAGCTGTCTGGCTGAGCAAACGTGTCCCTCGCTGGCAGCCGCCTGCCCTGGGGAGCTGAGAGTGTGAGTGGTGACTGTCTGGACCCCAGCCTCCAGGACGGCTATGTGGACAGGACAGTGAGAACTCCGGCCCACTGCATTTTACTATCCTGATTGTGATTTGATGGGCCATTAAGTTTTACTGCCAAACTTCCTTGTTGGGTTTTTATCAGCTGTGTAAGTACACTTACACCGATTTTCACGACCTGGCAAAGAGGATGCCCAGCAGCTCCGCGACCACTCTTTTCTGGCTGTGGGAATGCTGGCCTCCCGTCAACCTCAGACCTTCGCATTCCTCTGGATTCCATTAACTTCAGTTACACCTAGGATTTTATTACAGACCAGCAATGGAGACTTTCCTGGCTCTTGTAACCAGAATCTTCCAGGGGACCAGATTATTCTAGAAAGCTCCTAGTACCTGGCACTCGAGAGGAACCTGGATTTTCCTACCCACATTCCTGCTGCCTTGCCTGGACCTTGGCTTGGACAAGCCAGGGAGGTGGGGCTGCTAAAGATGCTAGCAGAAACACTAATGCTTTAACATTTAACACTGTGACAGGTCCCCCCCTAGAGACCTCAGGGCTCTTTCAAGGCTTCCAGCTGTACCTGCACCAAAGCTGACTGTAGACACTCAGACACTCTGGGGCAGACACATCCTGATGAATGGCTCATCTTTCTCGTTTAAAGAGAAAGCATGGGATTTTTCCCCCCTTCCTTTACATTAGTATAAAATGTAAATAACAAGCTGTAAAATTTTTTCTTCCAGGCTTCTATCCTAAGGAGATAATCTGACATGTGGACAAATATTTATACACGAAAATTACCCTCTGCAGCATGATTTATAAGGGGAAATACAGTAAACAACTCAAACCTCCAACATTATGGGGCTGGTTAGGTAATTTATGGTGCCGTTATATAATGGAATATTATGTGACCACAAAAGTATGAACAAATAAGCATTTTTAATAACATTATCTTGTATTATGTTAAGAAAAATATAAATGAAAAAGCATGGAAAAAAGAACTTAAAATGAAATCCCTTCCTCCCACCTGGCAAAACAAATGAAAAAGCCAGATGAATTAAAAAGCAAAATGAGAAAAACAAAAATATCACAAAATAGATTTGTGCTAAGTTGCTTCAGTCTTGTCTGAATCTTTGAGACACTATGGATTGTAGCCCGCCAGGCTCCTCTGTCCATGGGATTCTCCAGGGAATACTGGAGTGGGTTGCTATGCCCTCCTCCAAGGGATCTTCCCAACCCAGGGATGGAACCTGCATCTTTTGTCTCCTGCACTGGCAGCTGGATTCTTTACCATTAGCACCACCCAGAAGTCCTAGGACACTATTTTTACATCCCGGGGATGGATATCCCAGAGGTCAAGAGGGAAAGGGCAGGTTCTCAGAGGGCTTGGTCCTTGCAGGCTGTGGCCCTAGGACCTGGGTTTTTCCCTGGCCCTACCTTTTTGGATATATGACCTCTGGCAAGCTTCTCAACCTTTTGGTGCCTCCCTTTCCCAAGCTATAAAATGGAGATAATCATGATACCCACTTCATAGGACTTCTTGTGAAGATTAAATGTGTTCATATATGGAAAGTGCTTAGAACAATGCTTGATCCACACCAAGTGCTCAATAAACATTCTAGCTTGTATGTGACTATAAAAAGGTAATGCTGTTGTACAATGAAAAGGCAGCATAGACCAAAAGTAAGCAACAGACCAACAGGGAACATCTGGAACACAGAAAATAGATAAATTAATAACCCTAAGTATGGAGCTCTAGGTCAAGAAGAAAAAGACAACCCATAGAACAACGGGCAAAGGGAATGAACAGTTGGCTCACAGAAGTACGAAAGGCTGATTACCACGTGAAGTGATGCTCACTTCCCTGGAGGCCTGGGAGCTGTGGACAAGTTGTGCCATTGCCCCATCTAGCAGGAATATAAACGGCTGATAGTATTCAGGGCTGGCGAGGAGGCAGGCTCTGTCACGCACTGCTCACCGGGTGTGGTGAGCCCTTCCTGGAGAGAAGTGGGTGGCATCTATCAAGGCTCAAGCACACTTAACACAGGGCCTAGCACCCTCCCTTCCGGGAGCCTAACACATCTCAACCTTTAGACATGTTCCCTAATACATGTGTTTATAAAGGTTTACTGTGTTGTCTGGACAAATACTGGAGATAGATGTCTATGATGGGATGGTTTAAAATCCATAGCGTATGTAAATTATAAAATACTATTTACTAGTTTAAAAGACTGCGGTAGATTTATATACTAACATCTTACATTTACACAAAAATATATTCAAGACCTATATAGTGATAAGTGAAAAAAAATGCAAATCACAGGAAAATGGGTAAGAAACGATCCCTGTTATTCAGGAAGAAGCACAGGAGGGAAAGGGACAACTAACAGTCAGCACTGGTCAACCCTGAGAAGGGGGGCCCGGTGGGGAGGGGACTGTCACTGCTTACACTATATTCTATGTATCCCTTGAACTTTGTGCCCCCAATAACAAGAATGTTAACATTGTTCTTAAATTATTTGTGCCCTTAAAAAATAAGAGTGATCACACAAAGGAGTTTTATGGCAAGATGGTTACGCAAATCTACATATATTAGGAAAAAAAGTCAATTTAACTTTATGTTAATTTTTTTTAAAGTTGAAAACAAGGGAAAAATAAAAAAGAAAAAGCAACTAGAAAGAATGATGACAAAAAGAAAGTGGCTGCTTCTGAATAATGGGATTATACATAGTTTTTTTCCTTGTTTATATTTCTCTGTACTGTTCCAGGGATCACATATTACTTGGAGTAGACATAAATGAAATAAACAGCAGAAATTCTGGGGTCTGACAGGGGTCTGATACTGAATCCAGACAGGCAGCCCAGCTCCTGAAGGCAGGCTGGGCCCAGAATCTCTGGCACATACCTGCTACCAGGAGTTATGGCAAAGAAAACCTCTCATCCTGGGCGGGCTGCTGCCAAGAAATGGGGCAGGGCTGTGGGCAGGCTGCCATTGCCCTGGGGAAGGGGCAGCAAGGGTGCTCTGATTCCCCAGCAGCTTCTCCTTAGGCCCCAGGACCCCCGTGGGAGAGACAGGCTGCTCCTCAGACCCCCCTCCTTGGAGCCCCACTTTGTTCCTTCTATCTCCCCATGTGAGTGACAGTCACTCCGGGGGGCGGGGGGCATTACAGCAGCATGTCCTTCCCTGCGTTAGCCGGGCTGCAGGCACACAGAGAGGGAGGAGCTGGTACTCATTACAGCAGCAAAGCAAACAGTGAAGAGAGATGAGTGACAACGGGCAGTGACTTTTCTCATTCGGATGCTGCAGAAAGAAACCACGGAGCGCTGGCTACTGGGGTCCTGCTACCTCGCCCTCTTCAGATACTATTTACTGCTCTGCGGATCACAGGACTGGGCCTGGGGCTGTGACCTCCCCCCAACCACTCAGAGCCCCGTGTCAAGGGCCACATGGAGAGCAGAGGGGACTGGGCTCTGTCCTTGCCCCGCATGGGGCACGACCCCTCTAGGAGCCCACTGCTTGCAACACACTGTTCCTTGGAGGTGGCCCAGACCTGGACAGTGGGCTCTGGGGGCACACCTGCTTGTGAGTCTCAGCACCCCGTTCCCTTGTTGTGACTGTTCCCTCGTTGTGGCCAGGCTGAGTTTATTTGTTCAATGACAACTCGGGCATCAGGAGTACAAGCTGCAGAAAAATCTGTGTGGGATTTCTCCAGGACTCCAGCTGGGAGGGAGATGGAGGAAAAGGCTGAGATGGGAATTGCGTGGCAGGAAAGCTGGAAAAGAGGGTAAAGAAGCAGGGGGGCCATGGAGGTGTTTGATAATACCAGGCGCCTCTCCTGCCAAGAACCCAGGAGTGCAGTCCCACAGGCACTTGATTAAGGTTCCAGGCAAGTGGGACTCTGACGGAAACTAACATTGAGCACTTCCTCTGTAAAGAAATAACACGGCAAAGAGGGACCATGGCTCTTCCTGGGAATCTGTACCAGGAACAAGGTTAATCTTCTTCTCTGTACTTTCCTATATTATCCCTTTATAAAACATATATGCACTCCCTTTTTAATTAGCAGAAAATCATAAAGATAAATTCAGCTTTATAATTTGACTTCCACTATTTCAGTCTGTGGGGATCTTTTAAAATCTTCATGCAGTTGCTCAGTATTTTAACTAGCTTTCCTTTCTCTAATTCTAACCCTTGTAGATTTGAAAGTTTGCCTTGTTTTTTTTTTTTTTATAGTTTCAACAAAAGTGCTGATTAAAAAACAAGTAGCACCCTCTAGACAGAACCAGGCCAAACTCACAGTCACATAGCACCAAGGGAGGTGTTCCGCTCGGGGTGGCCCCACCCTGCCCAGTTCTCCCAATGGCACTTGGGAAAATAGCAACTCACCTTTGATAAAAGAAAGACACACTAACTCATCAACCTGGCAATCCCATACTAGGAAACAAACCAAGCTTATGACAATCCTGAGTAGAATCCGTGGTCTTCTATGTTGATAGATCCCAACTAGTGTTCCTAGGTCTCCAAAATGGTCTGTTTCTTAACCACTCCCTATATGGTCTGGGATTGGCACCTATAATACTGTGATTTCCAGAACTCACGTTTTTTTAAATATTTGCTTGGGAACCCTGAGCCAGCAGCGCAATCTCCGGCCTTCTGACATTTGTCCTTTTCTCTAGGTCCCTCAAATATCACAGAAGTGGTCTCCTGATCAGGGTGGGTTCTCGGGAGCACTCCAGTATAAGATACACAGCTAGGCAGCTAAGGGACCCTGCTGTCTGTCAACCTCCTGGGCTCAGATTCCCCTCGAAACAGTGTGCATTCCATCCCTTCTAAAGCCCAGGCACCTAGATAGAGAAGGAGGACTCTGTAGAGAGATTATTTAATGTGGAGCCACATCCATCAGATGGGAATTTAAATGGGCAGTTCCTCAGGGAGCTTCACCTCGGGCTTTTGCCCTGGCCCTGTCACTCTGATAGTCCAGCAGAAACACACACACACGTGCACACGTGCGCAGGGGACAGGCAAACACCTTGTTAGAGAATGTAGGGTCTGTGATCTGCAGACACCTAACAAGCGAAACTCCAATTCTTTGGCCACCTGGTGTGAAGAGCTGACTCATTTGAAAAGACCTGATGTTGGGAAAGATTGAAGGCGGAAGAAGGGGATGACAGAGGATGAGATGGTAGGATGGCATCACTGATCCAATGGATATGGGTTTGAATAAACTCCAGGAATTAGTGATGGACAGGGAGACCTGGGGTACTGTGGTTCATGGGGTTGCAAAGAGTCGGACACGACTGAGCGACTGAACTGAACAAGCAAAATCTCAGCTCTTTTCATTTGTTAAGTCTGAAGCTGGAACAGCCTCAACAGGGCTGGTATTCATAATACTCATTCACAATGACTAATGGGGAAACAAAAGGCTGCCATCTGGTTTCTAGTTCTCATTTTCTAATTTAGGTCTCAACAACCTCATTTGTTCGTTTTCTCATTCATTAAGCCCTTACTCTATGCCCATAGATGACTTAGATGCGGAAGTGATGATCACTCTGGTTCAGGGAGCCAGGTGGGTGCATTGCAAGGGGAGAGGGCAGGGAAGAACTCAATAGCCAGGCTCCGGGGCCCAGACCCTGCCAGCATCTGCTACTACAATGAATTCCTTACAACCTAAGAGTACAAGAAAGAATACAGACAAAAATTTTCCCAGTTTGCAAACAGGGTTCTATAAAAAAAAAAGGGGGGGGGCTTAATAAACAATTGGGTTTCCCTAGTGGCTCAGCCAGAGAAGGCAATGGCAATCCACTCCAGTACTCTTGCCTGGAAAATCCCATGGACGGAGGAGCCCGGTGGGCTACAGTCCAAGGGGTCGCTGAGAGTCGGACATGACCAAGTGACTTCCTACTTTCACTTTCCACTTTCATGCACTGGAGAAGGAAATGGCAACCCACTCCAGTGATCTTGCCTGGAGAATCCCAGGGATGGGGGATCCTGGTAGGCTGCTGTCTATGGGGTCGCACAGAGTTGGACACGACTGAAGTGACTTAGCAGCAGCAGCAGCAGCAGCAGCAGTGGCTCAGCAGTAAAGAATCTGCCTGCCAATGAAGGAGATGTGGGTTCGATCCCTGGGTTGGGAAGATCCCCTGCAGGAGGAAATGGCAACCCACTACAGTATTCTTGGCTGAAAAATCCCATGGATAGAGGAAACCTGGTGGGCTGCAATCCAGGAGGTTGCAAAGCCTCAGACATGATTTATGGACTAAACAACAACTAATAAACAATTATTAAACAATTCCAATCTGTCAGGTACATGTTAGGATTCATCAAAGGGAACACGTACTTTTCATGCTCTGATGCATTAAGCACTGTCAAACCACTCTGTAATCTTCCAGGAGCCAGAGGGCTCTCTCTGGCACAGACAAGAAGCACCGACATGCGGGGTGAAGTTCCCAGGAAGGAACTGAAAACAGTGAGCCCGGGTTCTGCCTCTACCACTGGGGCAGGAACTGGGGCAGGGTGGGTTCAGCTCTGGATGCAGCCTGACTTCCCGTAAGACTTGCTTTCATTAGCAAATCTGAGACTGGCTGGGAGAGTGTATCTCAGCAGGCAGAGGGCTGCCGTGCTATCTGGAGGATGTTCATTCATCAGGGTTCCTCCAGCCACAGGGACTGAGCCTTGGCAGGGCTGGGGTGACATGCTCCTAGGGCCCTCTCTGTCACTGCCATTAATCAGAAGCCCTTTGAAATTTGGGGGTTTTTTAAAGGGTTTTGGGGGGGTCGTTTTCCAGGAGAAAGGCCAATAATTTTCCTTTGGATTCTCTTCAGAATTTGGCACTTATAAGACGGACTTGGGGAAATCCCCAGGAGTGGTCTACTTATGAACAATTGCTAATTAACCAAACCCCTGTGATACTGCAGGGAAGCAGAGTGTGGGAAGGCCAGGGCTCAGCGGTATAGGACTCAAAGAGCAGTGCCATTTCTCCATATGACTGTCTACTGGTCTGTAAAGTGGAGTTAATTGTATTTGCTTTGCAGCACTGTGGGTGAGACAGAAGGAGATGGCCCTGTGGGCAGCCACTTTGTCGCCACAGAGCAAATCACAATCAACAGCAGAAAGATCTCTATGACTAAGACAATTAATAAAGTAATCTCCCACTAAAGATGCCTCTGTGGACTGGCAATTATGACACTGATCTGTGCAGAAGTTATTTTTGCTTCTTCTCCTCTTTCACAATCCCTTACCCACCATCACTGGGCTGAAGAGCTGGCAAGAAGCTATAGGAGAAGAGCACCCCACACATGTATCCTGTCCCAGGGTGCTGGGGACCCAGCTTCATTACCCATTAGGATGGGCCCGCTTTTCCCAGAAGCTGCTCCCAGGAACTCTGTGGCCAGGGGTTGTCATCCCTTGCTCATCTTTCCAGGAGCAGCCTTCTCTCTCTTAGAAAGGAATTACAATCCATTTCTATCCTTCATGGGAATGGGAAGGACACTGGCCTAGAAAAACCCTGAGCTACAGGGTTGTCGGTCAATATTGCAAACGTTTATTACAGGATTCAGTTTTTCTTCCCTTGATCCACAACAGCCACTGCAGGCTGTGATGGATACCAGGTGAAACAGAAAGAAGGGGTTCTAGGTGCTGTGGGGACTGAGGCTCCAGCCCTGGCTTCACTGTGCCCTTTCAACTACTAGACAAGATACAGGCTCTCTCAGGGCCTCAGTGTCCTCACCTGCAAGCTAAGGGATGACTGCTGCTCTAGGTAAACAGCTAAAGGCTCAGAGAGGTGTCCACTCTGAGCCGAGGGAGAGAGGCTGTGGCGGGGAGGAGCAAGGTTCCACTCACATGGGGCGTGGAACATGACGAGCACAGAGGAGTGTTCCTTCACAAACTGGTCAAAGTCTTCATCGCTCAGGTGATAAACGGAGCCGCCCTCATCTGCCCAGGGAGTCTCGGGGACCTGGGGCTGTGGCGGCTGCGGACTGGAAGACCAAAAACAGGCAGAGCTCAGAGCACACTCCGGGGCTGGTGAAGCCCTCACCCCCACTGGCTCACACAGCCTGCTTCAGGGGCTCCCTGTGACCCCCCAGGGGGAGCAGGGGGTGGGGGACTCCTCGGCCCTGCCCACCTCCATCATCCCCTCAAGAGCCCAGAGGTGCTCAGCTGATATCCTCTGGCAAACAGTGGCTTCCAGCTGTGGCTCTCTAGGCAGGTCAGGAAACCTCACTTCCTCCCCATGATCAGGGTGGGGTGGGGGGATTCACTAGCATCTAAAACTTTAGCCAACTGGCAAGAATATAAACTATGGCAACAAAGAGTGACCTCTGACAAAGCTAACTGTTGTGCTGAGTGGTGCCCACAGGGTGAGGGGTAAGAAGTAGAGGGAATAAGAGGGGAGGGGTGGTGGGTGAGGAGGAGAGAGAGAGGCCAGGGGTCTTGAGAAAGACCAAGTATCAGGGAAGGACTTGGGGTGGAGAGGGGATTGAGAGGTGTTCACCAACCAGTGTGGGAGGAGGGTCGTAATGAGAAAGAGTGGGGCCCAGGGGAACAAGGCTGGGGGCTCCCTATCTATGAGAACACACCCACAGTAGGAACCCTTCCTCAAGACCAGGAACAAAGTTCTCTGAATGTTCTAGCAGAAAGGGCCAGGCTCAGAGGTCAGGTCAAATCCCTGTTGCCACCATGAGCTGCAAAACCTCAGGGTGGTGGCCCACCTCCCTGGAGCCTGCCCCACCTGGGACAGTTGTGTGCTGACATATACATCACCAGCTGTTACAGTGGGGGAGGCTCACAGCTGCCCTCTCTTGCTTCAAAGCCAAGGGTAAGTCTGCCAGTGACACAAACTCCCTGATGCTTTATGAACACCTTTGCCAGAGCCACCTTAATCGTTACTTTGAAAAAATACCCTTTAAGGTGACAAATGTGAAAAGACAACCATTGCTTCCTGCCTTTGAGAGCCTACAGTAAAAAAGAAAAAGTGCAAAGTTCCAGCGGCCAGGACTGACAAGTCATGAGAGCAATGTGGCCCAAACAATGGAAGCTGCCATCCTCCCGTGTGGCTGACGCGGTGGAACCTGCCACCCCTGCCCCACGGCAGAGCCTGGGTCTGACAGCACCTTCAGAAACCCTCTCTGGTGCTCTTGACTAGGCCCCACTGGTGGTCTCAGCAATGGGGAGTAGCAGGGAGAGGGTCAAACCACTCTGAGCCCATGTACATCCAATGTTAGACGGGGCTGATGGCAAAATCAAGCTTTAGAATGAGTCACCGCCAGCCATTCAGCATTCCCAACACCAGGAAACCTAGGCTCCCATACACAGACTCAATACCAGTTCCTGAAAGCATCCCCAATTCCACTTCAGGGAATTTATTTTTTCAATATACCTGGACATGGTCAGAATTATACACATTCCAAGGTATTTATTAGAGATGATTTGTTATAGCAAAGACTGGAAGAACCCAGTACCCACTGGTATACGAACTGCTTAGGTAAACTGCAGTCCATCAGGACCCCAGAGGGCTGAGCATGGTGCAGGGGGACAACGAAGCTCCCTACACTCTCATGTAGACCGCAGGGTCAGACACAACAGGCCATAATATGGTAACTTTTGCATAAAATAGAGAGAGATAAAAAATACTTATTCATATTTGCATGCGTCAGCATAAGGAAACTAATTAAAGTTGCTACCTCTAGGGGGTGGGAGGGAGAATAGGATGGAGGAAACAGGTAAAAGGAAGACGTCAATGCATAATTTTTAAGTATCTTTTAAAAAATTATTTAAATTATGTGAATGGAATCTATTCTAAAATTAAAATAATTTTTAAAAATCCAGCAAGAGTACACACAGAGAATGGAGAAGCCATGCCTTAGTGGCAGTACAAGTAAATGAAGGTGACTGAAAATTTTCTAATTAAACATGGAGGAGGACACACTCCAAAGCCACTAAAATAACATCACAAGAGCTAAAAAAGAAAAAGGTAATGAACTCACAGGAGCAAAAGCAAAGAGAGAAAAAGAGGTCAATGCAAATTTAGAAGCTAGAAAACTGACTTAGCAAAAAAATGTTTGCTTTTTTTAGAAGACAGAAACCAGAGGTGCTGGGTGCTCAGAGGGGGCAGGGACCCAAGAACTACCCCAACATGCAAAGGCTCCGGAGGACCAGAGGCTCCCCTTGAAGTGGGGCTGGGGCGCAGCACTGGAAATGGGAGACCTTGGGATCTCCAGCAGCCACGTGGCTGCCCCTCTCCCACCCAGTGGACAGTAGGAAGTTTGCTTTCTGGAGGGGCCTGCAGACCTAGGCACAGCGGTAAGAGGGCACAATGACTGAATCATGCCCTTTACTGTGTCTCCCCTGAAAGACAGGGGCTCCCTCTAGATCATCTCTCTACTTCCTGCGCCTCCCACAAGGCAGGTACGCGATAAACACTCTTTGAATCGATGCAGGAATGAGAGAAGAATCGTTGAAGGAACTGGAGGTGTCTAGCCAGGAGAAGAGGAGACAAGGGGAACATAACAGTTTTCTTCAAACATTTCACACTGTAGTGCGAAGAGAAAGTAAGATTGATTTTCTACAGCCCCATAAAGGAGAACCAACACCAGATGGAAGCTCCAGAGAAGGAAACTTCAGCTCAACAGAAGTAAGAACCTCCTATCTACAGCAGATAAGAGAGAAAGAGCCAGACTAGGAGTCAGAATACCTGGCTCTGAGTCGTTTCCTCCACCTTTCAGCTCTAGGGGCTGAGGCAACCAGTCCGACTTAAAACATCTATCAACATACGTGCAGGCCCTTCTTCATCTGCCCTGCAGGTACATCCAGACAGACAATGGCCTTGAGATACTTTGTAAATGTATAAAATGCTACCCAGGTGTCCCTGGACATCACTCATAACTTAAATCATAAGAATCACTCAATCAAGAGTGGGCCCTCAGAATGAGTCGATGTAACCGCGAAAGGTTAATTTTAAGTTTACACAGGATCAGCTTCAGTGACTTTAACCCTTTTTTGTTATTATAAACATACATAATGGCCTGCCTCCTGTGAAGGACTGTAAGGAAGTGAAACCAACACATTCCCCTCCCTGCCTGAGGCTTGCCACTCTAGGGGACATTTGCAACGATTGAACAGTCTTATTACTTTATTTCCTCACCTCCCCCTCATCTCTGATCCATAAAAGAACCTGGCAACCAGGCCCTGACAAGATGGTTATTTTGAAGCCCTAGTCTGCCATCTTCTTGGTCAGTTGGCTCCCGGATTAAAGTTTCTTCCTCGCCTCAACACCTCATCTCTCGGAATCGTGGGCCTGTCGTGAGGCAAGCAGAGCGAGCTTGGACTCAGTAACACTGAGGCCCTGTTCTCTAAGGTGTTCAAGCATCATCAGTAACTCCACCTGTCCTAGAGGTAAAACAACACTGAAAGGGAACTGCTGGGGGCAGTTCACTGACATTCCCATTCCCTTACCATCCTGTGACCCTAAATCCCGGGCTCTCCAGGACTGCGAAATGCACACAAAGCAGGTCCTTGCCTGAGGGAGGCGCCCATGCCAGAGAAGAGAAGAGGCAACTTAAAGCAGGACAAGTCAAGAACACTTTGTGCTTGTTTCCAATCCACTTCTGCTTAGTATAAAAATACATAGGCAGAACTGCATAGCCAGGTCAACACTGATCGCCACTTGTGAACACTCTACCTGCCAAGCCCAACTCAGCAGCATGAAATCTGCAGAGAGCGGAATGAGAAATGCAGCTGCTGGGAGCACAAGACGGCACAACCGCCAGGATCACTGCAACCACCCCAGAGCCCCGGGGCGCTCCAACACAGGGATGCCCTGCCCTGCTCTGCCCACTCGCCAGAGTCACGTGCCACAGGGCAGCATTTGGTCCTTCTTTCCTGGGCTTCTGAGAGTCATCTGGAGAACTAGGAAGGCTGGACCATCCTCCTCATCCTTCTGCATTTGGCTGCCGTAAGCCATGAGCAGCCAATGGAGAGGCCCAGGGAAGAAGTGCAGGGCAGCAGGAAAGGTGGGAACACTGCGACCCACAAACCAGGATGTGGAGGAAACCTGGTAAAGACTTAAAACACCTGGTACCAGGGAAAAACACACACAGAGCTGGCTATCTGTTGGGGGGAATCTGTAAGGAAATGCCAAATGCCACAACACATTATTCTTGGGTAGTGGGATAAGGGGGCCACTTTTCCCTTTAACTAAATATTTGAGTTTTCTGGTAATAACATACCTCACTGAATAACCTTAAAATCAGAAAAGACTTTGAAAAAAAAAATTTAGCTAACTGGAAGCACAAAGGCACTGCCAGATCTTGTTGGGGCATGAGATGAGGCAGTCCATGAGGGGTCCCTCAGGAAGAGCCTCTCTGCCCCCACCATGCTGGGAGAGTGGCCTATGGTCGTGCATTTGGAGAAGCTGTTGCCCAGGGGTACCCAGAGGCTGCCTTCCCTTCCCCAGAGTTACCCCATCAACCTCAGTGTGGAGACTGCACACCCAGGGTGAACCAAAAGCTGCTAACAAGATCTCCTTTCCATGGGGGGCAAGGAGAGAAGAGGTGGGAAATGGGGAGACGCCAGCCCAGGACAAGGTGGAGGAACCAGGCTGGGGCTGTGTGTGGGGTGGGGACAGAGCAGTGGGTTCCCGAGGGTAGAAAATAACCTGTCTCAGAGCCTCCACTGACATGCTCCCCTGGTCTAGGAGAGCAAGCAGTTCTGAACACTTTCTAAAAAAATAAATAATAAACCTTATCCTTCCAAGAAGATATGAGTGCATTTTGAAACCAGAAAAGGTTAGAGAAGGGGGAGGGAAGCAGACAGACTTTATGCTCTGGTGACAAATGAGATTGCCATTTGTTGAAACCTTCTCCCAACGCAGAGCGAGACATGTCTGGCTGGAGGAGAGGACATGCTTATTATCAAATGAAAAGGAAAACAGGAGTGTGAAGGCCCAGGTTAAGACAATGAGTACAGAATAATGGGGAGCTGCCTTCCTGGGCACGGGCTGGAACTGAAGTAAGAGATGGAGACAGAGATGTGAAAATGCTTCCAAGAAATAAAAGACAACATGCAAACATGGTTTGGCTGTGCTGTTTTATCTCCTGGGCCCCTGGGAACCCATGGAACAGAAGATTGAGAGTTCCAGCCTTTAGAATCAAACAGTTTGTTTTCTGTGGATTCTGGTGGTTTGTGTGTGTGTGTGTGTGTGTACAAAATTTATCCTCCTTTCTCATTCTGAAAATACACATTTTCAACCTCCATGTCTTTGGATAACTAATTCTTTAATCCTGTGCCCGTGCAGTAATAATGCCAATAAATGTCCACCATGCTGGCACCTGGGTAAAACAGGAGGGGCTCCAGCCAGAACTCAGGGGAGCTGCTGCCCGGGGCCAAGCCTGGCCCTGCTGCCTGTCAGGAGCTTGGACGAGCCACTCCATCACTCTGCTTAGTTACCTCATTCATGAAATCATGAAATAAGGATAATAGTATCTGTTCTGAGGATTCCTTAAGAATCCACATAAAGTGCTTAGAACAAAGTCAGGCACAAAGTGGAGCCCCCAAAACGCTGCTGTTATTCCAAGGACTGTGCACAAATAGCTACACATGGGCGATGACTGCAGAGCCCAGAGCAGGTGAGTGCTTGGGGCGTGTCAGGGTGGTCAGAACTCCAGCCACGAAGAAGGGGTGGGGGAGACAGACTCCCTAGCCAACACAATGGTCAGGGTCCAAGTATCACACAAAAGTCACACATCTATCATGGTGGGCGCGGGGCAGGGGTGGTTTGGGTTGTAAGGATCTAATCACATTACAAACAGGATCACAGAGTGCTATGAAACGCTCTGCAGGGATGCACGGTGAACCGCAAAGCAGTCTGCAAATATAAGGCATTAGAACACTTCTTAGCTTCACAGCACCTAATACAAAGTGTTATGTTTGAAATAAGCATTCGACTGACAACTCTATTTTCAGAGAGACCTGCAGTGGAACCTCTCTCAAACCTGCCATCCCGGGTGAGAAATGCTTCTATCCATCAGGTAGACAGTAAGGGGGGGAAAAAAAAAACTTATCTGAAATGCAGTCATCACAGTGAGTCACATGAAATTCTCCCAACTTTCACATCCTGCACTCACAGATCCCTCACCTAGATGCTACCCACAATCAGCTGTGTGGGCAGCAAGAAATGGTCCTTTCCTTCCTCATTCACTTTCCAACCGCCAGGCAGAGCCCTGTGACCAGGGAAATACTGGGGCCCGGCAGATACCCCTCCCTCTGGGTACCCCCACCAAGGCAAACGCCAACTTACTTCTTCAGCCACTCCACAATGTCCTCAGCTGTGGACCCATAGCTGTCATACTGGAACAGAAACCGTCCTTTCCTGTGAAACGTGGGGAGAAACCGTGGGCTCAGCCAGGGGGCAGACGCCATCGTGGGGGGAGCAGCGTCCACAGGGAGGCAGGGGACTTACTCGAAATAGCAGATGGTGGGGTAGCCACGCACGCTGTACTCCTCCTTGATGTTTTCAAATTCCGAGGGGTAGACATTCATCCCGGCCAGCACCTGGGAGCAAAGGGAGAACAGATCCATCCACTCTCTGCCTGCAGACGCCCTTCACTTCATCCACACACTGCTCGTTCAGCTGTCCCACCAGAAACAGATGGGGACTGAGCCTCAGAGACTGATGCGTGTGGTGCAGAGGGGAGCAAGGCCCACCAAGCCAGCTAGGAACAATGCCCAAGCTCTCTGGAAAATACAGGCATCTGGGCTGAGGGTTGCCCCCCAGACAGGCATTCCCTCCTGCCTGCCCTGCAGGGAAGATCATCCCAGAGCAAAACACAGTTCTGAGGACTGAAGAGGAAACCTGGCCTCATTACCAAGGTCAACCAGGTCCGAGAGTAGGGCCACTGCCTCCCAAGTTCATACTATGCCTTTTCTCTGCCCATGTCAACTAAGGGTGTACTCTTCACTCAGTCACTCCACGGGGTCCTCAGACACCTTCCTGGACACCTCAGTCTGTCCAGCCTGGCTTTATGTACCACATTCTCAGATTACACAGCTCATGTGGCCAAAGAGGGTGTGTAGTTCTCAGGACGACCCACCTGCCTGACTCTGCTCCCTTCAGACCCTGTTAGGTGACCTGTGGGTGACAATCACCTATGGCCTGACCTGACCATCATCTCTGAAGTCTGAACATACTCTGGGTCCTGGGGTCCACGTATGCCAACACCCCTGAATGGATAAGGAACTTCAGTAGCTGTGTTACCGACAACAAGATTGTACACTAAGAGCAACCCAGAGTGAGTCCCCAGGAACTCTTTTCCCAAAGCAGCAACTTTTTCCTGTAGAGCAGGATCAGGTGCCTGGAAAGAGGACTTTGGCTCTGTCATCACAAGAGAACACAGCACAACCAGATGCAGGAAGACTCCCACAAAGCATAGGGGGGAGGGAAGAAGTTCAAAAGAGCCAGGAGTGGTTAGAGAAGCAGAGAGGAGAAACCAGGAAATGGAATTTTGCTGAACAATACATAAGGAGGCATATGGAGAGAACACGAGGAAGAGCACTCTCAGTGGACAGTGAACTTGACTCAGAAGACTGCTTCCACTTGGCAGTCGTGTGACCTTGGGCAAGTCACCCTCCCTGAGGTTCCTTGTTTGGAAGATGTGGTTCAGGAGAAGATCATAGGGTTCTTAAGAGAACTGAAGGAGATGACCCAAGTCAGAGGGCTTCCCTGGTGGCTCAGATAGTAAAGAATCGCCTGCAACACCAGAGACCTGGGTTCAATCCCTGGATCAGGAAGACCCCTGGAGAAGGAAGTGGCTACTCACTCCACTATTCTTGCCTAGAGAATCCCATGAACAGAGGAGCTTCACAGGTCACATGGGGCCACAAAGAGCTGAACACAACTGAGAAACTTAGCACGAAACTGCTGCTCAAATTCATTATTTCCTACCAAATTCTCAGTGGTGGGAATCACCTGGGCCTCTGGCAGCTCCATCCCACAAGGCAGCTAAACATACAAACCATTTTAAATACCCAGCACAGTTTCTGACATAAAGCAGACGCACAATAAATCCTTGCTAATCTGATTTTTTTCCTCCCATCCCATTTTGGGGTGCTACAAGGAATACAGGGAAAATAAACCTGAGATAGATTTACTTAGAAGCTCTGGAACCCTCTAAAAGCCCTTCTGCTCATTTCCCCAGACTGATTCAGCAGCCAGTTCCAGTAATAACTGTCTACTTTAAAGTTCTTTTTTTATGTTTAATTGATCTCCTCATTGTCAGTGCACATTCACAAGATTAATCTTCCACATCCTCCTCTTTCATTACATCACTTCCCTGCACAAAACCTTCAATTCCACTGAATGGAGGCCAATGTCTGACTCCACACTCAAAGATCATATGGTCCCTATCTCATTTTTTAATTCTTCTTTCCTACAAAACCCTTAATTGTACATTTGCTAGACTCTAGATTTTTTATTCTCCCAGGAATGACACAGTCTGAGAGCTCTGCACAGGGAGGCAGCTGGACTCTTCGCCGTCTAGGGCACCTTGAAGATGGAAATGTACCACAGTGTGGGCTCGGGGGTCAGGATGCTGGGGCTAAAGCCTAACTCCCCTCTCAGCAGATGTTCTCCTTGAGCAAGTCACAGTTGCCTCGCGCACCTCAGTTTCCTCATCTGCAGCTCCGTCTTCTGGCTTCTGTGAAGACTAAATGGGACAGTGCGAGCAAAGTATCCACAGTACTCAGAATCTGTTAGCTGTCACCACTAATATGAATACCACTAAGAAGCTCTGCAAATCCGCTCACATCCCCAGAGCCCAGACTGTGCTTTCCTGGCCCCGACTCCTGAGTCCTCTAGCCCTGTGCTCAGGTTGCCCACACCCCCTCTCTTGGCCACCACAGAAGACGCATCCATCTCTTAAGGCAAAGCAAATCCCACCCAGAAGGTGGCCTTTGTCAACCACCTTTGCTTGTGATGAAGTCTTAATTCTCTGGGTTTTTGCAGTAGTTTTGACTACTTTGGGGGCATTTATTAGTTAACAAGGTGATTATTTTTTGAACAACTACTGACAAGCACTTTTTAGAGTTTGTGATTCCAAATGAGGCAGAACTGACCTCAGCCTACAGAGAAGTGAGGGCTGCCTGACACGGAACCGTGTGTGCTGGGGGTCGGTCAGCTGGCACAACATGGCCTTCCTCCTGTCCAGCCCACATCCCGTGGTTGTGGGGACAATCACAGAAGAATCATAGAAACTCCACAAAACAGGAGCATGTGAGCGAGTAGTCAAGGAGGGTAAGATTTCCACAGACAGTCCAGAAAGAGAAAACAGAGGTAAGACAAACCAAGATGCAGCTCAAGAACTGGGGACCATGTTGGTTTAATTGCAGGACACAAGAGAAGGCAGTGAGAGAAGGTGGGCAGGTTCGCTCAGGCTGTGGACCAGCCTTTAGTGTCTAAGAAACCAGGACTTTATTCAGGAGGTGCCAGAGAGCTCCTGGGGGTTGTAAGGGGAAAGCTGTGGGATCAGGGAGATAAGTGAGCAGTCACAGCAGCCACGTTGGGTGGGCTGAGTGGGGTCTGACCCAGGCTGGTGGGCAGGTCTCTTCTCGGATGGAGGATGTATTGAGGGGGAGATGAATGGTGACAGCCTGGCAGAGGAGCCTGTGGTGCTCAGGAGGAGGCATGGAGGGAAGCTGGCCGCCTGCCAGATGGAAAGACACTGAATTTTAGTAAATATTTTAGACTCCCTGCATCTGGGACCCAGGGAGAGAAATCCAGACCAAGATGTCAAGCAAGCAGTCTGACACATTTCGAGCTTAGAGACTCAGTCTCCACGGAGCTACCTCTTATTGAGCTACCAACACAGATAAAAACCACTGAGGGACAGTCCGTAGAAGACAAGGAGAGCACAGTATCAGGCCCTCATTCCAGTGTGTTACTAAGAAAGAAGAGAGAGTGGAAAGCAGAACCCTGGGAGCACTCCATGCAGTGAGGAACAGCAAGCACAGAGCAGTGGGGTGGGGGGTGCCCATCACCTGTATCTGTGAAGTGTCTGCAGGTTACAGAGCTGTCCCCATGCACCAGCCCATTCACTCTTCCAACAGCCCAGTGAGGCAGGCAGGGCTGGTGTTATCATCCATCCCCATTTTAAGAATGGGGAAATGAAGCCTCCAGGGCTACTTTCCCAAGATCTCCCAGCCAGTTATTAACAGCCATCAGCAAAGTCTGCTCTGCACAAACCTGTTGCCAAGACCAACCCATTTCACCATTTACACCCAGATGGCCCATCATGGCCAAGGTTAACAAAAGACTTGGTGTGGACGTGGATAACTGGCAAGGCTGGGAAGAGGAGGTAGGCAGGCATGGGCTCGTTCTGGCAGCTGTGCTGGCTGCTAAGGGTGTCAATCAGCGGGACTAGATGGGACAAATGCGATGACTCAGTGACAGCAAAAAAGAGGAAGAGGATCTGAGTTTGGAAAATGGCAAAGGCTGTGCATCCCTGACCCAGCCTGGCTTCTACCTTAATGACATCATCAGATTGGATGCCTCCCAAGAAATCTGTCGAGGAGGAAGGTTTCTAGCCCCTGCCACAGACAGGGCCAGCCAAAGAGGGCTCAAAGATGACAGAGACAAAGAGAAGATAGGAGGTGCTAACCAGTGGATTTCAGCAGTGTGGAGGGGGTGAGCTTTCAATTTCAGGGAACAAGCAGTCCATCTCTGCCCCAGGTTCGAGGTCAAAAAGGAATCCACCCCTCTGGCTGCCCTGTTCTTCGGAGGCTACGGCTGCAACCATGAGCCCTGGCCTCGAAGGACCTCCTGAAGTAGGTGATGTTCATAGTGGCGAGGACCCTTCCCCTCATGGAGCTAGGAAAGGTGAAAACTTTTCAAAAGATACTTTCCTAAGAAACCAAAGGGAAAGAAGAACAAAACAAGCCCCAAGTAAGAAAATTCAGAAGCAAAGAAATGGATGAGTTCACGTAACACAGAGGCAACTAACACCTGGCCAAAGCTGGGGTCAGTCGGCCAGACCCTCTGACCTGGGCCCAAACAGGAGCAGCGAGCACTGTTTTGTTTTGTTTTTTCTTTCTTTCTTTCCTTTTTTGGAAGCAGGTATCACCGACTCGATGGACGTGAGTCTGAGTAATCTCTGGGAGTTGGTGATGGGGGGAGGCCTGGCGTTTGATTCATGCGGTCGCAAAGAGTCGGACACGACTGAGCGACTGAACTGAACTGAACTGAACCCTTAACAAGTAATCTTCAGGGCAAACGTTGTAGAGCCTTGTATGAACGTAGTGTGAACTCAGGGCCAGAAAAGAAGGCCCTTGTTCCACAAACATCCTTCCTACTTTGCCTCTGTCCCTAGGAACTGATGCTCTGACTTCCTTTAAAAAGGAGAATGTCACTTTTAATGTAAACACACAGCTTAACAAAATGTACTCAGGGGTGGTAAGCCACATGCCCATTCTTTGATTCATTAGGGGTGTTGGGCTCCTACTCTGTGCTTGGCCCATACTCTGTACTGAAGAAATGCTCAAGAAACTCATCTCTCAGTTAGAAAACCTTCTCATAATTAGCATCAACTGTGGATACAGTGATTCAGAGCATAAGCAAAGATGAGCAGACAGGACCATGCAAGGCAGGGACAGGCTCTGGGGGACCATGGGAGGGGCCTGGAAAAATGCTTTTGGCAGGTAGATGCAGCATTAGCTAGAATCTTCTAGTAGGTGCTAGAAATTGGCACCAAGACCTTACCTGCTTTGATGGGACTGGCCAGCTAATTTGTGATCTGACTGGGGCTGGACCAGAGTTTGGAGGGTGAGCTAAGTGGTTGTCTAAGGATATGTGGGTGAGAAAGTGAAAGTCGCTTAGTTGTGTCTGACTCTTTGCGACCCCATGGACTGTAGCCCACCAGGCTCCTCTGTCCATGAGTCTCCAGGCAAGAATACTGGAGTGGGTTGCCATGCCCTCCTCCAGGGGATCTTCTGATCAGGGATTGAACCCAGGTCTCCGACACTGCAGGCAGATTCTTTATCATTTGAGCCACAAGGGAAGCCTATGCAGGTGAGAACTTGTAGGTAATTACATCTTTCCTTCAGGCAAAATCATCTTAAAATATGGTACGTATTGAGGCCCCAGAATGTGCAGTGAAACTTCCCCAGAGTGATGTATGTGCTGCAGGGCCAAACGTCTCCAGGCAGCTTGCTAAAAATTCATTAGTGAGGAACAAGCAGGACCCTGGTGTCATCCGAGAAATGAGGTCAGAAGAGAAAGCACGTGGCTCTTTGCAACCCAATCCTGGGGCTGGCTAGCAGAGGCCGCCAGTTAAACTTTTTTAATTGACTCTGAACTAATCACCAATTTGATCCATAAAGATCAGGATGAGTTTTAAGATCTCAGAAGTCCTGTAGCAGCACTCTGACCTGCCCCACTGAGATGGCACCTCCCGACTACCTTTCAGGAAAGGCATATGGACTTTTCCATGCTCCCAGAGGAGTCAGCAGTTATTTTTCTGTTGCCACCAAAAAGCAAAAAAAAAAAAAGGCAAAACACCCAAAACTAACCAAACAAAAACCTCAAAACCTCTGTGGCTGGGGGTAAGTGCGAAAATGGACAGACCTATGGCATAGAAGAGATAAGCCTGGCAAGGCAGCGGGAGAAACACAGAGACGAGCAGGGTCAGTGACTGATGCTCAGACCTGGATGAGGTCTGGCCGCCCTAGCCTGCCCTCCTTCCTCACTGACCATCCTGGTCGCTCCTACTTCTCTGAAGTTTCCTCGTTTTCTCTGTGGCTCGCCTTCCCGTCTCCCAAAGGTGGGTGACCCTGAGGTGACCTTGTCTCCTGTCCACTCCCCCTGCACACTCCTTCAGAGAACTGGTGTGTTTGGGTCTCCAGCTCCCCACCACCTTGCTCCACTGAGGTCCCGACATCCCTCCTGCACCATAGACGATGTCCCTCCTGGTCCCTCTGGAACCATAGAGCCCTACATGCCTGGGCAGGAGGCTGCCTCGTGGGCCCGCATGTGCTCTGGGCCCACCACCGGGGTCACTGTGCCCTCTTTCTTTGCCACTAGGCTGCCCAGCATCCGGAGCCTCAGCCTGCCTTGGAGCCCAGCCCCCAGCATTGTAGACCCTGATGGTCTACAGTCAGCCCCTGGCCTCTGCACACCGCAGGGCTTCCTGCTACCGTCCTGGCTATTTCATCACTGGCCTTCGAAGGGCCCCAAATTCTCCTGGTCCCAGAAATCTGGGGAGGAGTCTTCAACATCCACTGAGGATAGGTCTCTGAACCACATGCCAGGGGCAGCCATAATAAGTCCTTCTCATGATTTTAAAGTGTGCCCTCTCCCCTCCCCCTGCCACCTCCCCAAGTGAGAGGGAGAAGTCGAGAGCCGGCAGCCAGCCCTGCCTGGCCCCTGGTGCCTCACTTACGAACTGGCCCCGCAGCTGGGTTGCAGCCTTCTGGAAGTGTGGCATTATCCTCTTGCACACGCTGCACCCTGGTCACCAGCAGGAGAGAAATGAAATGGTTACAATGGGCCCCGTGCTCAGCCCTCTCTCCCTTCAGCCCCACCTCTACCAACAAGCATTTATCCCACTTCCAGAAGCCAGGACTGCCCAGGCTCTGGGAACACACAGCCTCAGAGGCAAAAGCCCCAGTCCCCGAGAGCGGACCAACTCCACGGCATGAAACAGGACCCAGCCCAGCAGTCCCTCAACAGGTGCGGGACTGTCAAACCTGACGCAGCTGGGGGAGAGCAAAGCACTGAGTAACAGAGTGGGTTAAGAGTTCAACAGGAATCCAGAGAGCCAGGGGAGCACCCGCTTCATGCACAGCTGAAAGCCTCCCCTCGCTGCCCAGCCAGGGGCTGCAGATGAACCTGGAGCAAATGCTATTAGGAGGGAAAACGTACAACCACACATACAGTGGCTTTGGGGATTTCTTGCCTCTTTTCCTTCATTAACAGATAATCACGCCACGACAGGAGGCAGCCGAGCGCTGGCCAGGATCCGACATTCCATTCTTATCTTCCGTTGACCTGCCCGATGACCCTGACAGGTCACCTCCTCTCTCTACTGCCCCTCCCGGCAAATGAGGGGGCTTGGACCAGATGGCCTCAGGCCCCTTCCAGCACTGACACTGCCGTTCATTCTCTGTGATGTCTCTGGCTCTACCCTCTCTGGTCCATTACGGTCACACTCCTCTCCTGGGTGGTGAAGCCCCCAACCTGGGGGACTCAAGGTCCCCGACACCCAGTACTACCTGAGAGACTCTGATTTAAACCTGCCCCATCCCTTCAATGAGAACAAGCCACACACAGGCACTGACCCCACAGAACATGAGTCCGTTTCCTCAGACAGGAGGAATTCTGACACACAAGGCCGTTACTCTTCCTGACAGCTGCTCTGCTGCAAAACAGACTCTGAGATGCTTCTGAAGGCCACAGACACCAAAGCTGCCTGGAAGCCCACGTCAGTCTGGACGTCAGCTCCACACGGCACAGTGGGGACAGGGCCACGCAGCAGCAGGCTGACAAGCTCGGATCTACGTTTAGCAAAGGCCTCAGCAGGCCGTGGGCAGAGCAACACGGCTCAGAGAGGAGCACTCACCCCCTCATCGCCAGATACAAACAGTGGAGACCGTGAACAGCTCAGATCTCTCCGGGGACCGCTCGAATCTCCCCAGCATCGCATCTACCAGACAAGACGCAGTGCAGGATATTCTGATGTGAAACTCTCAACATGCCCACAGCCCCTCTGTGACATTCCTGCCCAGCAGACAGACAGACACACAGACAAGCCAACACATCTGGGCTCAAGTTTATGCCATTAGTTCAGGCTCAGACTCAGGGAGACATGGGAGCTGCAACGAGGTCAGCCTGCAGCACGGTCCCTTAGTGTCTGCCCGCAGAGGACAAGCGGCCCCTCTCCCCAGCAGCTGCCACCACCAGCGTGGTCCCCACCAGCACTGGGAAGGGAGGCATGTGACACCTGTCAGGGGCTTTGTTCCCACTGTGGGGATTCAGGGAGAAGAACGGAAACCGAGGAGGCAGTGCCAGCTCCCTGGGATGTCCAAGCTCCACCAGGCAGATGCATGTGGTAGGGATGGGAGGTCACGCAGCAGAGGAAGGAGCTCGGCTCCGGGGAAGGTGAGACCCAGGTCTGCATCTCTCCTGGACTGCTGCTGGGTGACCCGGGGCTAGTGGTGAGAGCAGTCTGAGCCTCAGTTTCCCCATCTGTAAGGCAGAGGGCAGAGCCAACACCTGGGGGCGGGGGCGGGGGGCAGGACCGCCGCCAGGAGGGGAGGCTCTGCCAACACAGGGCCCGAGAGCCCGCCTCTCAGTTCATGGTGGGGAGACACTTCCACCCGGAACGGGGATGTCAGTTGACTCCCCAGGAAGGAGGATGATGGGGGCACACTTGAGCCCTTCACCCTCTCTTTAGCCAGTGACTTGATGAGATGGGGGAGTCAGACACCCACCAGGGCACATTCTGCAGTCCGGAACTTACTGCCTGTCCTCAGAGCTGTGGCCTCTCTCCCCCAGCTCTGCCTATGACCTCAAATCACATTATCCCCCATGACCTCTAAATGAATGGTAAGTCGGCCAGCTGTCCCCAGGGTAGAAATCAGCAGCACCAGGTGAAGAGGTTATTGGCAGGGGAGAGATAATGGAAGAGTAACAGGAAGCTCTGGGCCAGGTCAGCTGCCACTTGAACTTTACCAGAAATAGAGCAGGTATGGTGGTCCTTATTTGAGTTTACCTTTCAGCTGACATAACTGGGAGGCAGGGAAAGAGAGAAGACTAATGACCACTCTCAAACCCCAAAGCTTAGAGCACCAGCCCATTCATTTTCCCATCAGTTCAGTTAACAAGCATTTACTAAGTAACTTCAGTAGGTCCTGGGGACCCAGATTTCTTGTCACAACTAAAAGTTCCCACTGGCTCTGGGTTCATTCACCCTAGTCATGATCAAAGGAACAGAGTCCTAAAGGACCTCCCAGCGAGGGATCTAGCGACTCCCAGGAATAAGCTGAATTATAAGGCCACGAGGGCTTGACAGGATCAGTATAAGAGCACAACAGTACCCACAGAATCTGGGGGTACCAGGGACCCAGAAAGCCATCCAATCTGGCCCTCACAAGTGTTAACAGCTCCGAGTTTCCTCCCTCCCTCCTCACTACTAATCATTCCGTAACACCTACAAGGAACCTAGCTTCTTCTGTCCTAGCTTTCTGCTCTAGGAAGATAATTCTGCTCACAGTTCTGCCTCCTGTGATGGGGATGGTCACCCCGCCAGCCTGGGGAGGTGCTGTGGGGTGGGGAGGGGATGGCACACGCACTTAGGTGCACACTGCCAGGGGACCTCTCTCTGAGACTCCTAGATCATTACACTGAAGCCTGCCCAGTTGCACCGTGAATCTGCCTCATGACATGGACTGCATACTGACCTCACTGTTTTAGTCTCATTTAGCCAATATGTTGAGAGCGGAAGCGTTCTAAGATGACCCAAAGGAGGCCCATCTTCAGGAACTGTGCGAGCAGGATAATTCCTGAAGCAATTCACAGTTGGGCAGGCCTCATAGCTCAGTTGGTAAAGAATCTGCCTGCAATGCAGGAGACCCTGGTTCGATTCCTGGTTCAGGAAGATCCGCTGGAGAAGGGATAGGCTACCCACTCCAGTATTCTTGGGCTTCCCTTGTGGTTCAACTGGTAAAGAATCTGCCCACAATGCGGGAGACCTAAGATCCCCTGGAGAAGGGAAAGGCTATCCACTCCAGTATTCTAGCCTGGAGAATTCCATGGACAGACCACGGGGTCGCAAGGAGTCAGACACAACTGAGCGACTTTCACTTGCACGGAGAAACAAAGGGCTTCCCAGGTCGCGCTGGTGGTAAAGAACCTGCCTGTCAATGCAGGAGACCTAAGAGACCTGGGTTTGATCCCTGGGTCGGGAAGATCCCCTGGAGTAGGTAATGGCAACCCACTCCAGTATTCTTGCCTGGAGAATCCCATGGACAGAGGAGCCTGGCAGGCTACAGTCCATAGGGTCGCAAAGAATTAGATATGAGTAAAGCGACTTAGCACCTCACTCCAGTACTCTTGCCTGGAAAATCCATGGATGGAGGAGCCTGGTAGGCTGCAGTCCATGGGGTCGCTAAGAGTCGGACACAACTGAGCGACTTCCCTTTCATCCATTGGAAAAGGAAATGGCAACCCACTCCAGTGTTCTTGCCTGGAGAATCCCAGGGACGGGGGAGCCTGGTGGGCTGCCGTCTATGGGGTCGCACAGAGTCGGACACGACTGAAGCGACTTAGCATGCATGCACACAAGGAGAAACAAAAAGGGGTGACACCAACCAGTGAACGTTAATAGAGAGAAAGATCAGGGGTTAAAGTGCAGACCGCCTGGGCAGAGCCAGATCTAACAGGAAGTGGGACTCCAGGGCCTCTTTCCACGGGCAGGCACAGTCCTGGGGTGAGGTGGGGGTCCGGGTAGGGGTCACCGAGCAATCCAGGAGATAGGGTAGGGAGGGAGGTGGGAGAGGGTTCAGAATGGAGGGGACACATGTTTATCTATGGCTGATTCATATTGATGTATGGCAAAAACCACCACAGTATTGTAATTATCTTCCAATTAAACAAATTTCAAATATATATACACACACACACTACAATATGTATATCCCACTTCCTGTTGTATTAAAAAAAAAAAAACTAACTAGAACCCTGTGCCACCCACTCAAGCCATAGACATGTCTGGACACACCCACCTCCCATCACACACACATCTCTTGCTCAGGCCTTTAGGTCTTTGCTTTTCAATCCATGGGTAGGGACAAATCAGACTTCAGAGGTGGCCCAGATGGGGGCGTATCTGTGGCTTGGAGGACAACTGCTGCATTCCACAGCTGCAGCTTGAAGGTAGCCACAGACAACATGCTGTGAAGAGCCGCATGAAGCGATGTGGCTGCGTTCCAACAAAAATTAATCTACAGAAAAGGCAGCCAGTCCCCAGGCCATGATTTGCTGACCCTTTATTAGAGGGTTATGAAGCAGTAGGAAAAACCAATAAAAAAACAATAAAAAAGAAAATATCAGGTCTTCCACATCTGGTAGAGTGGATGGCAAGCAGTAAGGCAGGGTAAGTCTAGTTTAGTGAAACTTTGCAGCTTATATATATAGTTTATATACTTACAGTGTACAGGGCTGCTGTGTAAAATATACTCATACTACAAATACAGTCAAAAGTGTGAAAGCCACAGCTCGGATCCAGCCCCTTTCTGCCCTCTCAGAAATGGAAACTGAGGCACAGAGCGGTGAGGACTTGACCAAGGTCACCTAGCTCATTGATGACACAGTTGGAATTAGAACCCAGGTCCTCTGCTCACTGTCTCAGTGATCCTTCTGCTGTTCTCACGACCTTTAGCCTCATACAGAGACTGAACCCCAATAGTGGCCCCTTTCTCCCTGGTCCTGATCCCTCAGATCTCCCAGCTGGATGTGTGGCTGCCCCGAGGCTGGCCAGGCTCTGGATGGTCAGCAGCGGTAACCACAGAGAGCACGCCAGGGCCGAGGCACGGCTCCACCGGCTGCACAGCTGCCAGCCAAGGGCTTCAGGCCACAGGAGGCAGAGGGCAGGGAAGGCGGAGGCACCTTGAGCAGATGCCGGGGGAAGGGGACAGAAGGATGCCAATGCCAGCGAGAGAAAAACTGGTGTGGATGGAGGGGCAGGGCCAGATGAAAAGGCACAGACAAATGAAAGAGGTGCAGGCAGAGAGACGGGGTGAGCACAGCAACTAGGCAGACCTAGGTGCTCCAGAGGGAGGCCGGGGGCTAGTGTTCCATCCCCCTCACAGCCACAGCGGCCCCACCCAGAGTCTGACCGTCCAGCTTGAGTGCAGAGGAGAAAGGCACTCACATGGAGCATAAAACATCATCAGGATCGGCTTCTCTTCCTTCTTCAGGAGCCGACGGAAGTCCTGAGGCACACAGAACATCACAAGTTAGAGACAGCACAGGACAGGGGTGACACCCTGGGGACCCTTGCGGGTGGAGTGCAGCAAGCACTTCTGAAATCCCACGGTCTGACTTGGGGGATGCAGTGCAGTACAGATCCTAGCAAGTCAGGGGCTGAAAGGCCCTCAGAGACCATCTATTCTAGCTACCTCACACGTTACAGATGGGGAAACTGAGGGCCCGAGGGGACAAATGGCTTTCCCAAGGCCACCTGGCGGGACGAGGTAGTCGGGACCAGGTTACCAGCCTTACTTTCAGCTCCCACCCAACAATGAAAACACTGCAAGGACCCGACTGGGCCCCACGAGGCTGTCTCTTGTTCTATGATCTACGGCTCTGCTACGGTGGGTGCTTGTTTTCATGGAGGCCCAACTTGGCCAGGCAGGGATCTGCTCGTCACACAACCCTGCTCACCCAGCCCCATGAACCTTCCCCAGCCCAGCCCTGTCATGCTACCAACCATCCAGGGCCCAGAAGACCATGGTGCACACAGGAGCATAAGGATGAGATGCACCCATCCCCAGGAGGCTACAGGCTAAGTGGATCATTTGTATTTGTAAAACCCTTAGAACGGCGCCTGGCTTGTTATCAGGCAATATATAATCATTTGTTAAATGAATATAATAAATGTAAAAAGACAAATGGTCACAACAATGCTAATGGAGAGACTTCAGTGCAAAGCAGGGCAGGAGACTTTTCTTCCAACCAGTCAATG